>NC_085874.1:14532227-14542227 GCF_034702125.1 Engraulis encrasicolus | reverse complement strand
AAAATGACATTACATTTCAGACGCTTAAACCTTCGTCACAGTGCAATGAAGTGGTTGTGATGAAGGACCAAGCGTCTGGTTATGATGAAGGACTAAGTGTCTGAATCGTCATTAAAGGTGCACTGTGTAAGATTTCTAGTTATTTATGTCCAGAATTCATGCTACCCATTCACTAATGTTACCTTTTTCATGAATACTTACCACCACCATCAATTTCTTAGTACTCATTATAACTGGGAAAATTGCACTTTTCATACATGAAAAGGAGGATCTTCTCCATGGTCCGCGATTTTGAATTTCCAGAAATATAAATTGTAGCTGCAATAATGACTGTACTTGGTCCATACTAGATAATATTAGTTTATTACTTAGTACTGCCCTACAAAGGCAAAGAGCAGTAAGTGCATTTTTTCAAAGAATTTTTTTTTGCAGAAATAGAAAGTGCACGGTCAGCTCTTCAATCTGTTACAATTTCATGTTGATCTGTAAACAGTTTAATGTAAATATTTGAGATTTTAGTTTGCAGTGTGTATTGAAAAGTAGGCTAAAACCAAGCCAAAGTGCAGTATAGTGTTTTTGCTGCAGTTTGCCTATTCTTGTACTGCTGTTTGCCTTGGTTTCAGTCATTTGCTGCAGTCTGCCTTGGTTTACCTTGCCCTAGCCTTTGTTATTATATTTTTTGAAAAAGGGCTTCTTGTAGTTAGTAGTTTGCAGCAGGGTAGTGTTGGTAGTTTGCAGTGTGTGTCATGATTATGTTAATCATGATTAATAATGCTAATGAGTGTGTTTACACTTTCTATGCAGAGCCAAACAACACCCTGAGAAATGCTAATCGCGATTAGCAATGCTAATCGCGATTGCTAATAACTCACTAATAACTCACTCTAACTGCTAACCAATACACTTTCTAGACACTCCCAAGCAGCACAAACTTAAGAAATCCCATACTGTAACTGTTCATGATTGCATGTTTGTATGTTTACACGGATTAGGGAAGAAAATGATCAAAGAACAAAGAAGATGCTAATCGCAATTGCTAACTGCTGACTGTAGCCTAGCTACCTAGCTTTTTCTTGAAAGTGTGCATTTATTAGCAGTAGGCCTACAAATCTGTAAAATACACATTTGTTCCATTGCTTAGGCATCAAGGAACATTTTTAAATTAACAAATATTGTCAGTGCCTACTAATTTTCCCATAAAATGAATAATTATGGTCATCATACTGCAATATCTTATTGTATGCTTGTGTAATTTTAAGCTGTAATGCAAAGGCAAAATGCAGTATAGCCTATAAAATTGCCAAATTGTGGAATTGTTTTATAAAAATATATGGCTGTGTTCAACTCACTTTAATCTATGTAATTACAAATTTTGGTGTTAAATAGGCCTATGAGTAAAAAGTTGTGTAAAGAAAACACAAAAAGCTGTTTTTCTCAGTTTGGGGTTTTTGCACTTACTGCTCTTTGCCTTTGTAGGGCAGAATATACTGTCATGAAAAGATCAAATTTGGCAATAGGCAACCCAGTTTCAATGAGCAACATAGTTGCAGTACCTTTTTTGAAACATTTCCTGCACAGTGCACCTTTAAACTTTGGGATCACTGATCAGTGTTGCAGATATTTATCTTTTTATGTTTTTTTTCTCCATCCCATCCCTCTATTTACCTCTCTTTTCCTCATCTCTCTCTCTGTCCTCCCTGTGCTCAGTCACTCGTTCAGCTCCAAGTAGCCTACTGTAATGAGTAATGGCTTCAGATGCTTCAGAAGAAGCCAAATAGAACATTAAAAACCCAACGCCTCTCAGATGCAAGAGGTCTTTAACTCTGAGAGGGGAAAAAAAAGAAAAAAGAAACTTCTTGAACTCCCCTGCCGTGGTCTCTAATGATGCATTCAATATGAGCCTCTGTGCCAGAGGCGGACTTTCCATTAGGCAAATCTAGGCAAATGCCTAGGGCCCTGACCAAATCTGTCCTCCATAGGGGCCCCAACTGTCTCAACAGTTGCAGTGAACACACAAAAAAGTAGGCTGTGTCACTTAAGCGAAGTAACACTTAAATAGCACAAAACACAGAAAAAATGTCTTTTGAGGGCCCCATGTTGATATGTCACCTAGGGCCCCAAAATTGCTAGATCCGCCCCTACTCTGTGCCATACAGTACTCTGATTTGCACTCGCCCACACGTTCAGCTACAACACGCATGCATGCACGCACGCGCACACACACACACACACACACACACACACACACACACACACACACACACACACACACACACACACACACACACACACACACACACACACACACACACACACACACACGCGCGCACACTTGAACCGAACAACACCGCAAACACGAACGCAAACACAAACAAACAAGATGGCTTCGGCCGTGCAAGGCGTGCAGGCACTTAAAGTAATGGGCAGCCTAAGTACATGTTGGACTGCGTGCCAAGATGCAAGTCCGCTCTTAGTCTGATGAGTGGGCCGCTGCTTGACCCCACTCTCCCATGATGCTTCAGTACCATAAACAGGGAGCCATGTGTAGGGTGGTGGGGTGTAGGGTGGGGGGGTGTAGTGTAGTGTGCTGTAGGGTGGTGGGGTGTAGGGGGTGGGGTGTAGGGTGGTGGGGTGTAGGGTGGTGCGGATGGGCAGGGCCGTTGACAACTATTGTCAGGCCCAGGTCAAAATCATTTGAAAGGGCCCCCTCTCAATACATATCATGTAATGAGGACCAATTTTGCTTCCCCAACCACCCCCACCTCATCTGGGACAACTGACCCCTTTGTTCCCCCCTGTCAGTTGGCCTTTGGGTGGGTAACAGCCTTCTGGTTCGCGCATCCCCACCTTTGCTGAGTTATTCTAATATCTGATGCCCCCCTTTCATAACGATTAAAGCAAATGCACGGATGTTCTGTAAAACCTAATACAAACCAAGATAAATACCCCTTAGCTTTTGACACATCACACCCCCACAATCTGATTTGGCTGCATTCCCACCCACCTCTGTTTAGTTATTTTAATATCTGATGGGGACAAGGACTATTTTGCATTCCTAGCGATTAGTGTGACCCCTTAATGGTGCAGATACACCTTACAAAACGCTCCTTACTCCACCCCTTACGTAGTGACATGTGATCTGGGGTGGAGGGGGATTTGCCCCTTCTGATTTTGAGATCCAGGTCTATATATGATTTTGAGATTTAGGCACACACACACACACACACACACACACACACACACACACACACACACACACACACACACACACACACACACACACACACACACACACACACACACACACACACACACACACACACACACACACACACACACACACACGCAGAATCAGATTTCTCTCTCTTTTCTCTCTCTTACACACATTTACATTAGTATTTTTATAAAGTATTTAACGTCATGTGGACCTTTTTGACTAATCACACCTTGAGCATCTCTACTGCTGTTTGGGAGCAGGGGGCACCCTATAAGACAGAACAAACCAATCAACAAAAAGGATTGGCATGACATTACATGACATTGCATGGCATTTAGCAGACACTTTATTCAGAGTGATGTATAAAAGAGGACATAAGCTGTTACACATGGGTGAAGGAGTACAGACGCATCGCTGGAGAGTGATTGCATGCCATCATGTTTTTTTTTTCCCTCTTATCGGCATGTCTGATTTTTATGTTCTCATGGACAATTGGCTGAGCTGCTGTCCATGGGCTATCCCCGTGAAATATGACTGGTTGTGTTTTTTTATTTGGTATCATTAGACACATTAGGGCCCTGAGCTGAGATGACGTCCAAGACAAATGTTGTTGTTGTTAATATTGACTCGAGAGTGTTTGGCACACTGATGGTTATCTCCCATCCCATAAATCATCTGCCGCACATACTGCAAGAGAGGAACCAGAATGGGGCGGGAGACATTTGCATGGTCAGGGCTGGATTAACGCACAGGCTAGATATGGCTGCAGCCTAGGGCCCCCCACTTGCCAGGGGCCCTCCTGACTGGCCAAAAGTGAAAAATTGCAAAATTGTAACAATATGCAATATTGAAAAACTCATCTGTCGTATGGAGTGCAGTTGGTATGGTACCCTTAATTTCTAGTTCCTAATTATGACACTGTCTATGTAAATTTGTCACAAAATTTGACCTCTGGGGGGCCCCAAAACAGCCTGTAGCCTAGGGGCCCCAGGCCATCTTAATCCGGCCCTGTACATGGTAATACTCCACATCATAGGGTAGTGTAGATTTATTGGTCACTCAAACTTGAATCATTTTATGAGATGTATGTGAGAGAGTGAGAGACAGTGAAGATGATTATGTTCCTGATATGGTATGGACGCTAGACAGTAGATTAAAACACACACATGTATGTGGGTGAGTGAATGAATGGATGGATAGATTAATGGAAAAAAATGAACTGTGTAGAATGTGGCCAGAATGGGTACTGCAGCTATGCTGTTCATTGAAACTGAGCTGCTTATAGCTAAATTTTATCATTTCATGAATATTTACTAAATACTTAACCAATATTTACTGGTATAACCAAAGTACGGTAAGTTTTGCAGCTAAAAATGTCTATTTCTGGAAATTCAAAATGGCGGACCATGGAGAAGATCCCCCTTTTCATGTATGAATAGGGCAATTTTCCCAGTCATAATTAACACTTAGAATTTGATGGTGGTCATTATGGATGGAGGGACATTATTCATAACAGAGGGTGGTAGGGAAATGTCATAAAATGATTACTTCTGTCAAAAAACTAGGATACTGCAGGATAATGAATGTATGAAAGAATGAATGAATGAAGACCATCTTATCAGATGCAGACACAAAAAACATTGTTAGATGTGAAAGACAAATATTCTCAAGGGGACGACTGATTGTTGAATGCATGAATGAACGCACAAACGCACAAATGAACAAAGCAACACAAAACCTCAGTGTCCTTAAAAAGGGGTCGACTTGGAACCCAAAAGTGACAGAAATAGTCCTGCAGTCGAGTGAGCATAGTAAGCTATGATGCAGTCAGACAGCGTCTAGGGGGGTATCTTATTCATTATTGATAGGGCCATGCTGGTGCTGGTGCTGAGTTATGCTTAGGAGTGCTGCACTACAGCTGTAAATGGAGCTACACACACCGTCTCAGCAGTGTAGAGGTGTGTGTGTGTGTGTGTGTGTGTGTGTGTGTGTGTGTGTGTGTGTGTGTGTGTGTGTGTGTGTGTGGGTGTGTGTGTGTGTGTGTGTGTGTGTGTGTGTGTGTGTGTGTGTGTGTGTGTGTGTGTGTGTGTGTGTGTGTTTGAGTTTGAGTGTGTGTGGGGGTATACCAGAGAATGTTGGATTTGAGAGAATATGCACGTCACCACATGTTGGATTACACATTACCCTGACAAAGTTAAAACAGAAATTAGGCTTCAAGGGTAGCAGTGAGTGCTGTCAGCTTCTAGAGTAAAATAAATAACGTTGGGTGTGCGACTTGAACAGAAATTAGAGCCAGTCTCAAACTGAGATCTGGCCATCCCTGCTTATGCTTGTGCATTGTGTGTGTGTGTGTGTGTGTGTGTGTGTGTGTGTGTGTGTGTGTGTGTGTGTGTGTGTGTGTGTGTGTGTGTGTGTGTGTGTGTGTGTGTGTGTGTGTGTGTGTGTGTCAGTGACGTGCGTGCATCCATGCGTGAGTGCGCGCGCACTTGTGTGTGTGTGTGTGTCTGTGTTTGAGTGTGTGTACGACAGTCTAACTAATTATTCTACTATTCTATGACATTACTATTATTATTCCGTTACTGAAATATTAGCATGTTATTGTGCCTTGGCAATTCTGGCCCAGCAACGAGTATCCTGCAGTACAGTGTTTAATCTGCCTTGGCAGTACTGTACCGTACTGTCCTCCTTGGCGTCACAGCCTGCTCCGACAGAGGAGACATTCTTGTCTCTGTGTTGTCAAAAACTACTGACCTCCAATCTGCTCAAACTGCAAGCAAACATACAGTAGTAGGCCTACATATATTAGGCCTTGAGCCAGGACCCAAAAATTGACCTCTCGCAATCGAACGGGTGGGCAAGTTCTAATCTGTTTTTTTGACTTCTTGGACATCTCAAGTAAACATTTTGGCATGATAACCATTGCAAACAGGTAGCTTTTTGGTAGTTATCATGTGTTGAAATGGTGCACCAGTAAAATGGAAATGTGAAAATCGGTATTGTGGTTCTTTACTATTATGTAGTTTGTTGACCACACAGGGTGCTTGAATTACCTCAGGGATGCTTTCCCTTCTATTAAGACCCTACAGGGGTTGTTAGACCACACTAATAGGCCTAATAGAATCACCTCAGCAATGTGTGAATGACAAAATGTGATAAAAAGGGTAACATATGAAATCCGATTTTTTTTTTATTAACTTTTTTACTTTTACCCCCAACAGCAAAACAACACCATAATGAACAAACACATGCTAACATGTGATAACCATATACTGTACAGTAATATGCCATGATAACCATTGCAAAGAGGTAGTTAGTGAAAGATCATGCGTTGAAATGGTGGACCAGTAAAACGGAAATGTGAAAACTCTATTGTTGTTCTTTATTATGCAGTTTGTTGACCACACAGGGTGCTTACATTTCCTCAGAGATGCTTTCCCTTCAATCAAGACCCCAAAAAGGTTGTTAGACCATACCAATAATAGAATCACCTAAGCTATATGTGAATGAGAAAATGTGATAAAAATGACAACATATGAAATCGTTTTTTTTTTTTCATTATTAAACTTGTCCTGCAATAGCAAGAATAACATGAACAAACACCATGAACAAATACACATTAAGCATATTAAAATAAGCTAAAGAGCATTATTTCAGTCCTCAAGATCTGACTCAGTCCAGTAAGCATCTGTAAATATGTCACCATGATGATCCTCCATGCTGATATACGCATGTCTTAAGTTTTTAGAGGGTTGTGCATTTTGAGCTACTTCTCAGACATTGGCAATCCTGCAGTTTACATTGATGGCTGCACTTGTAAGACATCAGTTGTAGCACTGCCTCAGGGGCTGGAGATTGCCGCATTCACTGTATAGTGAGCTGGTCATTTTCATAGTTGGCCCAGCCATGGTCAAGTGTTCTTGGGATTTGTGGATGCTGCTGAAGACTTGCTCTCAAGATGCCAGCCTGATAGTTGGCAAACATAGCATGCATGAGGAGGCAGTCTTCACATGGTGGAAGTTGGCTTGATTCACACTCTCCAAGCTGAGTGCAGAAAAGCTGGTAGCGGGTTGTATGTACGTTCTACGTATTTGTCGATGCTATGTAGAGTTGGCACCTAAATGCTTCATGAATACATCCATGGACAGCTCCAAGTCCTGAACCAGCTTATGAAAAACTATTTCAAAGAGCTCTGATCTCATCGTGAGCTTCAAGGCTCTGAGCTTTCCACGGCCTGCACAGTCCTTTTGTGATTTTATGATTATTTTTTATATTTACTTTACATTATTTTTCTATTGTAGCCCTAGCCTCTTCCCCTTACATTAGAAAATTCGCACTGGGTACAAGTAGTTCAAGAAAACTGTCACGTGGTGTACCCTGGCTGTCATGTGGTGCACCTCGACCGGCTGGCTTTAAGGTTGTAACGCAGTCCCTCTGTTATAACCTTATTGTCACCAAATGGTAATGGCCAAGTCTTAATCGGTTACCTAAGACTTCCTGCACTGTTAGCAATGTTGTTATAATGTAGTTGAGCGTTTTCAGCCAAGAGTGAATTGGCCTGTTGCCAGGCTCATTTGCAGTAGGAGGCCATCAGAGGTAGAAAGAATACTAAAGAATGTAATTAACCCCTTAAGGCGCGGCTTTATAAATTCATTGTTACCAGTATGGTAATGACCAAGTCGTGGTGCATTACTAAAGGGCCTGTGTTGTGTCATAGTATTGTAGTGCTATGGTAGTTACATTTCAATGTGTATTACAGCATGCTACTGGAGGTACGGTGCGCATTAAGGGGCTACGTAAAAACAGTAAAATACCATTACTTGGTTCAAATTCTACTCAAAGTAGAAGTAAAAGTATCTCTTTAAAAGTATACTTCAGTAAAAGTTAAAAAAAATACTTTAAAATGTAATTTGAGTAGAAGTTAGTTACTTTCAGTTTGTCTTTCTCACTTTCCTTAAATAGCACCCTTCGTGACCTCTGTCTATCTCTACACATGCCATCTTCCAAAAACCTGGCTTCGATCGTGACAACAAAATTCTGTGTGCCCTGTTGTGGCAAAGTTGCAGGCCGAGGGTCAGCTCATTGATACAACAGCCCATTACTATGAATTTAGGGGTCTGGATTTCATTGTGTTTGGGTCTGGGACTTTCAATTTCAAAGGCGGGGAAGTCTACCAAAGGAAATAGTCTGGTGGATTTCATTTAATTCCCAGTTGTGAGATTAAATTCATGAATAAGTTTTGTTAAAAAATAATAAGTCTTGTATATCTTCTAAAAAAAACAGTTTTCAGGCTGCGTTGCTACTCCCTCAGATCTAGTCCCTGGTGTGTGCTCTACTATTCTCAGCCAGTTACTTGCAACTCTATTGTGTACCGTCTATGGGCTGTCGGTGTAGCGAAGGGGAGTAGAGTTGCCCAGCTGGGACTTGAACCCAGACCTTCTGGAGTAGTAAACTGGGGCTCTGACCGCTACACCAAAGAGCCAGGCTCGTTGGCATGTTAGTCAGAACACACCCACAACCCTAGTGATGGTCACTCCATCACATTGCCTTCCCCTTCGGGAAGCGCACCCGTGCGCTTCACACACTCATGGTGTCCCTCACGCAACTGCCCATCATGCTTCTCCCATCCAGTGTGCCCCATCATCAATGCTTCACCTATCACTGAGGTCCCTCACACGGGGGTCACCAATCCTGGGGGTCCCTCATATGGAATTACGGCTTACACACCATGGGTACGCTTCCGATGGCCTCACGGTACCATCCCACTTCTGACACCATTTGTAGCGAAGGGGAGTAGAGTTGCCCAGCTGGGACTTGAACCCAGACCTTCTGGAGTAGTAAACTGGGGCTCTGACTGCTACACCAAAGAGCCAGGCTCGTTGGCATGTTAGTCAGAACACACCCACAACCCTAGTGATGGTCACTCCATCACAGTCGGACTAATGGTATTGGGCCGGCGGGCCCTAGAGTCATCCAATAGATTAGTCCAAAATAGATCATTTATGGTAAATGGTAATAACACACAATTTCCCTTCATGTCTGACAGATGTTCCCCTTTATTTCAATTTTGCCTTCCTCAGCACTCAAGATAGATACAGTATAAGTAAAATACTTGGGCCAAATAATAATTTGAGTAAAAATAAAATCACCCATTTTAATAACTACTTTGGAAATTACAAGTTACTCATCAAAGTGCTCAATTACAGTAATTTCAGCAAATGCAATTACTGTAGGTTAAAGAACTTAAGTATGAGGCGGCCCCTTGTCAGTATATCAGGAATATACACATCACCACTAAAAGTGTATATAGGCCTTTTTCCTCACACATGTGTTATGTTCAAGCATGCATGTACAAGAAAAGGTATTGTATAAACTTGAATTGATGTCTATCCCTGCTATTGTCTAAAGGGTGCCTCATACTTAAGTACTACTTATTACTACTTAAGTGTTTTTGGGAAACTCAGACGATATTACAAGAGTTACCAGCAGGGACAGCCATATGAAGGCAGATATTTGAGCAGAAGGAGACAAATGCAAGCAGAATCATAGAGTCAACTCCATCTGTCACACAGCCACTGCCACATCAACACGCATGCACATTATGTGTTTTCTCTGGGTTTCTGGTAATGTGTGGAATGATCAAAATTTGAGAATAGCATAACATATGAATCTAGAAACCACCACTTATTTTCACATAGTAAATGTACCTTAATTACCAGACACTGAAGCAGTGACTGTAAGGGAATACAACTCTTCAATTTTTTGATTGTTAATAATGTAATCGTG
>NC_085874.1:14519727-14527227 GCF_034702125.1 Engraulis encrasicolus | reverse complement strand
TCGTCTCTCCACGCTGCCATCCATCATGTGCAATCAGGCCCGCCGACAGCAGGGGACAAACGGGTATGTTGTCCCAGGCCCAGGGAGACAGGGGCCCCAGAATTGGTTCCCCATTACATTGTATGTATTGGGTTGGGGGCCTTTTCAGATGACTTTGTCCTGGGCCCAGCAAAAGCTGTCAGCGGCCCTGTGTGCAATAGTAGACAGCAGGAAGGCAGGCACTTGCAGCAAGTACACACACACATACTAAGCAGAGACTTACACATGTAGAGGAGTGCCTGCAGGTGTACACCAAAAGCACTCTGAAGCATACCGTGCTCACACACTCAAGATATGAATGCACGCACATGCACACACACGCACGCACACACACACACACACAATCGCATGTACGCTAGCTATACCAGTGCCAAGGTCTTCTGAACTGCTTTTTAAGGTGCTGAGGTTCTGCCACTTCTTAGTCTCCTTAGAGTCGCCGTGTCAAATACACACAGCTGTGCCAGCACTACGTTTCCACACAAAGGAGAGGTCACACACGCTCTCTATACAGAAGTCATCACAAGTGATGAAAAGGAAATGTGTTTTTCATTGCCCCCCCTTTTCGCTGCTATTGCTTGAGGCCTGTTCTGCCAGGCTTTTCATGTGGGCATTTTTGAGGGCAATCTCTCTGGGGAACAAGAGGCGTTATTCTTTTGCTGAATGCAGCCTGTCAGAAGGGGTCATTCTCTGTTGTTTGTGTGACGACACAAAGGCTTTGTGTTCACACCCCTGCACCCCCCCACACACACTTCCTAATAACTTCCCTACAATTACCCCCCACCCCCCAAGTGCATTTCAAAGCCGTTTCAGAAAGAACACATAATTGCTACTTATTGTGCCAATTTCGTATCATTGTGCGGATGCAATCAAAAGGCATAAAAAAGTATTGTTGTTTGGTTTCCATTCCATATGATGGATCATTGCTGTCAGATGCTCTGCTTGATGTGGCTGCAGGGTCACTGGCATCTTTTGTCGGGTCCAGGACAAAGTCATCTGAAAGGGCCCCCACCCAATACATACAATGTAAAGAACACCCAATTATGGGCCCCCTCTTTCCCAGAGCCTGGGACAATTGCCTTGTTCGTACCCCTTGTAGGCTTCTTTGTGTGGCTCTTAATCTGCATGAGCGTTTTCTCACTCATGCCAGGAATAGAGGCATTTCTGTTGCAAATTCATGGAAATTGCATGTTAATTAAATTTAGATGTCACAGGCAAAAATGAACAGCAAAATGGGAGATTGGAGATAATCTCATGTTTCTAGCATCTGTATAAATTGTCTTCATAAGGGTTTGCCACTATTCTGGGGCTAAATACTGTGAAAATTGTTGCCCTGGGTTTCCAAAAGCAACATGATCTCTCAGAATTCCATGGAATGGACAAGGATCTTTGGGACATGAAGTTTGTGTCAGTTTCACAGATTTTGCCAAAATTCCATGCCCCTAGACACGGAATTGTGTTCTGTGATGGACACACGGAAGTGCTTTCTATTAACCGGGTAACACGGTTTGTAATGGAAACACAAACCGGGCTGGTTTGACAGTTGGCTACCACTCAGCTCGACACAGACGGGTTGTATATGGAAAAGCTACACAGTATCACCCCAAGTAGTCAATATCTGACTACCTTTGACTAGACTGCTATTTTTGACGTCTGAGGTATGCCTTTGGACTCAAAATGTAACTTCGTCCTCAAAGGCGCCCCCTTATGGGAGCATAACGTCATTGAGCTTAGGTTTAGGAATAGGTTTTGGTTTAGGCCACATAGGGTGCGTTCCAATATGCGACCTTGCATCCTCCACTTGTGCTTGTGGCCTTGCCCCGCCTCCTGGCCCCTCCTCCGTGCAGAAAAAAATAAAGTTTCCTAGCTGTCAGCCTAGCCAAAACAATTTTTGGGGGACTATTCTTCATTCACCATCCCAATTGCAAATGAGAAAAGGACAGTAGAATTGTGCTATTGCAAGATATTGAAATATAATGCTGTTGTCAGTGATGTCATCATGACATATTACTTCCTGGTACGAGGCCACAAACACAAGTGGAGGACGCAAGGTCGCATATTGGAACGCACCCATAGTCAACATGTGACGTGGAAGGAATACCCAAGACGTCAAAAATTGCAGTCTGGTCAAAGGTAGTCAGAAATTGACTACTTGGGTTGAGACTGTGTTGAGGAAAAATGTCTTATGGATTGCTCTTGAGGTTGTATTGCTTTGATATTACAATCGAAGGCAGAAATCAACATTGTAGTATGCAAATAGAATGTCGCTGAAACTATTTACAGCCTACTTCGACAGGTGAGATATCTGTCGGCCTTATCTCAAGTCAACTAGCCTACGTAAAGTAATTCTGCGTGACTACGGCAAAAACGTAGCTCCAACCATACTCCGGGTTTGTAATGGAAACATAAACCGGGCTGGTTGTACAGTACCACTCAGCCCAACACGGCACGGCACAGCCAGGTTGTATATGGAAAAACGCCTTTTGTGTTCCAGGACAGCCAGGGTTAGGCCAGTGGTCTTGTCGGAGGTGGCGGGCTGGGCAAGGGAGGGGTCGTCGTAGGGGTTGGGATGAGAGGGATGTGAAATGTGGGGAGAGCACCATCCGTGAACTTGGGGGGACAGTGAGTGGGCTTGGAGGGAAAGCAGTTGAGACTCAATATCAGTGTCCTTCACACCAAGGCCATAGCATTGTAGCCTGGTTGAGATGTGAGAGCTGCCGATGGGAATTGGGGTTTGGAGAGAGCAGCAGATTCTCAGGCTCAGAGGGCTGCTTAACTGGCTCCTGTCTTGATGCCTCCAAATCACACAGACCACTGGCAGACAGGTAGACACACACACACACACACACACACACACACACACACACACACACACACACACACACACACACACACACACACACACACATGGGGCACATGCGTGCACATACAAGCACACATGCACACGCCCATGCCCACTCACACACATTATTCTGAAAACCACACGCAACACATGTATCAGCTTCCCTCACAGGTGACAGGCACTCACCACCAGAGCCAGTGAAATACAGGTGAAACAGATACACACACATCAGGATGACTACAAATAAAGGCATATATTCCTTACCAATTCAAGGCTGTTCATTTGGAGGTTGCTCAGAAAGGATAATTTATGATTAAGAACATACCGTCCTGCACATAGCACCTCCATGGCTCTGGGAACCACCATTTTAAACCATGGCATCTACCACAATGTCTCCAATGCATTGGCAAAATGAAATGGGTGACTACATTTAGTGTTGATATCTTTCTGCATACCCAACCACACCTTCCCAGGTGATAATGTGTTTTGTTGCTGGTGGTATTACTGTTCGGCAGTGCAGGGCGGACTCCTGGGAGTAAACTGGAAGATGGATTACTGTGTGCATGTGTGTGTGTGTGCACGCGTGTGCTTGCATGAATATGCGCATGTTTTGTGTTTGTTAGTGAATGCATATGTATGTTTGTGTGTGTGTGTGTGTGTGTGTGTGTGTGTGTGTGTGTGTGTGTGTGTGTGTGTGTGTGTTGACTGGAAGGTTATCTATTGTCATGCAGGTCACATGGTGTTTACTTCTTACACCGACACCTCCTGGAATATTGCTTTCCCCAAACAATCTTAAAAGGTCTGCATGTGTGTTTTTTCGGGGAGGGAGTTGGCAGGGTCGAGTTTTGATCTGAAAAATGAAAAGCCTCTGGGAGCACAATCTATATCCACCACCAGCAGCCATTTTGGCCATGTCTGTCTAGGCAGAGGGCTGTTTCCATTTCGCAAATGGAAAATTTGACACAGTTCACATATTCTGCTTTTGACAACATAACAGTCTTTTTTTTTTTACCCCAAAAGGCCTGATATTGAGGAAAAGGGTGGGTGCATATTGTGCAGTGAAAAATATGTGTTTAGGCTACTTTTCATTCCTTCTTAGCTTCCCCAAAGCATTTGTTGTGGTGTATGAAGGGGAAACACAAACAGAGCATCAATACTTGGTATATCAGCATTCCAAAAGAATATATTTAGTGAAGGGATACTTTCCATTGGGGAGTGGAGTGAAAAAGAGCCAGTATTGACCTCCGCCTCTTACGTTATGCCAAGCTCGTGGGAGAGAGAGAGAGGGGGGGGGGATTCGTTTTGCAGAAAAATATGAAATGAAGAGACGCAAAAGGCACAAGCTTTGTCTGTAACGCTTCTTCCTCTACATTAAATTCAGTGATTTGGTAGTTTGGACAGGTTTATGTACTGCATCAGTGTGTTCTCAAAAGTGTCGGGCCAGGAGGGAGCTTCCCTGTTAAAGGGACACTGTGTGAGATTTTTAGTTGTTTATTTCTAGAATTCATGCTGCCCATTCACTAATGTTACCTTTTTCATGAATACTTACCACCACCATCAAATTCTAAGTATTCATTATGACTGGAAAAATTGCACTTTTCATACATGAAAAGGGGGATCTTCTCCATGGTCTGCCATTTTGAATTTCCAAAAATAGCCATTTTTAGCGGCAAAAATTACTTTACTTGGACCATACTAGAAAATATTTGTTTATTACTTAGTAAACTTTCATGTAAAGATCAAATTTGGCAATAGGCAGCCCAGTTTCAATGAGCAGCATAGTTGCAGTACCTTTTATGACCATTTCCTGCACAGTGTCCCTTTAAGTATATCAGTGTTGTATCTCTTGGCTACACTGGCTTTACAGGGGACATACACTAGCCCTATATACACTAGCCCTATACTAACCCTATATATTCTACACCCCTTTGATGCGGTGGAAGTATATCATGTTACAAAATGTAAAAATGTTATTTTATTCTGCACCTAACTAAGTAAATGGATAGGGAAACAATTGTAAGCTGCTATATCACTAGCCTCAAGTTATATGAGACAGTGAAGATATCCAGTCCTGGTAAATAGCAGGGAGTGTGCTAAAAGCTCTGACATATTTCAGCCAACATTTTTTATTAATCTTGAATCTTTTATGTGGAGTGATGAATTTTTAAATGTTTGCATAGTTATTTAACTAACCCCTTGTGTCCCTTTTTGCACTTGCATAAATGTTTGAGTATAGATTAATGTGACCTGGCTGGAATATATTTGTGCACACATTATAAGGCATGATAGGAAGTCCCTTAGGCATGGGCAGCACCTAAACCGCAAGGCAAGACTCAAGGTCCCATCAGCCCAAACCCCTGTCAAAATGCTATAAAGGTTTAAGTCAGAAATTATAACCTTCATTTAACTCAAGTAAGAGCGCGACACTGCTTCTTCACAATTCACCACTTTTTTCTTTTTTCTTTGGTGCACCAAAGGAAAAATAAAAAAGTGGTGAATTGTGAAGAAGTAGTGTCGCGCTCTTCCTTGAGTTAAAATGAAGACTGGAGTACCTTGAAAAGCTGCACCTGCTAAAAAAGAAGCATTCGAGGTGTGCGGGCTCTCACCAAAAACTTTGTCAAAATAAGAAATTATAACCTTAGAACCAGAGAAAGTAAAGACTCAGAGTCAGAATCAGAATCGGCTTTTAATGGACAAAAGCACAACGATACAATGACTTCTCTAATCCAATAACAATCAGTAATAAAACAATAAACAATACAATACATAGAGAGCAGGGCAGTGGGCAGTGTTGCCAGATGTGTCTGACCAAATCCCGCCCAAAAGGTTCTCAAAAACCGCCAAAATGCGCTAAATTCCGCCCAAATTCAACAAATTACATTGCCTTCTATGGGCCCAAAACGGCTTAAAAACCGCCAAATGGCCAATTTTTCCCCGCCGACGCTCATCCCAAGTAGCCCAATTGGGCGGGCACCAACCCAATCTGGCAACACTGGCAGTGGGGATCATATTGAACAATGAGCACAGCATGCACAGAAGAACTCCCAAATATTTTAATCACGTATTTCCCAAGTAGGTGATTTATTTTCTAACCCAGCTAGACACCGCATGAAAGGATTTCAAGGTCAATAGATTCACCGTTTGAAACTCAAGCTTCTGCAATACGGCAGAAGCATTTTAATTGTTTGAGTTGATCACCTCCTTTTGGGTTATAACACCAGCCTCCGTGTGGCAATCAATTGCTCTGGTCAATGGTGCTGAACCCTGTTTGACCTACAAAGTGCCACGTCCACCTGTCATCTGAAATGGCATGTCAATACATCAAATCCATTGGCAATCCCTTGAGGGATTTTTACCTGTAGAAGTAATTCCAGCATGCCAGCACGCAAACACAGCATATGTTTCTCGCCAAGGGCTTGTTTACTGTGCACTGTACTGTTTCAATGGTATCAAAGCCTCACTGAGGTAATTTGTAGGAAAGGCAGCAGGTTGCGTGACAAAGAATATGGGCTCATGTGGCCAGAATGAATTGTGTTTTTTCCCATGTGAGCTTGCAAAATGCCTGCATGTGGCTGTATTGAGAAACCTGGTGACGCAAAAGGTATAATGTACCTTATATTAATTTCAACACAGGATATATCAACACAGGATGAAACCAGATAGACAAAAAGGTATGCAAATTTGAATAAAATGATGTTGGGCAAATCAGGTATCTTGGGATCTTGGTGGCATAAGTAGCATTTTGTAACCCCACTGTGTGTTTCTCAGCATCTGAGGTGTAAATGTTTGGCAACACCAGGTGTTTTGATCGTCTTGGTGGCGTGAGAACTTAAACCAGTTTTTCATCCCCAATGTGCGCTTCCATCTCTCCATCGCTGCCTCTTAAATCATTCAGCCGTAGCATTTGACCCTGAGCTGCCAGGCTTACCTGTGACGCCCCAAAGAAGATTGGAAAAAATCGTGTTCTAACGAGATTGAGGTATGAAATAATCTAGGGATTATGATGTCACTTCTTTAGCTCTCCCACAGTTTACGGTATGATGAGGACTCAGATTGCCCTCCAATTCCCTCCTTAGTCCCCAACTAGGTCACTGGAGGAGAATCATACTGGTATGTATTTAGGCTACGCTATATCTATATAAATATATTTACGACCTATATATAGGGTGATTTACAGCACCCAGCAGGGCAAGCCAAGGATTAGCGTCTGACTGTGAGATCAAAGTGCCGATCAAAGTCTCTTTACTGTTCACGTCCTCCAACCCCATCATCTTGAAAATATCAAAATCCCAGAAAGAAAAATCCTGTCTATTTGAGGCGTAGTGCTGGAGTTTTGATAAATAATAGTTTTGTAAAGCTTCACCTCAGATATTAATGCTCAGAGCCGTAGTGATATAAGACGGGACTGAGAGGAAATTGGCCATACATTACCAGTGGCTGAGGGGTTTTCTGGAAATCTATATTGCTGTAAGAGCACTCAGTGGTGGCCGCTGTTGCTGTTGATGATATTCATGTAAATTGATTTTATGTTTGCGCACGCGTGTGCGTGTGTATTTGTGTGTGTGTGTGTGTGTGTGTGTGTGTGCGCGCGCGCGTGTGCCTTGAGCACATGATTGAGTGTG
>NC_085874.1:14492227-14514727 GCF_034702125.1 Engraulis encrasicolus | reverse complement strand
TGAAACAAATACTGAGGACATGACCTCTGTATCCTCAATGGTAGTTACGCCATGTGTCCAATCAAGTGTTTATTATGCCTGTTGAAACACAGGGTTCTTGTAACTCTGTAACATGTAACTCTTGTTATAAACCTGCCCTGAAACATTATATAGAACTGATTGAATTTCAATTTCTGAATATATGCCATCTTAAACACATGCATAGGTTTCGCCATTTGTTTTGCTGTCTTTTTGAAAGAAGAGGAGGGAACTGACATGAGCGCAGAATGAAGTTGTCCATAACAGAGGAAGGTGAGGAGGAAAGCTATCCATAAACGCATGCACACACACACATTCGCACGCACACATACAGACGTGCACACGCACGCATGCACACACGAACGCACACACACACACACACTGGCTAAAGCTCCCTCCATCACTAGAGATATAATTTAATCTGTCTAATGTCGCCGGGGCCGTCCTTTCAACCAGCAGAGCGCTTAGACAGGACTTTTTTACCATAATTGACTCATGCATCATTATGGCCGATCAATAATTGTGTTAAGTAAAAAATCCCAGCCGCCAAAGTGGTGTTGAGGTCTTGTGCAATGTCCTAGGTCCTTTGGGTTATGTGAAGTATGCGACAGTGCATCATAAACAAACTCTTCCACGAGGCCTCTTCAATAACAATGATGTATGCCATATTTAGGGGTAAGCAGTCACTTGTGACATATTTTATACAATTATGCATTAGTGCAATGTTTAATTCAATTTGACTTTATTCATACGGCACCAAATATATTTCAGAATACTAGACACCGCACATGGCCTGATATCCTTGGATAAAACACAAGCTACATAAACCAGTGAATTAGAAGTTATTGGGGCGAGTCGAGCTATATCCTGATTGCGTTTGGCATTTGCTCTGGATTTCACATATGATAGCAGTGGATTAAAAAAAATTGGAAGGCACGAAGCCAACCCTACCGCTGAACCATGTCTTAAGTGGCTTAAGTGTCAGAAATGTTACTTCTCTTGTGTAGTCCAAACATTGTAAGTCCAACCATTTTTGCACGCACACAATTCACAAATCACTTGACAAGTGAAGTCGCAAACCACACCATTGGTTATCATTAATTCCGAGGTACAGTAGGAGACCTAGGGACTGTTCTGGTGCTCGTTTTGAACAGAAAGTGCTTAGAACAGAAATTGCACAGGATTTTTGCAACCCTTGGACTAAAAGAAGTACAGTGAATGAAGTCCCTTTTGCGGCTCGATGTGAGAGTGATAGCTAAATGCTGTGCTGTAATGAAGCAGGTAGATATTATTAATTAACATATTTTTTTAACAGGCAGACACACAAAATAGTATATTGTTAGATCGCAGGAAAATCGTCCTTGCATATTTCAAAAACATCTTATTCTGAATAAAATTGCATATAGATATTTACCTGAAAGACTATTTAATTAATATTTGCGGCAAATGTTGGACCACAGTCATTCTAGCACAGCATCAGATATACAAACTGTGGCCAAAAATGTTGCAATTAATGCCAAAGACTGCTAGCGTTCCTCATGGACTGGCTCATTGCTTTGTACTGAAGACTTCTACACGGACCATGAAGCACACGGTGAACATCACTTTTACAACCATCAAGCTGGTAAGTAGTATAGTAGAGAACACAGTCAGGTCAGAGAGTAAAAACCAAGACCATAATCTGTGCCGTAGTCATGTTTTATGTCATCACATGCTTCTAAATATACCATCAATTACCCAGACAACTTGTTCAATAGCAAGGTATGTAATTAAGTCAAACTAAGTAACAGACACCATGCCATGGGTTACTGGATATCGGAGATCAATACCAATAGCTGTCCCAGACAAGGAATATGGCAGGATATAAAGTAGCATCATGAAGACGGCAGGCCACTTCATCACTCCTGCACAGTAAACACATAGTGTTGATTCAACACTTAGAGAGTTAATTTATCAGCTTCCAGAGTGTATTTGGTCCCAGAGTACTCCCTAAGTGTTAAATTAACAGTTCCGTTTTTACAATGTGTATTGATGCCACTCTGGGACATCATCATTCTTCTGCCACATGGAAAGAACAGTTTCTCTTCTGTTCTTATTTATATCTGGGATGAAAATGGGGTTGACGTAAAACAGACTCTAGATTACTGTACACCACAAAACAAATCCATTGCAAACAGGGATCCTCCTCCCCCTCCCCTTTGCGCTTGTGTTTACTGTTGGGACCGTATTTCTACCCTACTCTGGTGCAATAACCTACAACAAATAACATGCAAGGAATGTCTGCTTTTATGAAAACCTTGCCATGCTGTTGAAACACTTTAAAATGAAATGTGTGGCACAAAAAGACAGGGCTGCTGCTGATGATGATGGTGATAATATTATGTTAACGACAATATTATGACGTATATGATGATAATAATATAGGCAATAAAAGGTCTTCTGACATGACCCCCCTCTGTATTGTGGCATATTACAGTATAACAAAGAAAAAAAGCTTCACTTCAACACAAATGCTGCTTTTCAAAGATGCTGCACCATTTTGAATGCCACCATTACATGGACCACTGGGCCATTCCCTCAAATGAAAATCAGCAATAGTTTCCCAAAGAGAAAGCAGTGTGTGTGTGTGTGTGTGTGTGTGTGTGTGTGTGTGTGTGTGTGTGTGTGTGTGTGTGTGTGTGTGTGTGTGTGTGTGTGTGTGTGTGTGTCCTTGAGGGGAGACAGCAAGTAAGAAAGAGGGCAAGCACTTTACAGTAACTCCAACTTCTTTGCAAACTTTCACTTTGTATAAAAGCGTCTGTCAAATGTAATGTAACTTCTAAAGCATCTAAAACTGCATCTCTTCAAGGTTTCATTTGAGAGATATTTCATCCTGATCACACCAATTAACTTTAAAAAATGTTCTTTTTCACACCATGTTTTTCACTTGTAACTTCCTGTGTGGAGCCACAGACATAACCCCAAATAGACAGTCCACAGTATACTTTGTTATAGCTAGAATGACAATGGCCAAGATGTACAGAACATGTACAGTATTTTGTTTCATAGAAATAGTGTAGCATTTTCACCTCAGCAAAAGCAATGAAGCAGTGGAAGGGAATGACTGAGAGGGTAACTGAACTTGGACGAAGTGATTTAGAAAGCTGACAAAGGTGAGTTTACGCCACACTTAAAAATCTTTTCTGTTATCACGAGGTCAGCGCTAGGAATAGCTAATGACTGACTTTGTCACATGATGAATAGCCACTGCCACATTCAGCTTAACGCTTCACGCTCGCGATAAGGAAAACACATTCCCAGATAAACTCCACTTGAGCATAGCAGGCAGGCAGACGTGCATGTTGAGTAGCAGCTGACCTATGCCATGCACACCTACTTCACAACGAGCACGACTACTGACTGGCCTCATTGGAAAGTATGGGGTCAAATGACCCCACGGAGGGGGGTGGATGTGGCATTATTTTTTTTAGGGCATTTTGTGCTCAGTACTAATTACACCTTCACCTTGCACCTATCTGTGGGCTGGGATGTGCTTAGCGTAGCCTCTGAGCATGCTAATTACATTAAATTACTGTGTAATACCCTGTCTTTCAGGCAGCCATGTCGTGAGGGTGTTTGTGTGTGCCTGTATGTGGGTGTGCAGGGCAGCTGACAGCATTTGCTGGGCCCAGGACAATGTCATCTGAATGGGCCCCCTACCCAATACATAGAATGTAATGGGGACCCAATTCTGGGCTCGGGACAACATACCCCTTTGTCCCTCCCTGTCAGCCTGTGTGTGTGTGTGTGTGTGTGTGTGTGTGTGTGTGAGAGAGAGAGA
The DNA here is from genome assembly GCF_034702125.1 of Engraulis encrasicolus. Lineage (NCBI taxonomy): Eukaryota > Metazoa > Chordata > Actinopteri > Clupeiformes > Engraulidae > Engraulis > Engraulis encrasicolus. The sequence goes on along the minus strand of NC_085874.1, from coordinate 14,510,889 downwards.
GAGAGAGAGAGAGAGGGGAGGGAATGGCGAGGTGGAGGATGAGTTTGGTGCTGCAAAGATGTTCTAGAACTTTCTTTCTCAACAAACTTTCTGCCGCCTCAGGCTTCTTCCTTTAATGCTCTGTACTCTGTATGCCTTGCTGCTCGGGTACCTCTTTTCATTTGCAGACTCCCCGTTTCTGTAATTGATCACCTCATTCCTCTTTTCCTCTTTAAAATTTTCTCTACACACCTGCATCCCCGACTTTTGCATAATCAAGTCGGTTAATGAATCAACCCATGTGTTTTCCAAACAAGATATTTTCCAATGTGTCAGACCTTCTTGCTAAAGATAGAGAGAGAGAGAGAGAGAGAGTGAGAGAGAGAGAGAGCGAGAGAGAGAGAGAGAGAGAGATGCCCTTTAATGACACCAGCACTCTACACTGATGTCACCATCAATGCTTGGGAGAGTGAGATTCCAAAGTCATGAGAGTGACTAGAGGAGCTAGCCTCCTGGTGAGAAAATTGTTACGTATGACACGGCCAGGCCTGTCACAACCAGGCAAGCAAACTAGGCAATTGCGTAGGGCCCCCAGCCCTTCCCTAGCAGTTTGAAGAGAAGAAGAGGATAAGGGCCCCAAGTCCCTCTTTGCCTGGGGCCCTCAGATACCTTGAAATGGCCCTGGACACAGTCACTGGCCAACAAGATTTACAGTCCTGTAAACAACAGGTTCCCTTATTCCCTGTCATTAAGGTTGTGGGAAGTACACAGTCCGCAAGTTCACTGAATGATACTGTCACTGTGTAGACTGACCATATACGCTACTCTGTTGTCTGCTGGGGCTGGCCCGTGGTGGCTGCCAGGGGGGTTGGGGGGTGTGTGTGTGTGCAGAACCAGCGTGAATCCCTGTCCCAGATGACATCGCAGAAGTCGATAATTAGTGCTATTAACAGATTATCTCTGCCCTATTACCACATTTTAGCAATACTACCATTGCATTAGGGGTTTTATCAGCAGCTAGAGGCATTTCTTTCACAGAACTTGCCTTGCTCATATTGGCTAAGGCCTCGAAGTGCAATTCCTTATCCATCCGTCCTTCAACTTCAATTGACCTTCAACTGTAGCCTCATAATGGGCACTGTTCCTTCATAATTGTCGAAAAACAAAATTTTTACAGGGACAACCTAATAGGACCTATGTATGTTACATGGCAAATGTCTGACTCCACATTCACGTAGCCAGAATATATGATATGGCGTTGGACGAGACCTCAGCAAATGTTCTATGAACTGCAACGATTGAAACTGTTGTCATAAATAATTCCTCGACAATGTTTACAAGTACAGGACATCGGTAGCAGCACGAGGACGCAGTACAAATCATCTACCTGCTGGCCCCTAAATAACTTGTGGCATTGGCTTTTGTTAGCACCCTGTCGGGAGGCGTGGAGTTGCAGTGGAAATCAATGGAGGGTGAGGAGGTCTTGGATACAGCATCATTCCCTCCCTATTGACGTTTCCATGAAACATTTTGACAGTAGTAGCAGCATCTCACAGCCTTTAAGCATAGCCCAGAATCCATACAAAACAGGACGTCGATTTTTCTATGTTTTCTTTTCTCTTTCTTTCTCATTCTCCCCCATCTCCTCACCTTGTGTGTGGGGTATTTTTTTTTTGCAGTTTTCTCCACAGTAATGACAGAGTCACTAAAACAGAATTTGTCAGATAAAGTATAAAAGTAAACACAAGGTTACATACCACCAGTCGCTGGAGAGAGAGAGAGAGAGAGAGAGAGAGAGAGAGAGAGAGAGAGAGAGAGAGAGAGAGAGAGAGAGAGAGAGAGAGAGAGTGAGAGAGAGAGAGAGAGAGAGAGAGAGAGAGAGAGAGATGGAGAAGAAATACAGTTGCTTAACTGGAAATGGATCTGAAAGGGCGGGCGGGTAGTCTGCCGCTACCGCATACCTTAATGATATGGTATTACTCTGTCGAGATGTACTTTTAGATACGCATCATCACTTTTTGGCCCCTGTGGACCCCTTATGACACGCACAGCACTCTTTGGAAGTGTGTGTGTGTGTGTATGTGTGTGTGTGTGTGTGTGTGTGTGTGTGTGTGTGTGTGTGTGTGTGTGTGTGCACGCGTGTAGGGGGGTGGGTGGTTGTTGGGCTGTCTCTTGTCCCAGGCCCAAGGAGAGAGGGGATTGGTTGGATTTCTTCCAACTCTGTCCTCTATACTGTTACATTATTTTGGTCAAACATGGAAATCATACGTCTTCCCATACCGAAAAAAAATGCCCCAAGAGAAACAACTCGCCCACAAGGCCCCATTGTCAGGAACTGTCACTTTCCTGTTTTTTCTTTCTGGCATTTCTCTGCCCTTCTTCTCAGATACAGTCAGGGAGTACATGTGGTAATCCTTAAGACAACTTCCCTGTACAATGCTAGAGAATAATGCATTATGTCTTCCCATCATTGATCTTTACCATATGCCCAGAGGCGGCTTTACCAACAAGCAGACTAGGCAAAAACTTTCCACTCAGCAGTCAGTCCCATCATGGTAAGCAAAAATAACTCAAGAGGGCCCTATGTTTATATCTTGTGTAGGGCCACCAAAATAGTCAGAGCTGCCCCTGCATATGCCATATGGGGTGCTCAGTGATGAGAACATAGGACCAGCTATGGTCTGTTGTGGTACTCCAATCCTCTCTTCAGAAGACAAAGGAAGGAATGGAGCTGGTTTTCTAGAAGGTCCCCCTTTTTAGAGAACATCTACGTATAAATAAAGGTGCTTAAAAGTTCTTTAAATCTCTAGATGACTCCATGAAAAGTGAAAACTTGTGTGTTGAACCATTATGTGCCAGTATGAGGAAGGTTCTTCATATTACACTTGTGTGGCTATTTAACCCATTCTAACCTAAGCCCTTTTTGGGAAAGGGTGCCCTCTGCCTATTAATTCCTAATTATCTCAGCCTCTGAAGCATATAAATACATGAAATAAATTGCTTTTAAAAGCTAAGATCCTCATATTGCATTAGAGTGTGGTCATTCAGCTCTAACATACCCACATGTTGAATAAAAAAACTGAAATCTCAAAAGACTATATGTGTCTCCAGGCTAAAATGGGTTAAAGCCTCAGATCATAATGAGATATGCTTTGTTATATAGCTCCCTTTAAGGAAGTCGTGCCTCCACGATTATTGATTATTGATTATTGAAACATTGTAAAATGGTTAATCTATGCTGCTGCTCTGAAGAACCAGTGGTGGGCCCTTCAATTTTTTAGTGTGCATAGTGGAACAAAGCTCAGAGCCACATACCCACAGCTTGCCTGTGAATTGTCATTCCTGTGGCTGTCAGAATGAGTCATCACAAGGCAGCGAGATGGGCAACGAGGGATGAAGGAGAGAGAGGGAGGGAGATAGAGAGAGAGAGAGAGAGAGAGAGAGAGAGAGAGAGAGAGAGAGAGAGAGAGAGAGAGAGAGAGAGAGAGAGAGAGAGAAAGAAAGAAAGAAAGAAAGAAAGAAAGATAGACAGACAGACAGACAGACAGACAGAGAGGAAGCTAGAGGGAGAGGGGAGCCACTGAGACTAGCAATGAGATGATGGAGGAAACAAGGGATGGCAGAGAGGAAGAGAGAAATGTAGGAGACAGAAAGATAGACAGGGAGAGACGGGGTTGGGGTTGGGGTTGGGGGTAACGATAAATGAATGAAAGAGACAGAGGAGGGAGTGGGATTGGCCATTGGGGGAGGAAAGGGAGAAAGTGGCACAACTAGGCATAGAAGAGAGAGAGAGATAGAGAGAGAGAAAGAGAGAGAGAGAGACAGAGACAGAGAGAGACAGAGACAGAGACAGAGAGAGAGAGAAAAGAAAGAGGCAGCAACATGGTTGGTGAGAGATAGAGGAGCGAGTGATATGCTCCATCCAGGGGGGAAAAAAGGAAAGAGATATGGCGGCAGGCAGCCTCAATTCATTGCCTGGCGAGGTGGTGAGTGGATATCACTGGTGGTCTCCTGGGTCGCCATGGCAGATGGGGGAGCGTGCTATTGCTCCTCGTCTGAAGTGATTTGCTGAAGGTTGAGACAGGCTGGGCATGGGGGAGAGAGGGGCTATTGGTGCATGGGTGGATAGTGTAAAAAGATCAACCAGCCTTGCATACTAGACGGCAGAATTTTGCTTTTGATTTCATGTAATTCTCCCTTCATTGGTGCTCAGATCATGGCAGATCTAATGCAACCACTCCTTTGATTTGATAAAAGATTGTACATTTGAGAGAAAGTCTGTGTTTCCATGCAAGCCATGAATCCATATGGTCCAGTCATCAGTAACCTTTAAGTGACAGAGCGATTTTATAGAGTAGAATAGATATACTTAATTCATTCCAAAGGAAATACATACCTGGGGTCATGGGTTAGGGGTGGAAAGGTGTTACAGATTCTAAGGGCCCAAACACAGACTTAAGGGGCCCAAAATTCAAATCTTTCATGGGGCCCAACATTTCTGGCAGCGCCCATGCTTGGGGTTATAAATGGCACCCCTCAATCAGTTTGGGGTTAAACAGGAAGCTTGGTAAGAGAAAAAGAAATGCAAAACCCGGTGGTTTCAGGTCATAGAGAGTTGTTTGGAAGCGAACCAAATCAGATCTATTTGATAGTCAAAGTAATGGAATAGCACAGAGCACTAACTGAATAGGGGGAAGTAAGGAAATGAAGCGGGAACATCCATTCACTCGCAGTATCCAGCCTGCTCAGTTATTATTTGGTATATAATGACAGCTTCAAACCCGGTTATTATCTCTGTTTCGATCATACACTAGGCCAGAGGTTCTGTTTCTTTTTTAATTAAACACCCCCGGACCTCATCATAAGCCTCCAAATGCCCCCTTGACCTCATCATAACCCTGCTAACACCGCCCTCTTAGTATGTAGTGTATGTAGTATGTCTTTGTGCAGATGGGGTCGTCGGCGGACCTATTCACTAGTTGCTGAAAATACTCAAATGATCCATCACAACAACATTGCTATGACATTGCAGTGAGCCTTAAGTAACAGATTAAGACACAGCCATTACAATGTGGGTGGTAGTAAGGTTACATCATAGGCTCTGCGCAAAGGGGTTAAAATCAAATGGACTAATCCTGCCCAATAGCGAATAAGCACTACACCTTCTCAGCTAGCTACATCCTTCTCACCGCCACCCTAGGGCTCCCCAATGCCCCCCTGGGGAACTCTAGCGCCTGATGAGAAACACAAAACTTAGGTGCTACTTTCCATGTTTCTCTGTATAGATGATGACGGAAGGTGTTCACGACTGATGAGCAGAATTTAGAGGAGAAGCTGACAGGCTAGTGAATGTTGAAACCACTGAGGAGCATCACCTTGTCATGAAGGCCAACCACATCACAATGGTTTTAAAGTTATTCATAAAATGGTGGTTAAAATAACAGCTGAGCTATGTAGTAATGCACACCACTGCTATGCAGCTGTGTCAGACTCTGTCGTCTTAATTTAAGCGCTAAAACTAAAATAGAATGGGATACCTATAGCACGATGGTGTGTAAAATGGTGCAGATGCATTTGAACAGCTGTTAAATCTGAGATGGTAGCCTAGCATACGGTATACCAACTGAAGCCAATTAACAGTGTTAAAATATAGGTCTTGACACCATGTGCTGTAGATTAGAAAATAGTACCTGTGAAGTTGTCTTGAGGGATACCAGTTTAATGTCAATGGAATGCTAGCTATACTAAGCCATAGCTTTTATAGACTCCATAGACTCACACATGGCACATGATGTAGGAGGAACATACACTTACAGTCACAGATGGCCACAGTCCCGACAGACTCAAAATAGTCTAAATATTCCTGAAGAGCTGATCCTCCTTCTAAAACACACACAAAGTTGCAGGCACACAGGCAAACGCACGCACGCACGCACACACGCACGCACGCATACACACACGCACGCACGCACACACAGCATCCCATTTTACTGCAGGCCTATACCCTCAATCAACTGGTTCATCCATCTCATTACCAATTCATTAGCCGAGCTATCATCTTGCGCTAATCAGAAAATTAGCTCATGATCCAAACTAGCCCACGAGGAACAGCTGCGGGCTAGCGCAGGGGATAACACCAGGGGAGGATGGGGGGCGGGTCAAATGTCAGCCCTCCACCAATGCAATTACAGGCCTCCATATCAGACTGAGGGGGGGCAGCCAATCAATTAATTAGATTGCAACCAACACATTTGCTCCTGCAGTCTGTGTGAAGGAGATGAAGTTGAAGTCATTTTCATTCAGTCTGCCTGACATGTTTTTTTCTGAAGTCAATATCTTACACACATACACACACACACACACACACACACACACACACACACACACACACACACACACACACACACACACACACACACACACACACACACACACACACACACACACACACACACACACACACACACACGCGCACACACACAGGATCATGGTAACTGTGTGTGCTGACTAAGGTGTGTTCAGTGTGTGATGGGTGTGCAACAGCACCATGTTGGTAAATGTTTATTGAGTCAGGCCCCTGCTGACTTTGCATTATCTTGCGCAATTGGAATGTGACAACAGGCCAAGAAAATAAACTGAGTGTGTGTATGTGTGTGTGTGTGTGTGTGTGTGTGTGTGTGTGTGTGTGTGTGTGTGTGTGTGTGTGTGTGTGTGTGTGTGTGTGTGTGTGTGTGTGTGTGTGTGTGTGTGTGTGTGTGTGTGTGTGAGAGAGAGAGAGAGGGGGGGGGTATTGGGGTTAAGATGCCCCCTTTGAGAGCAAACATCACCTGAAAACTTGTGTCCCTGGCCTTCAGTTAGCTCAAGTAATAGTCTGATGAAAAATACTGTGCATGAACTTGATTGTTGATGCCCATTTAGGCCCCGGTGCTTGCTTCATTTATTCATTACATTACACTTCATTACATCTGAAGGCATCTGAATATCACCCCCAATCTCATAGGCTACATAACATTTCAGTGTCCTCCATGTATGGTTTTATCTTGTATGTTTGAACAACTCTCTCTTAGTTTGTAACTTAAGAGATAATAAAGGTGAATTTGCCAGTAGGCCTCAATAGTGGATACTTTTGTTTTGAATCACTAGTGTTGATTGCGATTAGATAAGAATACAACTGTCAGTAACATTATTCAATATGACCTCACTTCCTGTGACCGCTGTTTAAAATGACAGACTAGCTCTGTAGGTCCCTTCTTCTCTGTACCTGCCCTGTATGCATCATTTCTTTAGGGAGGGAGAGAGGGAGACAATGGGAGAAAGCCTGGGGGCTTTTCTCTCTTCATCTCCCTCAATAAATAATTAAACCTTGCCTCTGAATTTCAACTGCTGAACTGGATCTGAATTCTTAAACATAAATTAGTAGTAAAACCCAATTACTATCACATCACACACTACACCTAGGGCCTCCACACATCGACAAAGTGCGGAGCACTGCTCTAACAAAGTTCGATTTCATTGTTTTCAATATAACCACGCACACCGGCGCCGATGTCCACAACCATCCCCAGATATCGGCAAGTGATTAGGGGCGAGTTCTATTTTGTTGGAGCCACTCATTAATTATCCATGCTCTGCTGTGGCGATGCGGGGGTAGAACTAACCGGATTTGTTGGAAGCGAAAGTGCTTCGCAGTGCTGTCGGAACCAATATGCGGAGGAGGGCCTTACACCCCAGTCCCCGGAGGTATGTGGGGTTAGGTGCCTTGCTCAAGGGAACTTCAGCCATGAATGGAGGTGTAGGGAGAGGTGATGGCGGGATTCACACCTGCAATCCTGGGATCTACAGTCCAACTCCCTAATCATTACACCACGGCTGCCCACATGTAGTTAGTATTCATGGTATGTTTTCTTGGGTAACCACAAAAATCAAGGTTTGTGACTATGGTTTAATGATGGTTTATGGCAAAGAGTATATCATCGTTAAACTATGGTTACACCATATTCACAAACCATGGTTTTCATGGTTACCCAAAAAACCCATGAAATAAGCCATAGTAAAGCTATGGTTGGTTCAGAGTACTTACGTACGTAAACTATGGTAGATAGCCCTACCGTGGCGCTAATGGTAGGGCATTCGTCTGCGACGGGGCTGACCTGGGTTCGATTCCGGCCCGGTTCCTTTGCCGACCCTTTCCTGTTTCTCTCTCCCCACTCACTTCCTGTTATTCCTTCACTGTCCTATCACAAAAATAAAGTCAAAACTATATATATATATATATATATATATATATATATATAAAACAGGGTCGATTTTCGTAAGGGTAGGCCCCTGAGTTTGCTTGCGTTGCTTTATCAGCTTCGGCATCACCACCTGCTGCTTGCCCTCATTTGGCACTGTCCGCTCACAGAGGGGTGCTTCTGTTAGGGTCTTAATCTTTTTAGTCTTCCTGTAATACGCTAATTGCCCACTACAGCCCTTTTGACTTTGGCTTGTATAGTCATTTACTCTGGCACGGGCAGAGGCATAAAGTGCACAAATTACAGCTGGCCTGGGGCGTGTGGTCGGTGGGTGGGCAGCAACCATACCTTACAGTGATCCTGTTGCAATATTATACAGCATAGGGGTTGGGGGCATAGTCATCATCGTTTTCTTTTTTTCTTCCAGCACATTTTCTCATTGGTACCCTTAGAATGGTCCACACTTTGCTTCCTTGCTGAGAGAGAGAGAGAGAGAGAGAGAGAGAGAGCGAGAGAGCGAGAGAGAGAGAGAGAGAGAGAGAGAGAGAGAGAGAGAGAGAGAGAGAGAGAGAGCGAGAGAGAGAGAGATATGGTGTGTACAGTGGACTCATTAGTTTACAATCCAGTTCCACATATTTCAAATTACCTTGTTTACCTATCAAATTCAACCAGATGATAATTCCACCAGCCAATCATTTGGAATATGTGGCACTAGATGGGTTGTAACAAATAAAAGCATTTTGCCCATCACTTTGTGTGTGTGTGTGTGTGTGTGTGTGTGTGTGTGTGTGTGTGTGTGTGTGTGTGTGTGTGTGTCTCTTATAATATTCGGTTCCCATAGGCCTACTTACTGGCCAGAGACTTTTATGAATGCTCTTACACGTGTTTGAATATTAAGACCATAATTCAGACTCCAGTGCCACAAGAAGACAAATGGTAAAAAGAACAATGCATAGCCTATGAGTGAGTTCAGTTTGCACATAATGTGTCAGACTGTATTTGACAGATCTAGGCTGCTGAAAGAGGGAACAAAATCGCGCGCGCCCATGTTATTTCGAGAGGGAGAATATTCAGGCACTTTCACAAGTGCTATACACACACTTAGTTCACCTACCTGTCATGTTTATTTCATGCTTTCAGGTCGTCCTGTTACAAAGCCATGCACGTAGCCTCTGGAAAACACGCCCACTACTGTATGCACCACGCTTTACTTTAGCAGCAACGTGATTGGACAAGGCGAGCTGTCAATCAGACATACATGCCATTCCTTCCGTTCTGAACTCCGCTGGAAGAAGAGTTTTTTTTTTGCAGATGTGGTTCAGCATGGATAGTTGAATCGTCAGGACACCAGTCGCAACCGTGTCAAAGTTTACAGCGAATATATAGCCGTGAGAGCAGGGGTTTGTAGTAAATGGATCGCCACGAGTAAAGTAAAAGAGATCGTACCGTCATAATACTTTCTTTATCCGATTTGTGAATCGACTTCACTCGGTCTGCTCAAGGTTCCCGTACGGAAAGGAAAGAAAATGCCTGTAGCAACTCTTCTACCTTTCACGTCGACTCCAAATAGGAAGTCCACCAGCCCGACCTCTTTTAGGCTAACAGAAAAATTCATATTGCTGTTAGTTTTCAGCGCGTTTATCACGCTATGTTTCGGAGCAATATTCTTCTTACCGGATTCGTCAAAGCTGCTTAGCGGAGTTTTCTTCCGCTCGTCGTCGGTAGAAACCGCCACTCGAACAGGTATGGATAGTGGTTCTAGTACTGGGACGGGGAACGCAGACAAAATATTAGCTAAAATTCGGAAAGATCACGAAGATGCCTTGATCGAGGCCAAAGATACGCTTCAAAAACACCCTGAAGACATCAAGAAAGACATTAAGACCGACAAGGATCAAGTTGTCCAAGGTCTAGTTAAAGATAAAGATGACAGTCTCCCAATAATTGAATATGTTCGACCACCCGGAGTGATGGGACGTGAACCAACGGACCCGGACACCAAAGAGAAACGGGCAAAAATAAAAGAGGTATGTGGTATTTATTTTTAAAGCCATTCTTGTTATTGTTATTGCCGGGCGGCAATGGGTAGCATGTTAGCTCAGCGACTGCATTACCATGTCATCTGACAGACTGACAGCTGTCAGTTCTTGCCGAATCCTCGCTGCATCACCTGGCCTTACGAAACTCAATGAAGCGCAAAACACAATAATTTACAAACCAGCTATTATCCCATTTACAGTATATGATACCTTAAGATGCGCTGCTGATTGTAGTGCAGAACAGACCTAACTTTGGGGGTAGTCTAACTGCAACAAACACTGATAGGCCTAACTCTCAACTTTCTCTTATTAACCTTTCCACCCACTTCCATGCCATCTCCAGTCATCCCTCTCTATGACACGTCAGTGCTCCAGGTTGCCTGACATGACGCATATTTGTCTGGCCGTGACACCTGCTAGCAGTGCAGAGTCTGCAGACCTTTGTTTTCCAAGAGCGAGTGTGTGTTTTGGCTGCAGTTATCCAGCTCACGAGAAAGGAAAGCTGGTCTGTGTTGCAGCTTTAAGGGCCCCAGCATTATCGCACGCGGCTGAGAACCTCATGTGACAACTGTTATAGCTCGTGAACCCAGCCTGGTGTTACAGCCTGCAAGGCATTGTAAGGCGGGATGGGAGGATGTCCTTCCCCCAACTTCATTCATTCATTCATTCATTCATTCATTCATTCATTCATTCATTCATTCATTCATTCATTCATTCAGTGCGCCTTTGCCCAAAGTGTCTTTTGCGCCGTTTGGACATTAAAAATATGCACTTGTCAAATCTCAATTGCGTGTGTAAAGAAACGCACGAGTTGTATTGTTGTAGGACCTGAAAGCGATCTCGGCACTGCCACTGTGGCAGCTCTCGGACTGCCGTGGTGACGATATTTACCATAATAATAATAAATACGAGAGGCGTGATTGGGGGAGGGGGGGGCACTTGGCATACGACGGGCGAGTGATCTTCAAATTCAGACGCGATGGTGGCAGCTAGGGTACACAAGTCAGGGCAGGGTGCCATCACTCTCGCACGAAACCCCACGAATAAGCGATGGCAAAACCCATAGGCTGCCATACATAGCCTACACTACAGCACACAGGCCATTTCTGTAATGCCAAAAGATACTTGAGAAGTAGCCAGACGCCGTCGTGAAATAGCCCCTCGGTCGGGTCCTGGGCAGTTGTGAGACAGACCTTTCCATTTCAGTTTAGTCGGAGTCCAGCAGCTGATGGCATGCTGTGACGTGTTCAACGTCTATTCTGCGTTCGCTTTGCGCCCTTATGCCAGAGAGTGACTGGACAAGATGATACTCCTAGAATATCTGGCTATGCCACACTCATAGACACAAAAACAAGTGTTGCACACTTGATTGCTTCGACACAACGTCAACTCAGCCGCTCCTCCCAAGTGGCCCATTGAAGTTCATTCATTCTACACACTGAAGACAAGGCTCATCATAGTGCACACACGGTTACATGAAGGCTCGCCTGTATAACTCCTTGACTGTCATTTCTGTGGAACAGAAGTTGTTAAATCGTCTCTATTGCAGGCCTATTGAGGACGGTGACTGTTCAGCTCAGCTGACATGGATACCTACACACCCCACCTGCACTCCACTGTCTGCACTTTGGCCATCTGCTTATTTGCTTTTGTGTGTGTGTGTGCGTGTGTGCGTGTGTGCGTGCTTGCGTGTTCTTGTTTGAGATATGTGAAAATGTCAGTAGGAATCACAAAGGTTGTGTGTGCTTGTGTGTCTAAAGCCTGGACACACCCACGTGTGTGTGTGTGTGTGTGTGTGTGTGTGTGTGTGTGTGTGTGTGTGTGTGTGTGTGTGTGTGTGTGTGTGTGTGTGTGTGTGTGTGTGTGTGTGTGTGTGTGTGTGTGTGTGTGTGTGTGTGTGTGTGTGTGTGTGTGTGTGTGTGTGTGTGTGTGTGTGGGCTGGAAGAGGACATGGGCTTGAGGGTGTGAATGAGTGTGCATTTTTGAGAGGGGATGCAGCAGCATATCTCTCTCTCTCTCTCTCTCTCTCTCTCTCTCTCTCTCTCTCTCTCTCTCTCTCTCTCTCTCTCTCTCTCTCTCTCTCTCTCTCTCTCTCTCTCACACACACCACACACACTCTCACACACACCACACACACTCTCACACTCACAGACCCACACACACACTCACACTCACAGACACACACCACACACACACACACACACACACACACACACGCACACGCACACGCACACGCACACACACACACACTCACAGCAGGAAGGGTCTGGTGCTGTTGTGTTTTGGAAAGATGCCTCTGCATCTCTGACCCCCCCCCCCCATGTGCATGTGTGTGTGAAAAAGAGGGAGCCGAGACTCTTTGACAGCATATGATGTTGGGGCAGATAAACCCTGTCTCTGCTGTTAAACTTCCCCTTCTCTGGATGGTCTATGCTTAGTGCTGAATGGTGTCATTCATTTGTGTCATAGACTGAACTGTTGATTTTCGAATCATTTAGCAAAATACCTGGCCATTTTCCAGAAATACCTAACTGGTTGCATTCCAGCTTCTCATTCTTATCACTTCTTGTATTTGTCAAAGATAACCTTAATTGTTGAGATAAAATGGTGCAACCTTGTGATTTTGGTGGGGTTTTCTGAACGCTTGGTTTCACAACGTTCCTTGTAAGGGTCACTTCACGTGAAATCAGACACTTTGGGACCCGACCGACCCGGATTTCAATCATACTTGGTGTGCCTTTTCAGTAGCAAGGTAGCACCCCAGAACTGCATTGGTTTGAATCTGACACTAATATTAAGGGAGAAACAGACTAGGAAAGGTTCACATGTGAGGGTAGGACACTATACATTCAGCCTTGAATATATCAGTCAGTGTTAGTCACAAAAAGATGCCTGTGGTGTTGTTTGAAAGCTCTTTTCTGGCTCTACATATTACACAATCACCTTGGAATACAACTACTCTCAGAATATGAATTATGATAAATTGAAAAATAAAAAATTGAATATCTAAAAAACTCATATTTTAAAATGGCCAGTTCCTTGTCCAAACGTAGCCGGCAATGTCATGAGCAGCACCTAAAATGCTGGTGTTCGGTTTGTTATTCATTTCAGAGAGAATTTGACTCACAAATATGGCATCATACAGACCACTTACTAATAATATGGGAATACCATAGTAGCATCACATGACAAAACAAAAACAAAACAAAAATGGTCAGTGTCCATGGTCCCAGGTTTCAGAAACTAAGGCAGATGTCAATTTATACACACCAAATGATGATATGTGAATGTTTGAACATTCCTTCTCTGTGTACCTGTGCCATCTTCCCTTTACCATATTTTAAAGAGATAATCAATGGCTACACTCTCATTTTGTACTCTACCAGTGCATTTGAAGCAGCAGCTGTGTCTTTTATAGATAATGTATAAGTACGTCCCGTTACAGTTACAGGTTCCACTACCAGAAGCACATCCTGATGATCCATGACAAGTCTATCTGGTCTGAAGGGAAAAGTGAAGGATGGAGATGGCCCATGAGGATGCAGGAAGTTCAGTTTCACCTCTCCAGTGCTCGGCATACATTCCTCAGCACATGCTAGCCACCAGTTGCCATCATGTACAGCTACAACATACCCTTTGATGCTTGAAAATGTAACACATTCCTTTACTGAGCTCACTCTTTCAACTCTGCCTTCTCTGAATGCTGAAAATGGCCTAACTTCCACTGTGTCCATTGACAATGGGCAGAAGCTGTGTAGTTTTTGAGTACCTGGAATAGTTCTTGCAGATTCAAACCTTTTCAACAGGTTCTCAGCTTCATGATGGTACATCTCTGTTGTGGCAAACTGGCAATGGATGTTCTTGACATTATCCTTGACTGACTCCCTTGAACCAGGAACGTTTTTAAAACTATAGTTTTGTAATTCAAGATGCTATTCAATCATTTCACTGGAACAACCAGTCAGGCCACAATCCATCCATTTGTATGCTACTACCAAGATCAGTTGAAACTGGGAAAAAAATCTGTTTTGTTGTTATTTCAGACTGCAACATTCATGATACAATTGCTGTACATCTGTTTCAGAAGCTCCTAATTCAGTTCCTCAGTGACACTTCATCAATGACAGAACGTCCAAAGAAGATCCTATATTTTTTCTGATGGCTGTGCTGTACAATATAAGAACCTTAAAAACACAACAAATTTGTGCCACCACGAGGCAGATTTTCACATACCTGCAGAGTGGCACTTTTTTGCCACATCACATGGCAAAGGTCCATGCGTTGGAGGGACAGTTAAATGGCTTGCTGCACGAGCAAGTCTGCAACGTCCTATTGACAATTAAATTGTAACGCCATACCAACTGTTTGAATTTGTCAAGGATAATGTCAAGAACATCCATTGCCAGTTTGCCACAACAGAGATGTACCATCATGAAGCTGAGAACCTGTTGAAAGGGTTTGAATCTGCAAGAACTATTCCATGTACTCAAAAACTACACAGCTTCTGCCCATTGTCAATGGACACAGTGGAAGTTAGGCCATTTTCAGCATTCAGAGAAGGCAGAGTTGAAAGAGTGAGCCCAGTAAAGGAATGTGTTACATTTTCAAGCATCAAAGGGTATGTTGTAGCTGTACATGATGGCAACTGGTGGCTAGCATGTGCTGAGGAATGTATGCCGAGCACTGGAGAGGTGAAACTGAACTTCCTGCATCCTCCTCATGGGCCATCTCCATCCTTCACTTTTCCCTTCAGACCAGATAGACTTGTCATGGATCATCAGGATGTGCTTCTGGTAGTGGAACCTGTAACTGCAACGGGACATACTTATACATTATCTATAAAAGACACAGCTGCTGCTTCAAATGCACTGGTAGAGTACAAAATGAGAGTGTAGCCATTGATTATCTCTTTAAAGTATGGTAAAGGGAAGATGGCACAGGTACACAGAGAAGGAATGTTCAAACATTCACATATCATCATTTGGTGTGTATATAAATTGACATCTGCCTTAGTTTCTGAAACCTGGGACCATGGACACTGACCATTTTTGTTTTGTTTTTGTTTTGTCATGTGATGCTACTATGGTATTACCATATTATTAGTAAGTGGTCTGTATGATGCCATATTTGTGAGTCAAATTCTCTCTGAAATGAATAACAAACCGAACACCAGCATTTTAGGTGCTGCTCCATGACATTGCCGGGCTACGTTTGGACAAGGAACTGGCCATTTTAAAATATGAGTTTTTTTAGATATTTCAATTTTTATTTTTCAATTTATCATAATTCATATTCTGAGAGTAGTTGTATTCCAGGGTGATTGTGTAATATGTAGAGCCAGAAAAGAGCTTTCAAACAACACCACAGGCATCTTTTTGTGACTAACACTGACTGATATATTCAAGGCTGAATGTATAGTGTCCTACCCTCACATGTGAACCTTTCCTAGTCTGTTTCTCCCTTAATATTAGTGTCAGATTCAAACCAATGCAGTTCTGGGGTGCTACCTTGCTACTGAAAAGGCACACCAAGTATGATTGAAATCCGGGTCGGTCGGGTCCCAAAGTGTCTGATTTCACGTGAAATGACCCGTAAGTTACTTCTGTGAAGGCTCCATAAACGTGTTTTGACATAAGTTACTGTTAAAACATCCTGTATGCCATCACAACCGCTCTGCTCTGTGATTTGTTATATCAATTCTCTGCAGTATGACCTTTGAACCAACAGCAATATTGTTTGTTATTCCAGATAATGGAATCAGGTCAGTCACGTAAGCGGTTAAGGTGTCAGGCTTGTAGCCCAAAGGTTGCCGGTTCGACTCCCGACCCGTCAGGTTGGTGGGGGGAGTAATTAACCAGTGCTCTCCCCCATCCCCCTTCATGACTGAGGTACCCTGAGCATGGTACCGTCCTGCCGCACTGCTCCCTTGGGGCGCCATTGGGGGAGCGGGTGAGGCATAAATGCAATTTCGTTGTGTGCAGTGTTCAGTGAACACTTGTGTACTGTGGAGTGCTGTGCCACAATGACAATGGGAGTTGGAGTTTCCCAGTTGGGCTTTCACTTTCACTTCACTAATGGAGTTCTCCATGTTCAAAATTGATAACAAGCTGATTTATCAATTTTCAATCTGGTACTCAACTTACATAACATCTCTGTGGTCAATGGCATAGCTTGGTTGTCATCTTACTTCTTGCTCGTGGACACACCCACTGTAACTTTTAGGAAAGTGGTTGGCATTACACCTGTAACTGCTGGCTTTAAATAATACAAAACACCTTTTCTCTGGCACTGCATCCCAAGGCTTGAGTTCCAAGGGATCATTGCTTCATGACATCCCAATGTTGAGGTCGCGGTGGAGTCACTGGAAAGTATTAATGAGAGCCTGATTGGGCATAGCATGCCTCCAGTGTCATGCATTGTGCTCTGATCGTTCTATGACTAGTATGTGCACTCGGTCGCACACGGTTGCTTGCGTAATTGAAGGCTCACAGCGCAGCATGTCCCCGACTAAGGATGTAAATAAAATCAAAATGAATCGATGTATCGGAAGTATTGGCCGCCGATTTAATCGAATCACATCGTATCGTGGGGCATTCTTAAGAATCGAAAAGAATTGAATTGCTGGCCCCTGTGCAATGCCCTAGCTCCATAACACAATAGCAGTGGAAAAGTAATTGGAAAAAATCGTATCGAACCGAATCGCATCGTATCGTGGGGAATTCTTAAAGGGACACTGTGCAGGAAATGGTCAATAAAGGTACTGCAACTATGCTGTTCATTGAAACTGGGCTGCCTATTGCCAACTTTGATCTTTACATGAAAGTTTACTAAGTAATAAACAAATATTTTCTAGTGTGGTCCAAGTAGAGTCATTTTTGCAGCTAAAAATGGCTATTTTTGGAAATTCAAAATGGCGGACCATGGAGAAGATCCCCCTTTTCATGTATGAAAAGTGCAATTTTTCCAGTCATAATGAATACTTAGAATTTGATGGTGGTGGTGGTGGTAAGTATTCATGAAAAAGGTAACATTAGTGAATGGGCAGCATGAATTCTGGAAATAAACAACTTAAAATCTCACACAGTGTCCCTTTAAGTATCGAAAAAAATCGAATCCCAGATTTAAGAAATCGATACCATATCGTATCGTCATGAAGGCTGTGATTAACGCCCCTATCCCCGACCTAACATGTCAGTTGGTTGGAGAGTAGGTGTGGGAACAGGCAGCACCAGCATGGTTTGCTGAGCACACCATCAGTGAGGTTGGTGTTTGTCCGCCGGTGAGCGAGCGAGTCTGTCTGTCTGTCGAACCATCTGTCTGTCTGTCTGTCGAACCATCTGTCTGTCAGACTGTGTTGCTCATATTTCTGTGGAGGCTTTTGCCACATGCCCTTTACCAGGCGAGGTGTTACTCTGGTCCTGTCATCATGGTGTCCATATCATGCCATTTCATCTCTCTTCACGTGCCCACCCCGCCTGCTGCCTGCCTCTCAACACCAACTAACTTCCTTCAGTGAACCCTATAGAGGCTCGGAATAGGAGCCTAATTTGAATTTCAGTTGGGTAAAAAAAGCATCATTGCAAAGATCATTGCAATACAAGAATATTGTTCAGGGTGTTGAGAAATTGACTTGAAACACTCAATCAAATGGACGCAAGTAGACAAACGCACCCACCGCCTCCCCTTCAAACACACACACACACACACACACACACACACACACACACACACACACACACACACACACACACAACACACACACACACAACACACACACACACACACACACACACACACACACACACACACACACACACACACACACACACACACACACACACACACACACACACACACACACACACACACACACAGCGTGCTGCTCCGGCTCTTGACCTTTTGTCGTAATTGCCTTTTGTGCAAATTGATGTCAAGAACTTTCCTTTTGTGGGAGCAGGGGAGAGGGAAAATGTTAAATCAGATAGCCGTGACTCAGCTTTATCTTGAAGGATATGGCACACACACACACACACACACACACACACACACACACACACACACACACACACACACACACATGCTGTTCTGCACACACAGATGTGCTCTTAGCTTCTCCAACTGTGGCCCCTAATTACTTGGTCAGATTATATGACACATGCTCTATTTTGACATAAATATTACACATTATTGAGAATTGTCATAAGGAGACAATTAGTGTATGTATTTTCCATCTTTCTATTTTTTCCATCGGTGACATTTTGTACAACCTTTTCTTTTTTAAATTATATATTGGTTGTCTTGTCTCTAGCATTGAGTGGAGACTGTACTCAATACCAATAGTGTATAACTGTCTTGTAACAGGGCCACTCCCCAGACTTCCTAGTGCAGGAGTTCCCAAACTTTACCATGA
>NC_085874.1:14464483-14492127 GCF_034702125.1 Engraulis encrasicolus | reverse complement strand
CCCAAACTTTACCATGACAAGGCCCCCCATATACCTTTAGATTCCAGCCAAGGCCCCCCATATACCTTTTAGATTCCAGCCAAGGCCCCCCAGCCATGGCCCCCCTGCCATGGCCCGTGACACGCTATTTTTTCTGCATTCCCGATTTCACCACTCGAAGTTGGTGTATTCCTAAACCCATATAAGTAGGCCTACTACAGAATGCATAATAGTCTACATTGTAAAGAAGATTGTTTAGTTTTTTTTTGTTTATGTTGGCTTCTTAGGCTATTCAATTTATACAATTGTTCATTTTATTTTGCTATATTTTATCTGCCAACCTGCCCCGGCCCCCCAGGGGTCCTCGGCCCCCACTTTGAAAACCACTGTCCTAGTGTATGTGACCAAAGAGCAGGAAGTTAACGGCCAAAGTGCAGATCTATGGTGTTTTCATGTTTTTTGTTGCCAGACAAGTACAATATTTAGTGGTTCATTTTTTCCTCCTTCTCTACCCGGCCCTGCCCTGTGCTTGTACTTGTTCTCTCTCTCTCTCTCTCTCTCTCTCTCTCTCTCTCTCTCTCTCTCTCTCTCTCTCTCTCTCTCTCTCTCCCTGCTTTCTCCTCGGTCTACTATATAATTTTAAGGTTTAAGACACGTGCCGTTGTATTGTGTTCTACGGGACTGAGTGATGTTTCCCATTGTGCTTTTTGAACGTGCTGTACTGTAATTGACCTCCAATTATGGGTAATTGGCATCATTTCTAAGTCACACCTCTGACAAGTTTGCTTCTTAGCTCATGGAAATGCCTTTCTAAGAATATGGCTAAAGGCTTTCCACACAATGTGAGCTATGCTAAGCTGGCCAATAAACGTTTAAGCACTTGAGATGGAGGGAAACTGAAGTCATTTTTGTAGCAGCTAATTTTCTGCTCGCAGTAGCAATTGAAAATTTTTCATGGCACCATGCTGGTTATGTTAGTTTCCACCAACAATGGTGCGGTACACTTCCCTTGATTGTATGCTGCAGTCAACTTTTTGCCGATGGAATGATAGGGATATTATGTAGAGGTAAAACATTGACTAAATGTCCTAATTAGCATGTAATACATGGGTTCTAAATTTAAGTTTTCCCCTGAATGCGCGACCCTGGCTGCGCACAACTCAACCTCTGATTGTTGGAAACCGCTGTCGGTCAAAAACTCTCTCTCTCTCTCTCTCTCTCTCTCTCTCTCTCTCTTTCTCTCTCTCTCTCTCTCTCTCTCTCTCTCTCTCTCTCTCTCTCTCTCTCTCTCTCTCTCTCTCTCTCTATCTATTTATCTCTCTACCTCTCTATCTCTCTCTCTCTATCTATTTATCTCTCTACCTCTCTATCTCTTTCTCTGACTGTCAGTCTCTTGCTTGTAGTCAGACAGTAAGCCAGAGATGTTCCTAGCTCGGGAGCCATCAGGGGTAGGATCGTTTTGCAGCACAGTTCCTGATTGAATGCATCTGCAGGCTTTTCTTGCCTTGGGCTGACAGTCTAAGCCATACCCCTGGGTCTCGCCCAGCTTCCAGAAGATTTCTTTGACCTTTTAAAAAGAGACTTTTTGGAAAGTTACACTGGTAAAAAAAACCTGCACAATATCCAGGGTGACTTACAGCTATGTGCAGTTCCTGGAGGATTTTTTGTGGTGTGGTTACTTGTTCAGGTGCATTTCTAAAAGGAAGAAGTCAAGGACAGTTCTTCCATTCATTTTTGCTTTATGGGGGATTCACCACCTAGTTAATAACTGAAGAGAAATCATTAGGCGGTAGTGTGAGCGCATCTCTTCCCCTTTTCAGGTGCAGTTCTGCCCTGTTTGATTGTGCAGGAGAGACCTTCACCACACTACAGACATGGCTCTGGAAATGCAGTCTATTTCAAACTGTAATAGTAGATTACATTAATAGTAACTGTAATAGTGGATTACATACATTCAGTTCTGCCATGTTTGATTGTGCAGGAGAGACCTTCACCACCATTCTTACTACAGACATGGCACTGGAAATGCAGTCTACTGTAGTTCAAACTGTAATAGTAGAAAATTCTAACCAGAATCAAACTGACAAAGTGTGCATGCTCGCTGCATAGCAAAAACATCAGTGTTTCTTCATGAACGAGCCCATGGTCTTGAATTGGAAAGGTGTGGTTTACTATTGCCATCGTTCATTGGCCATTATGAATGCATCATTTGTTGTACATAGCCCATAGCCAGTTGTCGAGTAGGCTAATGCACACTACGTCATAATCTTTCCACCTATCCCTGCTCTCGGATTGGCTCCTGCTTTCAGATCGTGATGATTGGGCAAAGCAGCATGGGACTTCCCATGCTAGGAGAGTACCACCTTTTTCAGGCTTTTGTTGGTTTTGATGTGTGGGGGTGGGATGGAGCATGGAGGTTTGAAGCCAGACAAGCACATCTGCTTCTGGGGTTCTGCATTCAGGGAAGTGTCTCATCTTGAAGAAGGGCAGGCCTGCAGGAATGCGTGAGAAAGTCTCTCCGGATTGTTAGCTTCACATTAACTTTTCATCGCAAAAATGTGGAAAAAGAGTCTCTCTCTGCATGCTCTTTCTGCACACACAGGCACACACACAGGCTACGTTTACATGATGTTTTATGACAAATTCCATAGCTGCCCATTTTCAGCCAGTCATTTGCATTGAAGGCACTGTTTGCCTGTCTGTGTCAGTCTTGTTTGTTCAGTTTGCCCACACTTGGTTCCTGTGTGATGTAATTGATCCGGCGGTGTGTTCTAGTTTATTAATGGCCCTTGCTTACAGTGAGTGCTTTCCAGTGCTTGCGACATGGTTCGATTTTCCTCCATTTATTTATTTATTTATTTATTTATCTATCTGTTTATTTATTTACTTATTGATTTTTCATTTTTTAATGAATGCTAAGTAAATACATGCCCTAAATAATTCATCCCAATATATATTTTCCCTTTCCATCTTTGGGTCTTGTGAATAAGACATGAAAGGCAGAGAGGGATGGGTGAGGCCTGGTGGAGGGAGATGGGACAAAGGGGATGAGAGTGATAGAAAGGTAGAGAAACCAGCTTATCTGGAAGACTTGGGTTAGTTTGGTCTTTCACCTCTTAACACAAACACTTTCCATTCTTTTTCTTTCCTCCCTTTTTAATTCCGTCCGTCTTAATTATTTACTGGTACACTGTGGACTCTCTCCCTTCTCCCCTCCTTTCTCTCTCCTCTTTTACATCCATCTCTCTCTCTCTCTCTCTCTCTCTCTCTCTCTCTCTCTCTCTCTCTCTCTCTCTCTCTCTCTCTCTCTCTCTCTCTCTCTCTCTCTCTCTCTCTCCTGTCCTTTCCTTGTCTTTTCTTTTCTCACACCAAAATGGGTTACTTGCATCATCATAAATGAGCCCAGTTGAACCTCACTGAATACACACACACACACACACACACACACACACACACACACACACACACACACACACACACACACACACACACACACACACACACCACCGTAGACTCACAAACCACCATACGCTGTGTGACCTGTAGGGCTGGGAATCGATCCAAATTTCCTAGATCGATTCGATTCCGATCCAGAAGGTCACGATCCGATTCAATCCACGATCCGATTCAATTTGATTCGATATCGATCTTCTGTATTGCTGGGCTGTCACTTTAACTCATTTCTACCTAGAATCCTAAGACCCGTTATAAAAACCTAAATATCTCAGCCTTTGATGCCCAAACAAACATGAAATAGTGGGCATGTAACCTACATGAATGTGGATGAGAGCTACAGGATGTAGTTGAGGAATAGCGCCTATAATCATCTGCAAAAGATCGATCCACAAAGTTGTAAATCGATATTGCACTTTTCGAAAGTGAATCGATATTGGATCGTAGATCGATCTTTTGAACCCAGCCCTAGTGACCTGGTCCTATAGCATCAGTGCTGGGTTGGATGGAGAGTTGGGGGCAGTGTGTGTGATTGCTGTGAGTGGGTCACTATGATGTGTGTAAGCTCCTCGCCCTACACAATGTCGCAAAACCGCAGCGCGAGTCCCAGGGGTGAGCCCAGATTTTGAGGGCAGATTCAATGTGTATTTATGTCAGATATAGAAGGAGCAATTTTTTTCTTCTTAGGCTTTTCTTATTTTTATTTTTTCTCTCTCTGTTATTAGATGATCCAATTTATTTTCTATGTTTAGATGGTGATTTGGGAATACGCTTTACCATGGGCCTACAGAACTCTGTCCCTGTTACATCACCACACACACACACACACACACACACACACACACACACACACACACACACACACACACACACACACACACACACACACACACACACACACACACACACACACACACACACACACACACACACACACACACACACACACTCTTGTGAAAAACAAGCTCAGCAGTAAATTCTGTTCCCACTTAACATTTATCACAAACTGAATCTGATCTGGCTTTCCATCAAGACCACTCAGTGCAAGATTCTTGTTGGCCCGTTCTGATCGATTAGGTATCAGATCATAACTCTCAGCTGTTTACACCAATCCTTGTGCTGTACACCCTGAACTGTAATTTCGATTTACCAGCTTGTCCCTCAAGGATAATGGTGTGTGGGAGAAGTGCAAAAAACAACCTTACTCATCCCTGTGGTGGCGCACTGGTCTGGTCATTACCATCGACTGACCACACCTTAACTTTAAAAGGATAACTTAACTTAGATGCTACTGGAATCTCATAGCTTGGTGTAAAAATGCATTCATCTTACCTGCTTAAATCAATTTAAATCAATTTTGTTATATATTTTCCATCACAGGGAGCTCTCCCTAATTCTGTGGGTGTAAGAACTTATCAAGCTACGAATTGATTAGTCATTCTTGTTGGCCCGCCTTTTAGTCTGAATTAAAAGTATTGTACTCCGTTAAGACAACAGAGTTGTAAAGGAAGAATTGATTCTCCAGTATAGTAGCTTACCTGTCATAGCCAAAGTTGACTGGCCTGGCTAGTGCTTTCAGAAGTATCCTCCTTCAGCACTTGAGCTCTTATGCACGCCTGCTAAAGCCATGTAGATTGTATTCTTTGAGAACGCAGCTATTAGCTATCAATTAGCTTTTCGCAAGACACCCATTAGTTAGCTTTGTGTCAACCAAGTTAAATCTGATTCCAGTGTTTCCAGCGAGATGAATGGAAAGGTCAAGTCAATGTTGGAGTTTCAAAGAACACCCTCTTGGGTTCTCTATTCTCACTTGAACAGTGCTCAGTGAATAGCTTTGTCTGATTTACAGGTAGAGTTGTGTCTTTGTATCAGTCCAGAGCCATCACATAGCAAAAAATTGATTACCAATACAATTAACTGGCCTGGATTTACTTGTGAGTGTGAATGTTAAAGGTGAACATCAAGGTAACCACAATGATTTGAAAACCTTGAAACCTTGTAGCCCATTTGATTCATTAGAAAGGAAAATGTGTGCCTTGTCAAAGCATAGCCTATATGGATTTTTAGAGCAAGGCAGATTTTTCTTGTCCTGATTTTTATGTTCCACTGCATGCCTTTATTTTGTAGGCTAAACATGCTCAAATAGGGAAGCTAGATCTCACTTGTCAGGACACACCTTCATTTACCAGTGAAATATAGCTCACATCCAGATCTCGGGCTTGACTAAGAAACCACTATCCAATATGTGTTGGCTCTTCCCTAAAACCTGACCTTAGTGTACGTGGTCAGATCAGCTTATCTGGATATTCTTGGTCAACAACCTTAATACTCCAAACTCTCCCTAGCCTCCCTTTCTCTATCCCTTTGGGAGCTCTGGAGGTTGGAAAAAGTACCCCCCACCTTCTCTGGCCTCACGAAGCATCGCCTTGCCTGAGCACTCTCTGTAATCCTTGCCCCTCTCCACATCACAGCAGCCAGAGGGGTTTTGCAGGGAGGGCTCTGTGTTGCATAGCTAATGTCCCAGTGGGAGGAGAGGAACTGGAGGCAATCCCTTGCTCCTCGCTGCAAGGCCTCATTGAAGCGAGACAGCGCTGAGTAGACGGCAAGCAAGAGAGCGAGTGGGAGAGATGAGAGCGAACGAGTGTAAGAACTTTGGCATGGGTGGTATTGGCCAATGGGAAGCAGGGATGCCTGGGTGCTGGTTAAGGGCTTGGAGGGGCGATGTGTAGGGATTGAAACGCTGTAGATTATTATACGGCAGTAAGGTTTGGTCTAACGCCTACATTTCTGAATGGACAAGAAGCATTCCATGGAAAAAGATAGGGATGCACGATGTGAAAAAATTCTGCCGATACGATATCCGATATTGATATTGCAGTTTTGGCCGATAACCGATATTAACCGATACCGATGTCTTTTTTTTTAAAGAGATAACATTTAATACAGACCGACAATGATAACAAACTGAATTTTTGAATGTCCTCTTATTTCCAAAAACACTTTTTAACTCCCTGTGATAAAATTAGATTAAAAAAAGAGACAAACTCCAGTCCAGTCAAGTCCAGTCTTTAAGAACCATAACATATAAAAAAATCATCTGCGTTAACATCGGCCCAGTTTTACCCATCGGACCGATGTCCGATATGTTGAGAAATGTCAAATATCGGCCCATACCGATACATCTGGCCGATACATCGTGCATCCCTAGAAAAAGAGATCTCCTGGTGGATTCTCCTTCTTGCCCTGGCTAGGACTCACTCTGTACAGAAGCTTTCCCTTTACATGAAGTGTGAGTGCAAAATGGCAGGCAGTAATTCATTGGCTGTTATTACGAGTGTAGTGAAGTGCCATGCACAAATGCAGTTGCTTCTCTTACTCAGGCTGTCCTACTCAGCTTGACTTCAGGGTACTGTTCTTGGTCGCTTTGGCAGTACACGATGCCTAAAACGTCATTCCGGACCTATGTTTGTGCCTTCAAACTCAATGTCAGTATTGGCAAGCAATATGATGCTCTTTTTTGCGGGGTAGGTCAAGGAAATCCCCAGGAGTGTGATTACCTGCAGTAGACGGTCTCAGACCTCATGTGTACTGTAGTGCAGAATTTCACCTGGAGGGTGGGGGTGTATCAATTTCCTGGTCTTACTCTCTCTCCTGAGTCCATAGTTTAAATTGTGCTGGAGCCATTTGGGGCTCACCTGACTTCACCAGACTGCTATACTCTTGGAATATCTGTCTTTACCATCTTATTGCGGGTGGCAATGCCAGACAATCAAAGCTGACCTACCTACTTCCAGTAATGTAAGATTTGGAAATTGACAACTGTAATGACGGGCATCCAGTGCGAGGGAACGGATACAATGGGAAAGTAGAGCAGGGTAATGGTCAGGGTCTGTTCACATGAACACAGTTTAGTCTCACTGCTTGTAAAAAAAGAAATGTTTTCTTTGATGTTCTGCTGATGTAGTCACAACATTTATGTCTCCTTCCTAAATGTAATACAGCAGACATGTTTTTTCTTGCCAGCCTTTCCCTATTGCTTGCACCAAGGGCAGGTGGACACCAGCTATTGGCTCTCCAGACAGCTGCTTGATAATTTTATTATCTACTGGAATAGAGAATTATGGTCTTGTGTATTTCCATGCTGTTGTGCTTTCTTGCCAAGCTGTCAAAACACTTTGTAACCAATTTCACAATGATGATGATAGCTCAAGTGTGAAGGCCAGACTGCGCTCTTTCCTGGTTAGGTGTTCTTAATCCATAAGCCATCCCCCAGGTATGACTTGTCTTTGGGTTCATAGTGTATGCAAAGGAAAAACAAAACAGCAAAAAATAAATGCTGATACATTGTCATATCCTGTCCTTCCCTTTCCGTAAAAGCTTTTGTCCAGGCCATTCAGTGCCCCTTCGAGCCTGCAGAGAGGTGCCCTAGATGTTCTACAGGGTGGTGTGAGTCAGGGGTGGATAGTGGAGGTGGTACAGGTGGGGGGTGTCTTTTGGGGTGGATGTTTACCCACAAATTGTTCTGAGGCCCAAAGATAAATGCTACAGAGGTGACCAGAGTTCCAGCTGTTTCCGTGGACTCCTGCTAGGCTTTGACTGAAGTTTTTTTATTCTTAATGTGTGTTTGTGAGTGGCATCTGTGATGTGTCACGTGCTGTGCTGTGTATGTGCTGTGTCTGTGTGAGGCTGGGTTTAAAGCGTGTGTTTGGGTTTTTGCACCATAAGGGTGTTTTTTGTGTCTTCATAAGGCGTTAATTTCACCTCAGGCACAGGAAACTGGACTGGACACTATTAAAAATGGATATCCATTCCCGTTTTGCCACATGTTTTTCACACGCTCAGAATGTATGGCTCACAGGTGTGGCCACCAGTTTTAAACAGGATGATTTCCCACCAGTAAGTTAACTCGTGCATTACAATCATGACATGTCTATCTTTGATGCAGGATAATCCCCCCACCACAGAAGTACTACGAGAAACTCTTGCTTCACATTACATGTCAAATTTTATTTAAGGCTGACACTCTAGATTTCTTAACATTTTAGTAGGCTAGATGGATGTCATCATTACCTGTAGCACATCCTCCAATTCAGCTGTCATCTAAATAAAGCTTGTAGAACCTGAAAAATGAGCATCTCTGTAACGCAAGGCTCTCGTCTCCACTGGCGGCCATTGGGATCCCTCTTTGCTTCTCCTCAGTCTGTCCGAGAAACTATTGATCTCCTGATGAATTCATGCCATGCTTAAGAGCCCCTCCGTCCGGTCAGGATTGACGAGGGTGACCAGAGAAGGAGGCCGTAGATTAATGCCCATGTGTTCCGCGTAGCGTTTCTAATGGAGGTGAGGTAATGACTCACGACGTTCAGTCGTTTATGCAGCTTAGCGAGGCCCACCTCCTGCATAGGTGGGACTAGTTTTTAAGGGGGTAATATTATGTAAAATATAACTTTCTTCTTTTTATATTTTGGTTTGGCTACTAGTGCTATAATCCGCCCACAAGTTATCTAACTATTGCTTCGTTTGTTGCAATCATTTGAAAGAATTTGGTGTTGTACTGCAATTCTGCGAGGCAATGTTATTCTTGCAGTTTTTTGCATCCTGGAAATTAACAAACAGCAAATTTCATCCTATGACACGATAACGTTAGTTCAGCAGAACCAAACAAATCCAGGAAGTGAATAAGAATCTGACCCAATGAAGAAGGGGTTCAGTGAGATGTTCTTGATATGGTAATACATTTGGTTTAGGGATGGCGAAAATTGAAAAAACTCTAAACCGGCTACTGAGACTCATTAACCGGTGGTTAACCGGTTAACCGGTAATCTTAAATTATACAACGTTCGCGTGCCTGATATGCACAGCACTGTTTTCTTTCTCACATAAGCCTTTTTTTCTGGCTGCGCAGACAGGACCTGCCATGTCCAGCCACTGTTGCCAGATGGAAAATGCTGAATTGTCGTACTAAAACCTCAAAATGATCGTTTTTTTGGGGCTTTTTGGGAGGAAATTATTATTATATTATTATTATTATTACAACCGGTTAACCGGTGGCAGAACATTTTAACCATTTATCGTTGATCTGGTCGACTATCGGTTAACTGGTTACCGGTTAACATCCCTAATTTGGTTATCGTGTTTTTATAACCCTGTAAAACTGTATGGAAAATATGGACTTCTTTTAAAACGCCAGATTTTTTGAGAGTATTTAATTACCTTTTTTTAAGTTTGAGGGCAATGAACAAACTTAATTCCTTGGTGGCCCATAATTTCCTTCTGAAGAAAGAGATATTGATGAAAAATGTATTCCCTCAAACGATAAGAGTGGCTTTAAACGGAAGAGTTTTGAGGGGTAAGTGTTGTTTTTCAGACTCCTCTACCAATTAATATTTTATAGTGTTATGCTTCATTTTAGCCAGGAAGAAAAATTGTTTTTTCAGCTTGGCTTGATCATTAAATTTGAATAGCTTTTGAATGCTGCTAGCAAGAGATTTGCAGTACTCTAGTGTAAAGTTTTTGGGTTTGAAGACCCTTTGTGTCAACTTTTCATTGGATGAGCTGCCTCAAGGTCTTGATATTGGATATTCACTGCAAATAGTTTGTTGCCTTTTTTAATATCACACCATTTTGGATAGATAACAGATGTGGTATTTCTTCTCAATTATACAAAAGAGATGAACATGGCTAACTTTTCTTCTGTAATATTTCTGCGTACTGGTCTAGGTCAGTCCAACAACGCTTTCTAATATTAATTGCCCAGCCTGCGGTGTGATCCCCGAAGTCTGTGTTCAGGAGTCAGCTAGCTAGCTAGTCATGGTCTTGTCCTCCCATATGTGTGTCCATGGTGGTGTTTTTTTGCACAAGTAACACATGTGGGAGTGCTTCTCAAATGCATAAGAGGAGAAATTAGGCTTTTTGACAGTCATATTTCCGGATACAGACCTACTGCATGTCATTCCAGCAACAACAACACTCACTGCAGTAAATATCAATGAGCTTTAATTGTTGAGAGGAAAACCCCTGCTGCTCTGTATTCAGCTCACTAAACATTGTGCAATGGCAATGGGGTACTCACAATCCTGCTGATTCCAGAACTGTTAAACACTGCACAGAAACAAAAGAGGACAGGAAAGAACCGAACAGCAGTGTGCTTCCTCTCCTAGGAAAAGCAGGAGGAGGAGATGACATCCTAGTGTTGGCACTCTGTACTGAAGGCTGCCTACTGCTGCTGCTGCTGCTGGCGCCGGGTCTGCCGGGGGCTGTGTTCTGGAGACGGACTGCTAGCCAGTCCTGCTCTTGTCTTCCCAGCTGTGTGTCCATGCCTGCCTGCCCTTGGCGGGAAGTGTGTGTGTGTGTGTGTGTGTGTGTGTGTGCATCTGTGCATCTGTGTGTCTGTGTGTGTCTGTGTGTGCACGCACGCACGTGCGAGTGTACACGCACTCGTGTGTGTGTGTGTGTGTGTGTGTGCGTGCGTGCGTGCGTGCGTGTGTGTGTGTGTGTGTGTGTGTGTGTGTGTGTGTGTGTGTGCGTGCGTGCGTGCGTGCGTGCGTGCGTGCGTGCGTGCGTGCGTGCGTGCGTGCGTGCGTGCGTGCGTGCGTGTGTGCGTGCGTGTGTGTGTGTGTGTGGAGGGGCAGAGAGATGGGGTGAGGCCGAGAGAAGGGAGTGTATGTTTCTTAGCATTTGGCAAGAGGCCCTGTAGTGCGCTTGTTAGTTTGTGCATGCGTGCGTGACTGCGTGTGTATGTGGAGGGGCAGAGAGAAGGGAGTGTATGTTTCTCTGCATTTGGCAAGAGGCCCTGTAATGTGTGTGTGTGGGTGTGCGCGCGCGTGTTGCTAGTGAGCGAGCGATCGAGAGAATGCGTCTGCATGGTTTTACATTGGCAAGAGATAAAGGTAGGAATTGAATTGTGTCTGCACATGGTGACAGTGCACATGTTTGTTAGAAGCAGGTGTCCGTTTTGTCTTCAGTGTTCTCTGGGAGGTTTCCATGCATGCATGTAGTGGTCCTTGCACATGCATGTTGTTTTAGTTAAAGAGAGAGACATGGGCAATACTATCAGAGAGCCAGATGTGTGTTTCCCTCTCTACATTTTTTTCATGCCAAGTCACTACCCTTCTCAGCAAAGGCCATACATTATCCGCCTACTTATATTGATTTACACATCTCGAAAAACACACACACACACACACACACACACACACACTAACACACACACATACACACACTTACACTATGCCCCTAAGGGTATGCAAAGAGAGCCATTGAGTAACTGGTAGTCAATAGTCATCTTTGGCATGCCTGGTCATTAACTCCGATCTTTGCTCGTCAGTCAATGATCCACCATCATCTGTGTGTCGAGGGGCGGCAAGGCTGGAGGGTGGTGTTTGGAGAGTGGGGGTGAGGGGGTTGGGGGCGGTGAGGGGGTGGGTATAAGAGATGTCTCCACTCCTCGTGTTTGAGGATAATGACATGCTTCAGCACAGGGCCCAGCAGCCTTGACGGGGAACCAGACACTGATACAGTTGACAGTTTGATCAATCCTTCACTAAGTAGCTTTGCTCTCCAGAGGCCGGCCATCAGGCGGCTTTGTAGACGACGGCTATGACCGAAGCCTGTTCAGCGCCTCTCGGATTCCCAGGCCGTTGAGGACGAGGCTAATCTCTATGGTGGTGGTTGTTGTGTCATCCTAACTTTAACTCGACCACCACACCAGTCAGGCTGCTGCAGGATCTCTGCTGTTTGAATGTAGAATATCTTTTTTTTGTTCTTGTTCAGTGAAGCAATAAATAATTGAAATGAAAGATAAAAGATACTAGAAGAGTGCTGGCCTATTACAGAGTCAAGACTGAGAAAATACTTCCTGTTTACTGTCTATCAGAAAAGTGTGAACAAATGACTGGATTAATGTATCGGTTTATTGGTCGGTGTTTTTAATGTATGATGTACCCTATGGAGCAACAAGAACGATGGATCTTTTTGAAGGCTTCTTTAAAAATTTCTGGTCAAAGGAACATCAAAGTGTTTGCCTGATGTCAGCAGTTGAAAGGAATGGTGGAGGAGATGTGATCCTTCATCCTATAATCTCATCTCATCATGTCTTAGCCCTTTGAGGGATTCCAGCTGAAGGGCCGTCAGGGAGTTATACGATGATGTAAGCCATACATTGGCCCATATAGTGTATACCTTTTTAGGTATGTGCCTACTTTTTCTTCAGCATGTTTAATATGCGTACATGCATGTTATTTGACAGTAGACTTGTTCTATACAATTTTAATTCAAGGCGTGAGCTTTACATGTTTGATTTCCTGACACATGAGAACTGTCTTGTCAGTTAAAGGAGTAATCCATGCGGAAATGGCCTTCCCTCAATGGGGAAAATGCCTTGATCATTTTCAGGAACTGCTGAAATGACTTTGAGTGCAGTATTTTAAAGCTGATAAAAAGCTAAGCTTGGAGTTGCTTTAAAGGTGCACTGTGCAGGAAATGGTCAAAAAAGGTACTGCAACTATGCTGCTCATTGAAACTGGGCTGCCTATTGCCAAATTTGATCTTTACATGAAAGTTTACTTAGTAATAAACAAATATTTTCTAGTACAGTTAGAGCTGAAAATGGCTATTTTTGGAAATTCAAAATGGTGGATCATGGAGAAGATCCCCCTTTTCATGTATGAAAAATGCAATTTTTCCAGTCATAATGAAGACTTAGAATTTGATGGTGGTGGTAAGTATTCATGAAAAAGGCAACATTAGTGAATGGGTAGCATGAATTCTGGAAATAAACAACTAAAAATCTCACACAGTGTCCCTTTAAGAACATTTCTGCTCCATCATTGTAGAAAGACGGACATTGAAGACAAGTATCAGACGGCAGAGTGAATTTGGAGAATTTGGTATTTCTGAATACAGTAGCTTTGAAAATAGTTTTGTAAATGGGAGAACTTCCCTGCTTTCTTTCCATTGAAGAATATGTCTGCTAGGGCTGCACAATGAATCAAAAATAATCGAAAATCGTGATATGATCGTGCTATCGAAATTGTGATTTCAATCGGGATTTAATTTGAAAAAAAAAAAAAATCAGCAAAAATCAATAATTGTGATTAATAATTGTGATTATGATTTCGACCCAAATAATCGTGATTATGATTTTTTCCATAATCGTGCAGCCCTAATATCTGCTATATTCTTCACAAAGGTAGACCTTCAGTACCGGCTAGAACACTCCACCAGAGCACTGAGGGAATGAGAGCAGCCGTCCTTCATGTGTGCATTATGTCTGAAGAGCCCTAAGACCAATTAGCTTACAGTACGTCTGCAGTGCACTAGGTCAGCGTTTCTCAACAGGGGTGCCGGGGCACCCTGGGGTGCCGCGGGCCCCCCTCAGGGGTGCCACGGAAACGTGGCTGATAAATAAATTATGTAATATAATACATATTTGTCTAAATTGATAAGTTAATGCTAGTCAGTGGAATCTTTCATCTGCCATTTATGCACAATAAAGTAAATATAGGTCGCCCCAGTCATCTGCAACTTCGAACGTAGATCGTGTGACGTCTCCAAATGTGTTACTTTTCTAAGCTTGTGTGGCATCGGACGTGGAGCCATGTTACGGCTTGTTGGTTTGGGGTGCCTTGAAATTTTTCATGAATTGAAAGGGTGCCTAGCCTAAAAAAAGGTTGAGAACCAGTGCACTAGGTCTTTAGAACAGACAAAAATAGCCTTGTTCATTGTAGGATTGCAACAACAACACACAAGAGGCAGCAGCCCCTGCCAACCACCAGTCACAACGCAGATTTTGACCCCCCTTTCTACGGTGAAGACCACGCAATCAATCAATCAATCAATCAATCAATCTTAAATAGTCATATAGCACATTATCATACATAGATGTCATTCAATATGCTTAAGAATAGAGAAAATAGAAGAAGATAAAATGGCTACAGCCTACAGCTAACGAAAAGTGACGGTTTGGTTGGTCCAAGCGATGGCCAAGGCAGTCCAGAGGACTAAAGTTCTCACATTTACAGTAGACTGGCTCGCACAGGCTACTGAAGAAGCAGCACTGCTAGCAACAGGCCTGCATGTCTGCTGTAGTTTCTGAAGATGTGGTTGTATGTGTCTGTGACACGGGGGAGTACAGTACAGCCGTGGACTGGCACTCTCCTCGTCTTTTATCTCCCCCACTTGTCATGCCCCGGCCTG
The DNA here is from genome assembly GCF_034702125.1 of Engraulis encrasicolus. Classification (NCBI taxonomy): domain Eukaryota; kingdom Metazoa; phylum Chordata; class Actinopteri; order Clupeiformes; family Engraulidae; genus Engraulis; species Engraulis encrasicolus. The sequence continues at coordinate 14,477,499 of NC_085874.1, read as the reverse complement.
GTCACTCGTAACGGATAAGAGCCTTTGATTAGCCAGAGACGGCGTGTAGGCGGCAGCAACTCTTGCTCCGCTCATTAGAGGCCATTGATGCAACACTGCTGCCACAGATACAGGAGCTTATTCCCCTTCCTCCACTTTTTTCCCTCTCTTTCTTTCTTTCTCTCTTTTTTCTACTCCTCTTTCCTCTCATTGCTCTCTTTCATTCCCTCATTGGTTTTTCAACTCTTCTCCTCTCACGGTCATCTCTCCTCCCTCTCTTTTCATATTTAGTGCTCAGTCTTTCTTCTGTGTCCTATGTTCTGGCCTCTCCCTCTCCTCCTCTCGCTTGCTTTTTAATCTACGAATTTCTCCCTCACCAGAACCCTCTCTTTGAACGCTTTCCTTTTCTCTCCCACTCACGCTGTCCTTTACTCATTTTTCTCTGTCTTCCCATCAGGTGTGCTCTGAAAGATGCTCAGTAATCATCTTAGCTGAGTGTACAAGTAGCCCATGCCATCTGTGTTCTGATTTATTGATTTCCCTGTGTGTGTGTGTGCATGCGTGTGTGCGTGTTTGAGAAAGAAAAAGATGTGCCATCAATAGAGACAAGACGAATGTCCCTGCATTTGAGACAGGGAGTGTAGTGTGCTTCTGTGGTTCCGGATCAAGGTCTCTGTGTGTGTGTGTGTTTGTGTGCGTGCGTGCACTCTTGTTAGCCGTCCGCCACCAACGACTGCCTGCTATTGAGACTTAAGACACTACACTGATCTCATCTCTTTTGTGAGGAGGGCTAGGTCCCCCCCCCCCCCCCCACAAAGGAGTACGACCACGCTAAGGTTAAATTACCCCCCTGTCCTAATTCCCATGCTCAGGCGAATGGGGGCGGGCGGAGTAATTAGCTGCAGAACAACGTAGCGGCTTCCTGCTGTGCCTGTACGTGCAGGCTATTGCACTTTTAAACCGCTAAGGAAACCTGATCTTGAACGTAACAATAACGCGTGCCGTGGCATGGCTGACATCTGGCACGCTGTGTAGTGCAGTGTTGGCCTTATATGAAAGCATTGGGGTCAGTGGCGGAACAATTGCACACAGGGCCTCAGGGCAAAATACTGACGGTCTGCCAAGGTGATAATTGGGCCCCCCACTCATAAATTCGGGAGGCCCCAGGGCCCAGGGTTAAATGTCCTACTTGCCCCTGCTATAGGGTCATTTCACGTGAAATCAGACACTTTGGGACCCGACCGACCCGGATTTCAATCATACTTGGTGTGCCTTTTCAGTAGCAAGGTAGCACCCCAGAACTGCATTGGTTTGAATCTGACACTAATATTAAGGGAGAAACAGACTAGGAAAGGTTCACATGTGAGGGTAGGACACTATACATTCAGCCTTGAATATATCAGTCAGTGTTAGTCACAAAAAGATGCCTGTGGTGTTGTTTGAAAGCTCTTTTCTGGCTCTACATATTACACAACTGGAATACAACTACTCTCAGAATATGAATTATGATAAATTGAAAAATTAAAAATTGAATATCTAAAATTTTAAAATGGCCAGTTCCTTGTCCAAACGTAGCCGGCAATGTCATGAGCAGCACCTAAAATGCTGGTGTTCGGTTTGTTATTCATTTCAGAGAGAAGTTGACTCACAAATATGGCATCATACAGACCACTTACTAATAATATGGTAATACCATAGTAGCATCACATGACAAAACAAAAACAAAACAAAAATGGTCAGTGTCCATGGTCCCAGGTTTCAGAAACTAAGGCAGATGTCCATTTATACACACCAAATGATGATATGTGAATGTTTGAACATTCCTTCTCTGTGTACCTGTGCCATCTTCCCTTTACCGTACTTTAAAGAGATAATCAATGGCTACACTCTCATTTTGTACTCTACCAGTGCATTTGAAGCAGCAGCTTTGTCTTTTGTAGATAATTTATATACGTCCCGTTGCAGTTACAGGTTCCACTACCAGAAGCACATCCTGATGATCCATGACAAGTCTATCTGGTCTGAAGGGAAAAGTGAAGGATGGAGATGGCCCATGAGGATGCAGGAAGTTCAGTTTCACCTCTCCAGTGCTCGCCATACATTCCTCAGCACATGCTAGCCACCAGTTGCCATCATATACAGCTACAACATACCCTTTGATGCTTGAAAATGTAACACATTCCTTTACTGAGCTCACTCTTTCAACTCTGCCTTCTCTGAATGCTCAAAATGACCTAACTTCCACTGTGTCCATTGACAATGGGCAGAAGCTGTGTAGTTTTTTGAGTACCTGGAATAGTTCTTGCAGATTCAAACCTTTTCAACAGGTTCTCAGCTTCATGATGGTACATCTCTGTTGTGGCAAACTGGCAATGGATGTTCTTGACATTATCCTTGACTGACTCCCTTGAACCAGGAACATTTTTAAAACTATAGTTTTGTAATTCAAGATGCTATTCAATCATTTCACTGGAACAACCAGTGCAGGCCACAATCCATCCATTTGTATGCTACTACCAAGATCAGTTGAAACTGGACAAAAAACTGTTTTGTTGTTATTTCAGACTGCAACATTCATGATACAATTGCTGTACATCTGTTTCAGAAGCTCCTAATTCAGTTCCTCAGTGACACTTCATCAATGACAGAACGTCCAAAGAAGATCCTATATTTTTTCTGATGGCTGTGCTGCACAATATAAGAACCTTAAAAACACAACAAATTTGTGCCACCACGAGGCAGATTTTCACATACCTGCAGAGTGGCACTTTTTTGCCACATCACATGGCAAAGGTCCATGTGATGGCGTTGGAGGGACAGTTAAATGGCTTGCTGCACGAGCAAGTCTGCAACGTCCTATTGACAATTAAATTGTAACGCCAAACCAACTGTTTGAATTTGTCAAGGATAATGTCAAGAACATCACACTGATGATGGGCTAGACCAGAAACGTTTGTCCCTTGTCTGTCGGTTTTATTAACTTGAGGAATGTATGCCGAGCACTGGAGAGGTGAAACTGAACTTCCTGCATCCTCATGGGCCATCTCCATCCTTCACTTTTCCCTTCAGACCAGATAGACTTGTCATGGATCATCAGGATGTGCTTCTGGTAGTGGAACCTGTAACTGCAACGGGACGTACTTATACATTATCTACAAAAGACACAGCTGCTGCTTCAAATGCACTGGTAGAGTACAAAATGAGAGTGTAGCCATTGATTATCTCTTTTAAGTACGGTAAAGGGAAGATGGCACAGGTACACAGAGAAGGAATGTTCAAACATTCACATATCATCATTTGGTGTGTATAAATGGACATCTGCCTAGTTTCTGAAACCTGGGACCATGGACACTGACCATTTTTGTTTTGTTTTTGTTTTGTCATGTGATGCTACTATGGTATTACCATATTATTAGTAAGTGGTCTGTATGATGCCATATTTGTGAGTCAACTTCTCTCTGAAATGAATAACAAACCGAATACCAGCATTTTAGGTGCTGCTCATGACATTGCCGGCTACGTTTGGACAAGGAACTGGCCATTTTAAAATATAAGTTTTTTAGATATTCAATTTTTAATTTTTCAATTTATCATAATTCATATTCTGAGAGTAGTTGTATTCCAAGGTGATTGTGTAATATGTAGAGCCAGAAAAGAGCTTTAAAACAACACCACAGGCATCTTTTTGTGACTAACACCGACTGATATATTCAAGGCTGAATGTATAGTGTCCTACCCTCACATGTGAACCTTTCCTAGTCTGTTTCTCCCTTAATATTAGTGTCAGATTCAAACCAATGCAGTTCTGGGGTGCTACCTTGCTACTAAAAAGGCACACCAAGTATGATTGAAATCCGGGTCGGTCGGGTCCCAAAGTGTCTGATTTCACGTGAAATGACCCTATAGCTCCACCTCTGACTGGGATATAGTAGGGTCACGTAAGGTCTCTGAGCTAATGACAGGGCTGCTAGGTCCTGTTCTCCAGACCCTATGGGAAGTATCAAGTGAACCCCAGCCTTCAAATGATTTGACCTGGATTCCTTTAACATGACTTATCATAGGTGATGTTTTGTGTTGAGCAGATAAGCTTAAGCAGTGAGGTAGTCTGTCAGTGTGTTTGTTTTTGATTCCAAGAGGAGTCTGGGGTTGGGTGGTGCTGGTGACATAAGGGACATATGGGGTTCTTTCCAAAATCCAATTCCTGACTCCCATCCTTGACCTGTGCTTGTGGCCTCGCGCTTCTCGTGACGCCCCACCTCCGTGGAGAAAACGATAAACTTTAAAGGTCCCCCCCCCACTGTCACAACCTAGTCACAACAACTTTTGGGGGACTTTTGGGGGACTACGAAACATTGAATTAAAATTCTGTCGTCAATCACGTCTTGTGATGTCATCATCGGCAGCACTTGGGGAGGCCGGGCGGGAGTTAGGAGATTGGAAAGATCCCATCGTCTGAATGGATGGGCTAGCTAGCACAGATGGTAATGGTAAATGGACTGCATTTATATAGCGCCTTTCCACTCCTTCGAGCACTCGTAGAACTTGCGTATGCCTTTCATTTCACCTTCACATTCACAGTCACAGGTGTCTGTGGCTTCCACGCAGGGTACCACCCTGCGACCAGGAGCAATTTGGGCTTAAGTATCTTGCTCAAGTACACATCGATGGGCGTCAAATACAGCAGGGTTTGAATCTGCAGCCTTCTGGTTGACAAACAGGCGCCTCTACTGCCATGTCAGAACGCTATAAAGGACTTTTTTTTAGGAAAAGCACAAAAGCACAACAAATACCTCTTAATGTATGTCCTCTACAAGTCTTCTGTTGTCCAGTCTTGCACTTTAAATGTCTGTATGAGCACTGTCTATGTCCATACTGTCTTAAGTCCATGTATAAGTACTGTCTATGTCTATACTGTCTATGTCCTTACCTAGATTAGTCTATGTCTGTATGGGAAAGCAAGAAATGTAATTTCAAATTCTTTGTATGACCAGTGCATGTAAAGAAATTGACAATAAAACCTACTTGACTTGACTCTACTAACTGAGCCACCGCCGCCCAGATTGTACAGTGGTTTAGCCAAGTCCTGACTGCTGTGTTCCCCTCTGATCGACATGTTGCCCTGTGTGAAGCCTTTGGTGAACAGACTAGTTGTGGAGAATCAAAGCATCAGCAAATTACAGCAGATGCAACATTGGACAGAGCAACAATCTGTTCTCTCTCTCTCTCTCTCACTCTCTTTCTCTCTCTTTTTCTCTCTCTCTCTCACTCTCCCACTCTCCCACTCTCTCTCTCACTCTCACTCTCTCTCTCTCTCTCTCTCTCTCTCTCTCTCTCTCTCTCTTGCTCTTTCTCTCTCTCTCTCTCTCTCTCTCTCTCTCTCTCTCTCTCTCTCTCTCTCTCTCTCTTCCTTCTTAATTCATTCTTTCTCCCCATCTCTCCATCTCCATGGGTCTCTCTCCCCCTCTCTTCCAAGTGATGGTGGTGTAGCAGCGGTGTGGACTGAAAAGCATGCTCCCTTTCTCTCTTTCGGAGCTCTCCATTCCATTCACTACAAAGAGAGAGTGGCGCGGCAGCAGATTAAAACATATTTATGTCCTAATTAGGTCTCCGTCAGTGTACAAAAGCGAGAGCCTGATTTCACGGCACATCAAAGATGAGGTGGGGGGAGCATGGCGGAGAAGGCATGGGGCGGAGGAGGGGTGGGAGCTGGACTGGGGGTGCTCAGATCATCTGACATGGCTTTGGGTGGATGGTAGAAAAAAAGAGAGAGGAAAAAAGAAGAGAGAAAAAGGAAAGAGAGAGGAAGAGAAAATGGAAAAAGAAAATGGGAAGAATGGAAAGAAAGAAAGATGAAAAGACACAACAGTGAGCAGATGAATGGAGAGGGGGAGGGAAGGAAGATTTGAAAAGGTAAGAAAGAAAGGAAGAAATAAGGATGACTGATGAAAGAATGAGTGAGTAAGTACAGGGGGAAGAGATGGAAGAAAAGAAGGTATAAAATAGACGTGTAGGATGGGAAAGAAATGGAGGTCAGGAAGGCCTCTTAACCTTCTACTTTTTCCAAGGTGTTGTATGGACAATCGTGTGTGTTTATGTGCGCATTCATGCAAGTCCTTTTTTTTTTAAGATATGTTTTTGGTCTTTTAGACTTTATTGATAACAGGATAGTTTGAGAGACAGGAAACGCAAATGACCCGGGCAGGAATCGAACCCTGGTCGGCCGTGTAGTGCAGGAGTGCCCTACCATTATAGTACCATCACTTATATGTGATTAATATTTTGCCAAAATTTTGAGTTCTCATTATGATGTCATAAGGACTTAACAAAGACTTGTATGGGAGCTGCAGAATGTTCAAATAAAATCCTAGAAGAACTGAGGGAAAAAAATCCTTACTCCTCAAAGGGTTAAGCTTAATCCACTGTAGGGCCAAGTCCTAATTTATACTGAATGACATAACTCGCCTTCATGCCAGGTGTTTGCTGTTGTGCACAGTTCTAGACCGTTGCACTCAACGTGACCTTAGCAACCACTAGTTTCCTGTTCTCAGCTAGGCGGCCAAACCAGACTGCCAACTTTTGCTCTTGATTGTTTGTTATTTTGGGAGCGGAGGGACTTAGTTACCTGACTGGCCAGTCTGTGTTTGTCTGCCATGTCACTATCCCTCCCCTGATGCAGGGTGACCCCCATACATGTCTGTTTTCATTGCTGCTGTTGTACTTTTGTTAATCTGCTCTACCTCACAGTGATTTTATGGGTCTCTCTACTGCAACACAAACAGACGCATGGCACACAAGCACAAAACATAGACACAGCATAGGTGCAGCATACGCACAACACACACACACACACACACACACACACACACACACACACACACACACACACACACACACACACACACACACACACACACACACACACACACACACACACACACACACACACACTGGAACACTCCCATACTCACTGGTGTTTGTTTATGGGCCTCTGTGCTGTTATGAAAGCTTGCCTTGGGTTTGTGTGTCTGAGGTCGTAGCTCAGGCTGGTGGCTGGAGACTCATCATGCTGGAGGCTTCCCCTCTCAGTGCAAAATGATGTAAGGCATTTTGCTATACTCAGATTTTTGCTATATGTTTACTGCAACGTGCAATAATGTGTATTAGGTCTTTGTGTATGTCTTGTATCTACAGTATGTCTTGTATCTACGAATGTAAGCTGTCAGACACCTTTAATTTCCCTCGGTCTTAATAAAAGTACTCTACTCTACTCAAATTGGATGCCTGGTGTGCACTTGAGGTTGTCGTGGACTCTGCTCCGCCGCAAACGTCACACAGGGCTCGGTCATGGTGATTGTGGGATTGACCTACAGCCTACAGTGCCTTGGCATAGCCCAAGTGTCCGCTCTGAAACCTGACGAGAGAGAGAGGGGGGGGGGGCAGTGGGAGAGAGACAAGAGAGAGAGAAAAGCCACTTGGAATGATAGAGAGACATCTCTGGCATGAGATCCAATTGGAATTCTGCTAAGGTAGACACAGTTGAGCATGACACGAAATCATCCCATTTTCTATAAAAGAAATAATTTTGATTTCTCACTCTCTGTCTCTCTGTCTCTGTCTCTGTCTCTGTCTCTCTCTCTCTCTCTCTCTCTCTCTCTCTCTCTCTCTCTCTCTCTCTCTCCCCCACCCCCCCTACTCTGCACTGGACTGCTTCTCAATGGGGCTTAAAAAGAAGCAGTTGTTTGTTCTAATCATGGTTTGTGAATTCAGTGAAGCCAGGCCATTGGTAACCTCCAACCACAAGCCAAGCATTCACCACACAGTTATGATAGACATAGTTTGGGGCGTACAGATGGTTGCAGTGGTTACTGCTACTGATTTTCTGATTGCATGTTGAATCACTGCAATTGAATCACTACAATAATCCAACTAACCTGACACGACGAGAGAGCGGGAGAGAGAGTGTCAGAAAAAAAACACAGTAATGTCTGAAAGTCAGCCTGACCCTTTTAAGCTGTCATTTCTCCTGTTTGAGTGCTTAACTGCGCTTGTCTTCTCAGCATCCAAAGCATTCAGCCACTGAGCCCCAGTAGAAGCAGGCGTCTCCCAGACAAGTGGGTGGCTAGAACATGCTCAGGGGGGCAGGGGGCAGGGAAGCCTGTTGCAATTATCCAGGTAATTGCAGGACAGCCAAGTGGTTCAGCCGCCAGACAGCTCCATACTGGCAGCTTTTTATCCCCCGGAACCAGCACAGCCAGAGCCATATCTCTGCTGTATAGCTTACCCTGTATAGAATAGAATAAATACGGTGACACTTATAAGTACTTGGATTCGATGAAATTACACACCTTTTCATGGTGCCAGTCTACTAAATCAAACCCAAAGTAATCCAATTGAAAATGTGTAACTTGCCTAAGGATTGCCTTACTCCAAAGCAGGTAGACAAGCTATTATAACTTTGTAGCCATAAGGTTACTGATCCCATTTACACAGTAGTGTACTACTCCACCCTTCCATAGCATTGCGAAACAATTATTTATAAGGAATTGACAAATGTTTGTGTGTTACAATAGTGGGCTAATCCTTGGCCAAAAGCACAGGATTGAGCTGATGAGACGGCCGGGCCTAGAAAACAGGATGCGGGTTGAGTCACATCAGCGGTGCCGGTCTTCCCTGTTCCTGCCGGCCCGCGGTTCTTGCTCACCAGCTCAGCTTTTATCGGTGTGTGACCAGGATAATAACCGTCAGCGGCAGGATTTCCTGAATTCTCTACAGGAAGTTCATGAGTGTCTGTGTGTGTGTGTGTGAGAGAGAGAGACCGGGAGCGAGAGAGAGTGTGTGTGTGTGTGTGCGTGGAAATACAGTATGAGACTGTGAATAAAATGTGTGTATAGAGTTTGTGTGTGTGTGTGTTTGTGCATTGTATCAGAGACCCAATGAGGAAGTGAGAGAAAAGACGTGTATAAAAAAAAGAAAAGATATGATTGACAACTGATATGCTTCCAGGAAGCATATTTAATCTAAAAGAGGTGTGCTACTGCGCCTTAACAAACCCCTACAGGGTCAGCGGAGTTCAAAAGGGGAGGAAGCAGGAGCACAAATTGAGCACATCATTCAACTTCCCTCACACACACAAAACAACCCTCCGCAGTCCCACTGCCTTAAGTTAAGGCATAGCTCTAAGACATGCTCTAGATATTGTACACGCACACATACCATGAACAATACTTCAGAACAATGCCTATGTATTGATTGATTTGATTGATTGGTTGATTGATTTATTTATTACTTCTACCAAGGAGATTATGTTTTCAGTAGCTTTGGTTTGTCTGTCTGTCTGTCTGTTTGTTTGTCTGTCAGCAGGATAACTCAGGATGACATTTTGTGGAATTGTTGGAAATGACAAAAGGAACAATTACAAGTGATTCAATTTTGGGGGTGATCCGGGTCACGATCTGTATCCAGGAATGGTTAAAAAGATTCTTCACCATTGCGGGATAGGTTGAGTTTTAATATTCCACTCAATTCCATTCAAGTTTCTAACTTAAAAAAACAAGGCAGAAATACTCTAAAAAAAAAAATAGGGTGTAACATAGACAAATGTTCTATCAAACAGCTTCCTTGGTGGAGGTCTGCACTCTCTGAGTGCATGTGGTATTTAATTATTTATTGATTTATAGGACGGGGTGCACCGGCTTCCTGCACAGGGGTGTGAAAATGACACCAGTGACAATTAGACTCTCAAGTCTCACACTCGCTCATTCTTTCTCTGTGCGTCTCTCTCTCTCTCTCTTTCTTTCTCTTCCTGTCTGTCTGTCTGTCTGTCCCCCCCCCCCCCCCTCTCCCACGTCTCTCCCACCCCCTCTCTCACACACCCTATTTCATGGTGCCTCGGCTTCCAGCACGGCAGCAGTGTGAGAATGAGTTCAATCACTCAGCAGTCGCAGGAAAGAGCGGAGTCGGTTGTAATTATAGACACACACACACACACACACACACACACACACACACACACACACACACACACACACACACACACACACACACACACACACACACACACACACACACACACACACAGACACAGACACACACAGACAGACAGACAGACAGACACAGACACACACACACACACACACACAGAGGTAAGGGGGTAAGGGAAGAAGACGTTTCTTTCTGCCGGTGTGCAGAGAAGAAGCTGAAGAAGTGTGAGTCAGCACAGCAGGCAGTCATCTGATGAGAACACACACACACACACACACACACACACACACACACACACACACACACACACACACACACACACACACACACACACACACACACACACACACACTGTCACACACTCGTTCACACACAGGATTGAAAATTAAGTTTTGTTCAGTAATTACCACTGGCTCTGATTCTAACTTGTCTAGTGAAGTCCAGACAGCTCTCTCTCTTCTGTCTCTCTCTCGCACTCACACTCACGCACACGTCAAGCAGGGGAAGTTTCCCCTTGTCTCTTTCCCTCCCTCTCTGTCACTGCATTTTTAAGTGTGTGTGTGTATGTGTGTAGAGTAGAGTAAAGTAAAGTGTGTGTGTGTGCTCATGTCTGACTGTGGAGATGTCCTTCAAAGACAATCAACCCTTAGAAAGCATAGAAAGCTTTTTTTCTCTCTCTCTCTCTCTCTCTCTCTCTCTCTCTCTCTCTCTCTCTCCCTCTCTCTCTCTGTCTCTCTCTCTCTCTCTCTCTCTCTCTCTCTCTCTCTCTCTCTCTCTCTCTCTCTCTCTCTCTCTCTCTCTCTCTCTCCTGTTGACTCTTGCACTCACCCTTTCTTCTCTGTATCACCTTCTCCATCTCCCTCTACTCTCCCTCTTTCCCCATCCTTTGCTGTTTCCATTCATGCTGTCCGTTCCTCCCCTTTCTAGTCTTGGCTGCCTCTCGCTACCTCTGGGTGTCTGTCCCTCAGTAGGCCGACTACATCTTCATGTCTTTATCTCACATCCCTTCCTGCCCCTCTAAAGCCGGATGTTTCTTTAGATAGAAGTGGCGGGGGTCAGCTCTGTAGAAACTTAGAATGACTGATTGTGGTGGGAGATGAGAGAGACCTGTCCCCCCCTCCAACCCATAAACCCCCCTCCCACCCCACCCCTCGCTTTTGTCCCTCACCCTCTGTATCATCATGCACGCACGTACGTACGCACGCAGGGCCGCTGATAGATTTGGCCGGGCACAGGACAAAGTCATCTGAAAATTGACTTTTCAATTGACCCCCACACACACACACACACACACACACACACACACACACACAATACATTCAATTTCATGAGGGCCCAATTATGGGGTCCCCATCTCCATGGGCCCCGGGACAACTGACCCCTTTGTCCCCCCTTGTCGGCTTCCATGCACGCACGCACGTTGACAGACTCGGTCCTTTACGAATGCTCCTGCTGTTGTCAGGACAGTGCTTTTTTTGTGGTCTCCTCGTGTTGCCGTGGTGATGGGGGTCATTTCAGGCTCCTTATCCCGCCCCGCCCCTGGGGAAACCGGAGTTAGAGGGCGAGGTTGAGATTTAGCAACAACACTTGTCACCAAGGTAATCGGAACCCTCTCAGAATGCTCTCCTGGACGGACCGCTCTCTCTGTCCTGTGTCCCCGCTTTGTCCCTTTCCGGGGGGGGGAAAGCGGCATTGTTCCAAATGTTTCTTGCGGTCTGATTTATTTTTTTCTTTTTTGATTCCGGCATCGGGTCGGCGGAGGGGATTAAAATTCTTTTCCCGTCGGCACAATTCACATCCGATTCCCACAGCCGGCCGACCCGGCCCGCTTTTGATAGGGAGGCGCGCAGCTTTGATCAAACGCTAACTGTCCACTTTATTAGCGGACGTGTGGGGCTTTACAAGAAAGCCTCCTGAATGCGTATCCCAAAAGCAGGCCTCGCATGGTGAAAGCAGGCCATGGCAGTGCAGCTAGGGGGTGTGCACTGTGCAGAGTCAGGGGATGCTCAGAGGGGTGGGATGGGGTGGGGTGGGAAAGGGGTTATTGCTGCGATTGCGGTAGTGGGGCGTTACTGGAACATTGTGATCTGGGAAAATGTCTCCTTGTGTTGCACTTGACTACCCAGGCTCCGCCCTCGCAGTGACGCAACACCTTCGGCTCTGCTACACTTGCTCTGGAAAAGAGCTTGTTCAGGTACATTCTGAGTTCTCCCAGGCAGGGGAACTCTACCCACTTTGTCGGGAATCAATGAACTTTGAGCATCTCCAACTGTCCTGGGTAGAGGCGTGTTCAAGGCAGTGACATAGTTTTTAAGCAGAGACGTTCTATGGGGCACCTAAGTCACGCCCTCTACTTCCTGGTTCATGGGGCAGGGGGACTCAAAAAATAATTACTGGGCTTGAAAATGAGAGTTTCTTTGACACCAATCCAAACCGTGGACCTCCAAGCCCAGTAATCATTTTTTGACTCCCTCTGCCCCATGAACCAGGAAGTAGAGGGCGTGACTTAGGTGCCCCATTGGGACAAAGAAAAAGTTCTAACTTTGGCTCAGCCTTTTCTACCCTGGACCAGTAGCAAACCAAGGGAGTTGTGTCAACCATGCCGTTCGAGAATGTTAGTTGTTATGCTCTTGGTCAGACCACGTTTGGAAGAGATTTGAAAGTCAATGATAATCAGGCTAGCACTTGACATGATCATGCTGTAGTCTATTAGCAGAGGCCCTTGAGACTGTAGGAGGGCTTGCTGTACTTGCATCATAGATCTGTAGCATGGCATGGAAGCCATGGCAACGTTCCATCCCACTGTGACTCTTGTGATGCCCATGGAACAAGGCTCTGATATCAGTTAACATCCCCCCCCCACACACACACACAGCCCTTTTTTAATGCTCCAACCTCCTGGCTTGTTTCAATGTTCCTGCCGCTTGCCTATGCTCCATTTCACTGAGTCACTCCACGGGACTGAACAACCTTCTGAGGTCATAGGTGACCTTGTCCCCACAGAGAAGGACCTCTCCGTACCCACAGGGGAGCTAGGTTATGCGTATGTGTCTGCC
>NC_085874.1:14454483-14461983 GCF_034702125.1 Engraulis encrasicolus | reverse complement strand
TGGGTGGGAGGGGAACCCTGCTATCTAGGGGCCTGTGAAGAGCTTAGGGAAGACTGTGTCGAGGCTATTTCCTGGTCACACTGGATTTAAAGCGAGCACATGACGGCAACATCCATCCTGTGAAACGGTTGAGGGAGAGCACATTTCACACAGATGGGGGAATGGAGTTAAAACCAGTGAGGGTGAAAGTGCTCAGTTGTAGAAAACGTTGACTGTGTTGTCTTTGTTTTGGGGAAGAAAAAAGAAAGGAAGAAATCCAAGACACCAAGTGTATACAGTACAGTGCATTGGATTCCCTCCTTTCTGCTGAAAGTGAATTTATTGCATCATGTCATTTTGTGTGTACACTGAAAAACACCAAAGCGACCAGGACGTGACATTGACATGTTGAGCTAGCTTCTTCCCCAGTGAATTTGCATTGGGTGGCAAATAGGGAAAAAAGGAGTGAGTTTGTAAACTGCCACAGTAAGTGATCCCAGCAAGTAACATTTTAACAACCAGATTTTTTTTTTTTTTTAATCAAACGTTTATTCAAATATTCGAAAATCCAGTCCCATCTCTAGTGTGAAATTTGCATGCCCTCTATAGAGAAATAATGACTGGTCACATTGGTGTCTTTTAATGCACACAGTGCAAGTAAGCCAGGGGGTAGCCATAATTTGGCGGCCTGTGGTGCAGAGTGTGTATGTGTGTGTGTGTGTGTGGGGGGGGGCACTCTCCACCAGCCCAGGACTGCCAAATGATGTCTGGCCTTTCTAATTGCTTAGCTTTGTCTCGTCTCCAACTGCCCTGCTCTGAACACTGCTCTTGCTTTTGTAATGAACTAAGAAGGACTTTTAAACACCTCATTAATTCAATTTATTCATTTGCTCCCCTTCATTTCACCCTTTTCATAGTGGTACTCGTCGCCCACACAAACATGGACTCGCAGTCATGGAAGGCTTTCATCTGTTCTTAATTCTTCAGGGCGTGTGTGACTGTGTGTGACTGTGTGTGACTGTGTGTGACTGTGTGTGACTGTGTGTGACTGTGTGTGTGTGTGTGTATGCGTGTGTGTATATGCGTGTGTGTGTGTGTGCGCGCGTGTGTGCGCGCGTGTGTGTGAGTGAGTGTGAGACCGTGTGTGTGTGTGTGTGTGTGTGTGAGAGACCGTGTGTGTGAGAGACCGTGTGTGTGTAGTGTGCATACACTGTAGCATATTTCGGTGTGTCTGTGTTTTGAAAAAAAAGGCAAGCCAGGCGTGGGCAGAAGCTGTCTCTCCCTCCCACGCTGAGCTGTGTGTCTAATACCCCAGTAAACAGCACATTTTGCTGCAGGCCTTCAGTGGCCACCTGCCTGCCCGCTTGCCCGCCTGCCTGCCTGCCTCCCTCCCTGCCTGCCTCCCTGCCTCCATCCCTGTCTGCCTCCCTGCCTGCCTCCCTACCTTTCTTCCCGTCTACCTCCCTGCCTGCCCACATCCCCGCCTGGGCCTGCCTCCCTGCCTGCCTTCCTCCCTGCCTCGCTCCCTCCCAGCCTGCATCCCTGCCTGCCTGCCACCCTCCCTCCCTGCCTCCCTCCCTGCCTGCCCCCCTCCCTCCCTGCCTCCCTCCCTGCCTGCCCTCTTGCTTGCTTGTCCACCCAGCCCACCTCCCCATCTGGGCCTTCAAACGCAGAAAGGCCCTCGGTTGCTGACTCACTGCACACTAGGCATCACATACACTGTTGTTTTGCTGCGCTGTGTTGTGTGGTCTGCACCGAGCGCTCCACTGGTCTGACTTTGCTTCATCATTTGATCTACATTTACTGATGTTTGTGTGTGTGTGTGAGGATGTGTGCGGGCATGCGTGCATGTATGCGTGAGTACTGTACACTATGCATTGTAATTGAGTTAAGTTCATTTTCTGTTATTGCCTGCCTGGTCTTCATGTCTACAGCCTTTACAGACAAAGGCTTTATCTCCTCATCAGGCCATATTAATGAGTTTTTAATGACAGACACGCAGCATTGTGAGATACACTGCACACTCAAGGTGTACGTGCACATGCGCACACACTCACTCACTCACTCACTCACTCACTCACTCACTCACTCACTCACTCACTCACTCACTCACTCACTCACTCACTCACTCACTCACTCACTCACTCACTCACTCACTCACTCACTCACTCACTCACTCACGTATAGACACACGCATGCACTACAACATTGGTGTGTGCGCGCACACTCACACATGCATGCAACAGACGGATGGACGCACACGCACACACACACACACACACACACACACACACACACACACACACACACACACACACACACACACACACACACACACACACACACACACACACACACACACACACACACACACACACACACACACACACACACACACACACACACACACAGTGGCAGGCTGGGTGGAAGGTGTTAACCTAAAAGCACATGGGTGGTTCTGGAGGCGTTGCTCCTGATGCTTTCTGTGCAGGAGTCAAATCAAATGGTGACCTCCTCCGCCCCGCTCAGTCGCGGCGTGCTGCTGTGATTGATGGCGCCGTCCAATGAGCTGCTGGTGCCAGAGCCCCGATCCAGAGAAGTCGTTCTGGCAAATTATGTAATTGACTTCACAGAGTTCCCTCTCTGAGGACTTAATCTGATTAACCGTGATTGTTCCTGCGACTGTTTTTTTCCTCTCTTCTCTCCTTTTCTGTTTCTTTTTCTTTCCCTCTCCTGAGAAGCGATTGAGCATGAGAAGGTTGAGGAAGTGTTTCTTTAAAAAAAAAAAAAAAAAAAGCAGAGATGTTTGTGTACGTGTAAAGAATTGGTAATGAATGACTTGCTCTAACCAATCCTGGTTCCGTGTGTGTTCCTCACCCCCCCTCCTCCTCTCCCTCTGCACAGATGATGCAGTTTGCCTGGGACAACTACAAGCGCTATGCCTGGGGCTTCAATGAACTAAGACCTGTCTCCAAGCAAGGACATTCCAGCAATCTGTTTGGTGAGTGTCGTCTTCTCTCCCCCACGCACACGCACACGCACACACACACACACACACACACACACACACACACACACACACACACACACACACACACACACACACACACACACACACACACACACACACACACACACACACACACACACACACAGATGCCCCTGAACCCGCGATTTATTTTTTTCATTTGCTTGAAAAACCCTTCATTTGGCCTTGTCTTGTGTATTAGTTGCACAAAATTGCCAATCAATCAGAGCTGTCCATCACGATCAAAAAGAAACCCTCCTGCCCTCTACCGCTCCCTACAGTAGAGAGTAGGGGTGTAAATCACAGCCTTCATTTCGATTCAATATCGATTTCTTAGGCCAACAATTCGATTATTTTCGATTCTTAAAAATGCTTCACAAATTGATTAAATTTTGAATTGATTCAAATCAATGGTTCATTTTTTTCCCCCTACAGGCTAGGCTTATGCATGAAATGTTGAAATATCTGCACGCGTTTCATTTGAGGGACATCATTATTACAGTCAGTATTATTATTACTGCATGAGCAAAATGAATTGCCTCACAAAATGAGTGCAATAACAACTAAAAAGCGATGAATCGATTAATAACCATTAATCGATTCTGTTGTGGATGAGTTGATAAATTGAATCGTGGGCTGCGGGATCGATGCATCGATTCAAAACGATGATTATTTACAACCCTAGTAGAGTGCATGCTGGAGATTGGCTTTCACAATTCATGCCGTGTATTTCAGTCACAGCTGGGCCTATTCCGTACTAATAATTCACTCCCAAAAATCCATGCGGCCTTTTCTCTGAATGGATCGCTGATTACATTTGAATCCGGCTTTCATTCCATCACACAATTTTTTTGTATGGCTGCAAAAAATGTTCTTAGACTGAAAAAAGAGACTGGCTGTCTGTTTCTGTCTCTGTCTCTGTCTCTGTCTCTGTCTCTGTCTCTGTCTCTGTCTCTGTCTCTCTCTCTCTCTCTCTCTCTCTCTCTCTCTCTCTCTCTCTCTCTCTCTCTCTCTCTCTCTCTCTCTCTCTCTGTATGTCTGTCTCTCTGTTCCATTCTCTTAGTTTCTCTGTCTCTCTGAGTCTTCTCTCTGAGCCTATCTCTCTCAGAACACCCCCCTCCCCCCTCACTCTCACTCTTGCTTTCCCTCTCCCTTGTCCTGTGTGTCATTTAATTTGTATTCAGTTGGCATGGTAGTTAGTCTTCACTGGCAAGGCAAAGATTTTTTTAAAATGATAATAATAATCGGCAAAGGGGTTGAATTTAGGAATGCGAAGTGAAGGCATTAGGCCCTGCTGTGGCTGCTTGGCTTCCATTAAAACTGGAGATGACGGAGAGAGACGTGCATCAGTGCACCAGGAAGTTCTCTTCCCAGTGTGTCCCCCCCCCCTGCAGTGTAAGTTGTGTTTTAGTGGAAATGGACCTGATTAAAACCCACAGGGATTATGGTGGGCTCATCCTTTACGAGGCCTGTCTCCAAGCATTTTATTCGTCTCGTCTCGTCTCGTCTCGTCTCGTCTCGTCTCGTCTCGTCTCGTCTCGTCTCGTCTCGTCTCGTCTCTTCTCTTCTCTTCTCTTCTCTTCTCTTCTCTTCTCTTCTCTTCTCTTCTCTTCTCTTCTCTTCTCTTCTCTTCTCTTCTCTTCTCTTCTCTTCTCTTCTCTTCTCTCCTCTCCTCTCCTCTCCTCTCCTCTCCTCTCCTCTCCTCTCCTCTCCTCTCCTCTCCTCTCCTCTCCTCTCCTCTCCTCTCCTCTCCTCTCCTCTCCTCTCCTCTCCTCTCTTCTCCTCTCTTCTCCTCTCCTCGACTCTCCTCGACTCTCCTCTCCTCGAGCTGCGTGCGTGTGTGCGTATGACACACTGCTTGAGAAAGGGAAACCCGTGTCTTGTACTCCTCCCCCTCCTGACTTCCTTAACACAGGTGATTTCTCAAATGATCTCCCCAACCTGGGTTCCTAAACCTGGGATGTCCGCGTCTGATGGCCGGCCAGTCTTGTATAGGAGCCCCGGGGGCTGAGGCTTTCTCTGAGTAGCCTAGGTGTCAGTCCTGGGATAAGGAAGTAAAATCCCGCTCTACAGGTTCCAGGTGACTTCACTGAGTAGCTTTTCTTAAGTGCTCATTACGATCACGATCTGCTGCTCAATTAGAGCAGGTTGGATCAACTCCGTGGCAGAGTTCGCACTTAACACTAAACTATGGGATTGACACTGATCTGTGTGGTTACACGTATTGTGGAGCAGGTGGTTTCTCTCTTGAGCCGTTACTTACTTACATGGGTAGTCTGGTTCTGTGGTGCAGTGGTTCCCAACCAGGGGTACCACTAAGGGGTACACTTGGGCACACTTCATTGGGTACATGGAAAAACATGCAAGTGTATGGGGCACTCACGTGAGGATAGAGTATTGTTTCTCAACGGGGGAGGTACAGTCCCCCAGGGGGTGTTGAGAAGGATAATGTTGAGAGGGGGCGGTGCTTAGTTGTCATTGGGGACATTAGGCCATTTACGTTTCAATAGTGCCGGGGGCGTTGGCGGGCTTATGATGAGGGCAAGGGGGCGTTGGGAGGCTAAGGATGAGGTCCAGGGGGCGTTTTGGCAAAAAAAAGGTTGAGAACCACTGGGATGGAGGAAGAGATATAGAGTATGATTGAGGAGGTACTCGTGGTATGACAAAAAAGGTTCAGGGGGTACTCAAGATATCAAATGTTGGGAAACATTGCTGTAGTAAGGGATGCACGATTATGGAAAAAAAAATCATAACGATTATTTTGGTCAAAATCGTAATCACGATTATTGATTTTTTTTTGCAAATTATAATAAGATGAAATATAACCAAGAATGAATTATATACGGGATGAGCAAAATAAAATGAATTGTAATAATTATGTAAAGGCAATAGCATGAAACTTAGGTGGACAGATATCTGTCCAGAAACACCAGCCTGTCAGTATGTTGTGGCTTCAAGGACGCTCTCAAAGGTAGTTCACTATTGCCACGATTAAATCGCGATTAAAATCACGACTTGGATTTCACGATTTTATCACGATTTTCTATTATTTTCGATTAATTGTGCAGCCCTAGCTGTAGTGTTTGTAGACTTTTCTTCATCGCATCTCTGTCTGCTGAAAAGGGACCTGAGGTCAAGAGGATATTGGAGAACATGGCCGCATCAAATATTTATCTGCCCTTTCCCGTCGTCTCGCTTCTTACTAGTCTAGCTTCATTCTCTTCTCTATCTGTCTCCCTGTCTTTATGTGTCTCAGAAGCAGACATATACAGTATACATGTTTTGTACTACAGTACAGTATATTGAGCTTCATGGCAGGTTGCTTTGCTGAAATCAAAGCTTACTTGAAGAAGGTGTGCTTTTACTGTGTGTGTGTTTGTGCGTTGCTCTCTGTTAGCGTGTGTGTGCGTGTGTCTTGATGGGGGTCTTTGATTTATCCCATGATCAGACACACACAGACACACACAGACACACACAGACACACACAGACACACACAGACACACACACACACACACACACACAGACACACACACAGACACACACAGACACACACAGACACACACAGAAACCTGTTTCTGTTCCCCATCACAGTATTGAAGATGACCAGGCTGAGTCCTTGGCTACCATGCCCTGGCATGACACACAAAGCAGCATTCTGGCTGAGCTTAAAGTAAAAGGCATGGGCCTGCACTTTGCCAACGAGTGCTAGATGTGTGCTTTGAAATACAAAAGAGTTGAAATTTACACTTTAAGAGCCAGCATACTCCATTTTAACTAGATGGCGTAGCATTAAATGGACAAATTTACGTGTAGCTAGAACAAAAAAATGAGTTCTAAGTGACTCGAGCTGGTAATTGAAAGTTTTCAGTTTGACTTTTCACTACAGGACTTTTTTACTACAGGCGCCCTGTCATTCATCTGTCACACACACACACACACACACACACACACACACACACACACACACACACACACACACACACACACACACACACACACACACACACACACACACACACACACACACACACACAGACACACACACACACACACACACACACACACACACACACAGATCAAGAGAAAGACAAGACGACTGACGAGGCAGATTTGCCTCTGGCACTGTTTCAGGCCAACACTCTCTCCCCAGAGTGCCGCTGTCCCCTAACGTCAAAGATGAGAAGGAGCACCAAGGACACATGGCTTTTCCTTACTCCTTTACTTTTTCTTCCTTCCTTCCTTCTTCGTCCTCTCCATATCCTTCCTTTCTTCTCTGTCCTCTCCAGTATTCCAATGCATCTCTTTTATGTCTAGCAAACAGAAATGGGCCACAGACTTTAAATGATGTACAGTATGTGCATTATATAATTATGCCATCATTTCCTAATGGGTAAGATGAGCTAATGATTATGAAATAATATGATTACTGCAGTACTACACACACACACACACACACACACACACACACACACACACACACACACACACACAC
>NC_085874.1:14421983-14449483 GCF_034702125.1 Engraulis encrasicolus | reverse complement strand
CATCCCATTTGATCTGTCCACAGTGACGTGAGAATATATTTGAGCGTGGATAGGAGAGCTTGCTCTCTTTCCAGGCAAAGTCATTTATCTCGAAGTAATTCAGCACTGTCGAAACCTGAGATTGCTATCTGTTGACATTAACATGGACAAGCACACCTGCTCATTAGCATATCGGCTAGCTACCTCCGCTGTGCGCTGAGAGCCAGGGACATGGTGACTAAATTAGGAAACTTGTTGATCTCATCTCTTATTCTCCTATATCCCTTGACATAAAAAATGAGTTTCTTAAATGTTGACTCAAGTGTAATTGTTGGTCCTGAGAGAGGATTGAACTGAAGGCATTATGCACATCCTCAAGATAGGCATCTGCCGTATAAAGCCTGGCTTGGGAAAGCAGTTGCCAATTATCGGTTGTGTGAATTTGCCTTTAGTTCAGGTGTCTTTCATTGCGTTTGTTTTTAAATGACTCCAACATTGTGTGCATTGATGACTTTCAAGGATAAGCTCACCTGCACAAGGCCTGCATGATAAGCAAGACGATTAAAAAAACAGGGCCAGTGTTTCCCCTTAGACGCAAGTTGCATTGTGTGTTGCTGCGGTTGAAAAACATTGGGCCAGTGCAAGTAGTGTTATGGTGTACTCCTATTGATATGTGAAGCTATGTATCAATTTGTGGTACCTGGTTTTTATGCTGTGGTGCTGATCCCCATGTATACATAGGAAACACTGAGGGTTGGCATTGGAACATAACGCTGACTGGCTCTAGGGATGCACCGATACTGGTATCGGTGTCGACCCAGATACTTGCTCATTATACTCATTAGGGTTGTCCACGACCAAGGATTTTGTTGGTTGACCAATGGCCGTCATTTACTACGACTAATCGACTAATCATTGTATGTTGAGGGTAAAAGTATCAATATTGGGTACTCAGTATCGGCAAGTACCGACATTAATATACTTGTACTTGTATCGGTTCTCAAAAAAAGTGGTATCGTGCATCCCTAGCTGGCTCTATTCCTTTCCTTCCTTTGGACTATACAGTACGGTCACAGCAATAATCACCATACTAACCTCTTGCAAGTTTTTAGTTGTCGTCCCCTAAGGACTGCGGCGATGCGTAGTGGGGGTAGAGAGGAGAGGAGGGAAGTTATGAGAGAGCGATTACAGCCTTCATCAGCATAAAGGGGGTTAAAGAGATCACGGCTGTTCTTTTTCTCTGTAGTCAAGCAGGCAGGCGAGTAGGCAGGCAGGCACGGTTCTCTTGCGTTGTCCCAGGGGTTTATTTGTTCTTTCATTTTGTGCTACACTCGTCCACCCTTGATTTGGGCCTCTGGCCTTCTTGCTCTCCATGATTTTTTTTCCACTCTCATTTTTTTTCTTGTTCTCTTTCTCACTCCGCCTCTCTCTCTCTTTTTTCACACTCCCCTTTCCCTCTCCCTTTCTCTCTCACTCCACTCTTTCATCACTCCTTTTCTCGGATATTTTTTTTCTTCCCCTCTTGCTCTGTCCTTCTCTCTGAGTAGTCTTTTTTTTCTGTGCTATCTCCCTCCCTCTTCCTTACTCTTTTAATCCCCCCCATCCACCTCTCTGTCCCTCTCTCTCACTCTTTCTTGCAGTCTTTTTTTATCTCCACCTCACCCCACTCCCTTCTCTGTCTGATGTGGCTGACCCCCGTGTGTCCTTGGCCACTGACATACAGCTGGCCTCAGGGCTGGAAGGAGATGAGGCTCCCCCCTTCTTCGTGAGTTAGGACATGATGTCAGCAGAATGATGGGCAAAATCCAGCGTGAAGGACACTTGTGGCCCAAAACGCACGCACGCACATACGCACACAAGCACGCGCGCACACACACACAGTACACAGACTACACCCAAAGTACACACATGGACACAATTTCATTTAATTCATTTTATCATTTTATTCGTGACTAACCAATTTGGCAAGACATGCATTCAAATCTTTTGGTATTTGAAATAAAGATGTGACATTTTTTGTCTTGATTTCAGAAAAGAATGCAGAATAGAGCTGTGGAGACCAAAATTATCCAGAATTTGTTACCTGCTGGTATCCTTACAACTAGAAAAGCTTTCAAAGTTACTGCTTGTAGGTCCTTCTAGGGCAGTTTTTATCTCAGTTCAAGTGAACATATTTCTGGATGAAAATTGTTGAAGGCCACTGTGCCTTTCACTCAAATAAGGTGACTGCTCTGTGCCACCAAGCTGTTAACATTGCCAGTCACAGCTCACTGCCAAGTCACTGTGAAGGTTAAAGTGAGTATTGATGCCATTCCTCTGTCTACCAACTTCTGTTTTTGCTGATGGCTCCGAGCGTTGTGAGCCGAAACGGCCCGCCATCTGTCTCGGCTGGCCTTGCCTGGTCTGATGATGAGATGACTTGAAATGAGGGCCACTTCACCGAGGTAGCCTGCGCTGTGCCGCGCTGCGCTTTTCGGCCAGCCAGTAGCTTCAGGCGTGAACCTTTGCTGAGTGACAGCGCCTTCCTCCTGTCCCTCTGAGGCAGTGGCCTGGGATCGTCGTCTTATGTAGGGTCATCCTCACTCACTCTCATCTTGCCTGGCCTTCCTCCGGGAATGGATTAATCGATCATGGATGCCACCAGCAAGGACACCTGGACTTTATTGACTCCTCGACCCTGCTGCCGCTGCTGAGGTGGCTGGGTGCAATGACAAGCACAACGGCAGAGGAGGGGTCGGGCTACCAATAAACAATGAAAGGAAAATGATTCAGACGTGCACTTGTAAAAATCATTCTGCTGAGGAGTGGTTAAAGCAGTGGTTTCCAGAGTGGGGGCCAGGGAACCTTGGGGGCCGCTAGGGGGGCCACAACAAGTTGGAAGAAAGAGTATAACAAAACAAAATACATAATCGAAAAATGAATGTACACACAAATAAACAGAAACAAGCTAAACGTACCATTAGTTAAGAACTGCATTATAATAATCTGTTGCATCTCTGAATGTTACAGCTATTATCTTTATTTTATATGTCACAATAGGGCAGTGACACACAGACATTCTTTGGTCATAAAGGGGTGCACAGAAAATATTGGGCACGAACCATGTAATGGGGTTCTTGGCCTGAATCTAACGGTATATGGGAGGTTTTGTCAAGGTAAAGTTTGGGAACCCTGCGTAAAGAGACCTTTGCTCTATAGCAGGGATGGGCAACGTTTATGATGAGAAGGGCCACATTTTTTATTTCACCATCATCGGAGGGCCACAAGACCACGGATCTGACTGCAATTTGCAGAGTTGGATGTGCTGTGGGTTGCTTACTGACTGCCCATAATGTTTGAAAGGAATAGAATAATCTATACTCAATACTCTATTGGCCAACAGTATAAATACAACAGATTGATACAGTAGTGGTTTTTAAAAAAATATGGCAATTCTTTTTTAAAAATTAGGCCTACTGTTTTATCTACGGGCCGCATTGACTGAGGAGGCGGGCCGCATGTGGCCCCCGGGCCTCCAGTTGCCCATCCCTGCTCTATAGGCATCAGGCACATGTTTTCACACTGTTGGTATTTGTGCTAGCACTTTGATACATTGAAGGCAGGAAAGGCAGAATAATGTTGAAAGCATCAGGCTTGGAATGAATGCAACATCCATTCATCAATCAGACTGACTTAATCCTAAATGAAATTCCAAGGTTTCTTCTTTCGCTTAATGATTATCAGTGTTTGGGTGGATACCCATTGTCCCATACGTTATGATGTAGTAGACATGCTCATGCAAGTTCTGGCTCATGCAAGTTCAAGTTTATCTTGGATATTTGTGCAGAATGTAGTAGGCCAACAAAATCACAGACATGTCTATTAAGCCATGCCATGTCTTTGACTGTGTAATTGTTGCTGTGTTCTAGTCTGGCCTTAAGTGAGACTAATTAGTTGTATACTGGTGTGTCTGCCATTGTCGATCCCCATGGACAATGGAATGGATTGAGCCATCGATATTCCTCTAGTAGACGGGAGAACCCATCACACAGGTGCCAGGGGGGTTGGAGGACACACTTGACCACGCCTTGCTATGGGTCACCGCTCACCCCCTATTGTTCACGAGGGACTCTGGGTTTCATCAGTGCAATGATTTGTACTCTTAAGTGTTTATTTCACTGGAATCCTTGCCCAGCACCAACTTTGCAACTAACTTACATTGCAACTTTGTCTGTTGTTTGTCTTATGGGATGTCACCTTCAAGGCAGTACTAATGGATGATGTGACCATCTGCACACTTACGAAAATGATTTGCATTGAAAATGCAGGATTTCTGGAGGATGCATGTTCACCTTTTAGTAGACTTGAAGATTGCGTGAAAATACCTTTCATTACTAGTGTTTTCTCTTTTTGATGCTGGCGAAAGGAACTATTGTTGTAGGCTACTGCAGTTTGTGGTGGATAAGAAAAACCTCTTTCTGAGTTGGGCATGAAAATGGGTTTTTTTGTAGTCATTAATGAATGGGAGAGTCCGCAAGCCGGATGTGTTCTGTTCTGGTTTTTGCCATTTCCTCGAGTCTGGAGAAGTGCATGTTGTTTTTTTTGGCTTTTCGTAAGGCACCACGATGCCACAACAAGAAAGGTCAAGTGCCAGACTCTACAGCAAAGCAGGCCAATTTTACCGGGGGAGAGCACGGTGGACTCGAACCCCCTCTGAGAGCACAGGAAATGGAATCCCATTCATGTTTAGCCTCTGCTCTCTTCATCTCTGCCTACTTTCCTTCCAACCAACAAGTCCTCCGATAAAGATACGAGTTTGGGACAAACATGATTTCATTTCCCTCCGTTTCCACTGCAGTGCAAGAGAAAGCTCCAACCTTCTTCACATAAGGCAGTCATGGGTAAGCGGTTAGGGCATCAGACTGGTATCCCAAAGGTTGCCGGTTCGACTCCCGACCCGCCAGGTCGGTCGGGGGAGTAATTAACCAGTGCTCTCCCCCATCCTCCTCCATGACTGAGGTACTCTGAGAATGGTACCATCCCACCGCACTGCTCCCTTTGGGGCACCATTGGGGGCTGCCCCCTTGCACGGATGAGGCATAAATGCAATTTTGTTGTGTGCAGTGTGCAGTGAACACTTGTGTGCTGTGGAGTGCTGTGTCACAATGACAAAGGGAGTTGGAGTTTCCCAATTGGGCTTTCATTGTCCACACAGACAGCGCTTCAGTGAGATCATTGGTGACAGAAGTTCCTGTCCACAGCATTGTTAGTGACCCGACTGATATCCAAAGGGTGAAGGGTTTCGCTGAAAAACGGGTTCTTTGTAGTGCTGGGCCCAGACTATTACCTTCCTTGACAGTCGACTTCCCCCCTGGTCAGGAGTAAAGCAGACAATGAGGGAGATGGATGACATACGGTATCATTTACGCCTGCAGGGCAGGGGAGGCGTGGAGGAAAGGTTGGCGTTGACTGGCACATCAATCAGAGGGTAGTACTTAAGTTCTGGTGCTCCTCATACCCTACCGCTGTTTGCTCTGCAATGCCACTCCCGTGTGTGTTGTGTTGTGTTGTGTTGTGTTGTGTTGTGTTGTGTTGTGTTGTGTTGTGTTGTGTTGTGTTGTGTTGTGTTGTGTTGTGGAATGTGTTGTGTTCATACATTACATGTTACAGTCCATTTTTTTCAGTTGAGGTCTGTTTAATCTGTAGTTATCTAGCGTACTACAAAAAAGAACAGACTTACTGTAGAGAAGAAAGAAAGTCCC
The DNA here is from genome assembly GCF_034702125.1 of Engraulis encrasicolus. Classification (NCBI taxonomy): domain Eukaryota; kingdom Metazoa; phylum Chordata; class Actinopteri; order Clupeiformes; family Engraulidae; genus Engraulis; species Engraulis encrasicolus. The sequence continues at coordinate 14,443,763 of NC_085874.1, read as the reverse complement.
CCGCTCAGTAACTCACTAGCCTGTTGCTATTACCCACCCACAGGTATCGTCAAAAGCTATGACCGCTGTTGAGTCTTTCGTGCCCGTGTTAGGTAGGTCATGTGGAAATAGACGGCACACTAACCACACCACATGGGGGCGCCATCTAACTTTTGGGGCTCTGGGCCTTCAAGGGTCAGGGGTCAGAGAGTCACTTGGAGAGACACTGGGGAATAGGTGTAACACCCGCATGCTGAGCCTTTGTGGCTGGCATTGGAGCTAGCCTGCTCGGAAGCAGAGTAGAGACTGGTGGTGTGCCCCTGGACAACTAGGACTTTTGTCCATACATTGGACCCAAAATATTTCATGCATCTGTCTGGGGTTTTTCCCCCACCCCCTGTGAACGTCGGAGGAGAACCAGTCGGAGATAGGCCCTGCAGATTGGGCAGGCCGTCTCCATGGAAGACTTGCGTTAGCGTTGGTCCAGGGTTTCTCAGAAGGTACACCTGGCTGACCCCCGTACCACTTTCATGCATACAGTATTATCATACATGCCTACTGTCACATCAAATTGCAAACATTGTAGTATTAGGGTTTAAAGTGGGACACAGCTTTGAATGTCCTAGCAATTGACTAAGGTGGAATCCTGAAGATGGTTTCTGCTCTTAACAGGGTCTTTAAAGCTAACAGTTATTTTTCTAATGGTGGTGTAGGCCAGATCAACTACTCTACCTCTCTACTCTTCATTGTGTCAAGATGGCGGGGTGCTTAACAACACACAGTGGTGAACCTTAACAAAGGCCATGAGAATAAATCTCAAACTGCATAGTACACAAAAACACACACACACACACACACACACACACACACACACACACACACACACACACACACACACACACACACACACACACACACACACACACACACACACACACACACACACACACACACACGTACGCACACACACAGTGCAGTGGCCGTCTTGTTGTTATGCAGGGTGATGAGAGCCAATGTCATGTCAAGCCACAAAGCCCGTCATGAAATGCTAGGCTATATATAGAAAGTGACCTCAGACTGGATAACTGCCTGTTTGGGTCAGCGTGACAGGAGTCTGGGGTATTTGATCCAGTTTCCATCCGTTTTGCTTTCGTCAGAGGCCCCCGGGGGTAGTCGAGCAATGATTAAAATGTCCCATGACAGATGTCGATTAAGGCTTAAGAGTGCATTTTCTAATCATATCTCGGTGGCATCACAGGTCATCACGGAGGCTTACATAATGTCTGGAGCCTACCTACGCCACTGCACGACAATTTAATTTGCTGCGATGCTAACCTGACAAAGCTATTTGGCTGATGTTTACGCCGTGACATTGCCTTAGCATTGATTGGTGACTTTCTGTTTTGAGAGTCCGCTGTTCCGTTTATAAGTGGTGACATAAGGCATTGTTTGTGACATTGTGTCTAGGATTATTCTTTTGGGACTTCATAGATTGGGATTTTATAGATCAGCTGTTGGCTTACGTAGACATGTTCCTGGCAGGTACAGGGTTCACTTCACATCATTTTATAGTCCACGTGGTTCCTTTAAATTTTAAACCTGGTGGGAGCAGGTGAGGTGTGTCTTTTACCCTGCATGTTCAAACATTTTTTTTTCATGCTTTTAACAAGTGCACAATGTTCTTCAGGGATATCTTTGGTTAGGGTGAGAGGGATATGTAGAGGAGTTCTGTACTTTATGTGCCAGTACAGCCCTGAGAGGGAAAAAAAAAACACTTAATTCAGGGTTGCCATTTGAATATGTAAATACTCTCATTAAAACCAATCACTTTTTAATATCCATTCTGCTACTAAGGTGGCTGGTCCTCTCTCTAGCTTCGCACTCCTTTTTGCATTTTTGCACAGGAAACAGAGAGCCTTATGTTTGTTCCACAAAGTTATTGCCTTCAGCTTTCTTTCATTGCTCGTTTAAATGAGAATCCTGTTGACAAGGCAATGGATGCCGGCAGCTCCATGAGTAGCAATGGCATATGTCTGGTAATCGATGACTGCATCAAGGACGAAAGCCAAACCACCACTCACAATGACTCAGAACCGGGGAAGGAAAAGGGCTAGCAGTGCAAGTAAATCTCTCTCTCTCTCTCTCTCTCTCTCTCTCTCTCTCTCTCTCTCTCTCTCTCTCTCTCTCTCTCTCTCTCTCTCTCTCTCTCTCTCTCTCTCTCTCTCTCTCTCTCTCTCTCTCTCTCTCAATGATTGTCTGTATTGCACAGCAAAAGTCATTTCAGTTCAGTGTTATGGGCATACAGAATATTATACACACACACACGCACACACACACAGACTGTTCATGCAGGCAAATCACAACAAAACCCAGCGCCGCTGATGTGCGTGCGGTACCATGGCACAGTAGGTCTGGTCAGGTTAATCTGGTCTGTATTGTTGGGGCACAGCTCTGAAGGTCAAGGCCCAGCCATGGTGGCCGCAATACTAAGCAGCCAGGCTCTGGCCACTCTAGAAATGACTAGTGATTTGTCATCGTCATGCACCACAGGTGGCACGGCAGCGATGGTCAGGGCCGCCGACAGGGGGTGGGGGGGGGGGGCAAAGGGGTATTTTGTCCCGGGCCCAGGGAGATAGGGGGCCCAGAATTGGGTCCCCAGAATTGGGTCCCCATTACATTGTATGTATTGAATAGGGGGCCCTTTCAGATTACTTTCTCCCGGGCCCAGCAAAAGCTGTCAGCGGCCCTGGCAGTGGTGGTGGTAATGCTGCTGCTGAACAACAGCCAATAGGACGGACGCCATGAGGATATCCCATGATGCACTACAAATCTAGCCTGCAGGTCCAGGGGAGAGAGGAGAAGGGGGGTGGGGGTGGGGTGCTGGAGGGAATGCTGGTGCCGATATACTAGAAAGATGGCTTGAAATGGAAGGTGCATTGACACAGTGCATGTCACAGATGTAATGCCTGCCTTCCTGTCTTTTTGTTTTCTGTCTGTCCTATTGCTTTTTCTGAAACTCTGTCGAAGCACTGTATCTACCCCTCTCTCGCTCCTTTTTTGTCACTTTCCTTTTTCTGGCTCTCTCACACTCTCGACATTATTTCGTGATTGACGGCAGGATTATGCAGAGGTTAAGTGAATGAGGAACGGTTGCTGGGATCGAGGGCTGATTTGGCTTCACTTTAGTGGATGCTGTGAGGGTTTTTGTTTGTTGGAGTGCTTTAAGAGTATGTCGTGGGGTTTTATTAAGTGGAAACTGAAAGCTGACCTCCCTCAGTCATCTTTAATGTATTCAATTCATTTATTAACAGAACAGCTATCTTGTGATCATTTTGCCATTTTCCTCTGAGTGGTTCAGCTGTGACTGAAACCTGAGCTGAACATCTGCTGCAGAGAGAAAGCATATGCATGGGTGTTAGTATAGCTATTTCTATTTTGCTTCTTAAGTACTTGGCAATTTGTGGAGTGTCTAGGCGTGCAGCAGAAGCGGAGACCTCCTGCTGTTAGTAAATCAGTGCTGAAAAGTACTCCCATTTCCTTCTTCTTCTTCTTTTTCTCTGTTTTCTCTGTTTGCTCCAATTTACCATTTCACCTTTTCCCCCTTTTCTCAGCTATGGTTCTATAGATAACAAAGGTGGTTTCTCTAGCTATTGAATGAAAGGGTTTACGTCAAAGTCCCTTCTTTCGTCCTTTATGAGTGATAAGTAAATGCATTTCTTTGATCTCCTCTCTCCCCCCAGTGCCTCCTATTTACTCCTTCCCCTTCCGTTTTTGGTTGCTGTATCCATTGAAGAACCCTTCTGTTTACTTCACTGTTGCTCTGTCTGTGCTCCACTCATATTCTTACACACACACACACACACACACACACACACACACACACACACACACACACACACACACACACACACACACACACACACACACACACACACACACACACACACACACACACACACACACACACACACACACACAACCACTAGGGGTAGGGAATTGGCAAGGTGTTCACGTATCGATGTGCATCACGATACTCACGCCACGATGAAATACTATCATGATGCATTGCAATACGTATAGCGATGTACTGCGATATTTACTTCAGTAAAAAGCAGCTCACTTGTCAGCTCACTTGTCTTGCATTTATTGTGAAAGATATCTGGGACATGGCTTCCATTAAAACAGAAATATTACCTGGGCCTACTTTCTACTGAAAAAAACGAACCAGTGGCAAATTCACAAAACTGATGGTGAGTGGGATAAATCTGTCGGCTCTGGGATCTGCCGTCAGATACCACTGTGGATTTTTTACAAAATGCAACTCAACCTCCTAAACTAAAGTGATGGATTTAGAAGTTTGCATGTGTGAGCCAGAAATAATAAATTCCTAAAGATACCATTTACCGTCAGAGAGTTATAAGCTATATTTTATTGTGTCGAGATTCGCTACATGGCGCGCACACACACACACACACACACACACACACACACACACACACACACACACACACACACACACACACACACACACACACACACACACACACACACTCCCCTACCCCCTGCGCCCTGGCTCATGTCTGTTTTCTTCAGTGGGCCTGCAGTGGCCGGGCATAAACAACAGCGGGCTCATGTTCTGCCTGCAGCATGTTCTGAGTGGAGCTGAAAGGGCCCCAGCAGGTCCTTCATGGGGAAGGCTCTGGCCTTAACAACAACACAACACAACACCACCACCTGGATGAATGGGCTCGCAGCGAAGGAGGGAGGGAGGGAGAGAGGGAGAAAAATAGAGGGAGAAAGAGAAAAGAAGGGAGAGAAAGAGAGGGTGGGTGAGAGAGAAGGGGAGATGGGGGGGGGGGTTTGAAGGAGCGTGTGTGTGTGTGAGAGAGAGAGAGAGAGAAAGAGAGATGGGCACAGAGATTGAGAGAGGGATAGAGAAAAACAGATGAGTGGAGAGAGGAAGTCTGGCCTGTGGTGCATGCATGTTTTTTTCCACCAAATACATTTGGGCTTTATTTCTGCAATGCTCTCTCTTGTGTGCCCCGTGGACCAGGCTGTTTTGATTGTGATCTGATGGAATAAATTGAGACAGAAAGTGCGTGCGCGTGTGCATGTGCGTGCGTGCCTTCGTGCGTACGTGCATGCGTGCGTGCGTGTGTGTGTCTGTGTGTGTGTTGCTTTGTGTACATGAGCATCTGTGTGTGCCTTCATGCCTATCTGATGAGCATAATATGGGAGAGAGCAGCGGCAGCATGCGTATCCAATCTGAACCTGGACGACTTCATTTAGCCCACAGAGTCTTGACGTCTCTCCGCTTAAGGCTCTCTAATGTCTGGAAATGTATGAAGAGCACATTAAGTATGTAAGATGCAATGTATTGTCAGCGCCAGTACCTTGTATGTTTATGGTTAAAACCTCATGGTTCACTGTCCTTTACTCAGCCTTTTAAGCACACCAATGTTAGGCAATACAGATGGAAAGAGACATGCCAATTAGATATTGTGAGGAGTTTCTACTTGGCCTATTTATAGGCAATCTCATTTAACAAATGAAGCCATCTTGACATCCGTGAAATGGATATGGGACGTGTCTGTAAGGCAGGGGAGGATGTAATTAAAAATCAAGGATCTTATTCGTTATACATTCTTACAATGTGAATGCGTGTTGGCATTGTGTTCAAAGGCCCCTGGATAGCTAGAGGATGCATGTAATCAGTAGATTAATATATGTGAATAATCTTGATCTTATTGGTTCTGATTTAGTTCTGTTGTTGCTGTGGTACCTTTCAAGGCTTGGGGAAGTGTCTGAGCACATTGCCTGTTAAAGGCTTATGACGAGATGGAGAAAGTTACATTCGGTCACTGACCTCTTCTCGCTTTCAGCGGATATTACTGCACCGGACCAGGAATTATTGCTCTCTCTCTTTTTCTTTTTTTTTCCTTGGGTTGATGTCGGTTGAGTTGACCTGGCAACAACACCAACCAGCAATGTTGGAACATGTGCCTTTAAAGGAACAGTCCACCCTTTTTCAATTTTCACATATTTGCAGTGTTTCCAAGTTTTACACATGAATGTGTATATAATTTTCTTTAGTATTTTCCTTTCCTATAGTACTTAGATTGACATTATTAGCATAGCTTAGCATAATCACTGTACAGAAATTGTACCATTAGCATTACCATTGTACCATTAGCAGCTACAGGTGTTTGGTTATTGAATTAAATAACCATTTCGCACTCTGGTGAATTTTACATTCATTTTAAAGTGCTTTGTAAGTACATTTGATGATGTTTCCATTGGTATCATAGAGTTACATTGCTATGACAAATATGGTCATACCGCCAAACTATGCATTGCAAACACACCAACTCTTTAGCCTTTCAGGCTGAATGTCACTGCTTACACTTCTACTTCTAACTCGAAATGTTATCTAACTGCTGTTAAGAATGTTGATGTATCTAAAATGAATCATTGTGTTTTGTTTTTTTCTTCTTCTCTCAGGTGGTCTAAAGGGGGCAACTATTGTGGATGCTCTGGACACACTTTACATCATGGAGATGTATGACGAATTTGAAGCTGCTTCTGAATGGGTGGTGAAAAACCTGGACTTTAACCAAGTAAGAACATGATAATTGTTTTCTTGCTATGAATGTAACATGCTGGACAAGAATCTAATCATTCTTACCTTAGAAAGATGTTTGATCTATCACACAGGTGCACATTTCAATGGCCAATCTCTACTTGGTCTATTCTTGGTCTATTTTGTGTGTTTTCTGTGCCTTTGTGTCGGTGACGACTACAATCGCAGAGGATTCCCTCAAGTGTTTTATTTGACGTAACTTCCCATTTTGGCATATCCTGCAGCAATTGTGCCCGTGTTCCTACAGTAGTCATTATGTCCTATTTATCTGTTATCCAGCCCAGGAGTGTCAGTCATGGTCCGCCATTTAGAATTTCCAGAAATAGACATTTTTTGCTAACAAACCTACTGTGCTTTGGTCATACTAGTAAATACTAGCTTATTACTTTGTAAATATTCATGAAAAGATCAGATTTGGCAATAGGCAGCGCAATTTCAATGAGAAGCATAGTTGCAATACCTGATCTGGCCACAATCTTACACAGTGCACCTTTAAATTGGCGCACTAGGTATTAGGCATCGATGAGGTGAGCTACTTTTTGGGCTTTTGTGTAGAAATGGATTTCATATGAGGGTGCGTGGATGGTGGCAAGGGCAGGCCACACAAACAATGTATCTTGCGCCAGATGAGAGCGCTCAGTTGTTGTATTCAGACTGTATAACTTACTGTTATACAGTTATAGGCGAGTACATTTAGGGTTTAACCCCCCAAAAATTGATTTTTTTAATGGATTCTATAATTATTTGACCTGCTAAATGACATACTAAAAATCTTGTAAAATCTGACTTTGGGAAATGAGTTTTTTCAACATGGCTGCCATAGGCTTATTATATGGGTCAAGAGACACTCCAGGTGAATAGGCCAAAATATTTAGCTTGCCGATATCACCATGAAACTTAATCCGGTGATTACTCACATATTTGTGAGAAAAAAAATGTATTGCAAGTTTTCTGAAATGTTATGTTTTAATATGGTAATTGGACTATATGTAATTAAATATGCATTAAATTTAAAAATGCAAAACCTCAAAATCTGAAAAAGCCAAGCTCAAAATTACTCTTTTATTTTGTTTCTAGCAAGCCAGAAGATATCTTCAGAAGAGATTATGGACATATCTTTTTGTTTTGTAGTAAATCTAAAAATCTTTGTGCAGACACACCAGCTAGCATTTTTTTTTCAAAAGGTGATTATTTAACATCTGTCTTAGATAAATAATTGAGTTTTATGTGTCTCAAGTTTTTCCAGACATTCTTTGAGTCTGGTGGTATCATTCTTAGCATGTATCAAGGGCAAGGTCAGCTGTCCTCAAATCATAGCCTCTCCACAGAGGTGTCCTAAGGGCTGGTGCTGGGACTCCTATTTGCCATGTACACCACATCACTGGGTCATGTTATCTGTTCTCACAGCTTCTCATACTACTGTTACACCAATGAAGCACAGTTACTTTGTGCCAGATGACTCCACGGTCACACACATTTCCGCTTGCCTCTCTGAACTATCCACAAGTATGAAGGAATGCAACCTTCAGTTGAGCCTCGCCCAAATGCACTGCTGGTGATCCCAGCCAAAGATTTAGGTTGCCATGATTTCGAGCTCAATATGGATTCTGCTACTGTTGCCTCAAATAAGGCCACAAGAAATCTAGGTGTCATTGATGATGACCATCTATCATTCTCTGACCACATAGCCTCAGTTTCCCAGTCATGTCCTCTTTTTCATGCCCTAATTGAATACAAGGCCCTGACCCTTGCCTATGAAGTTACAACAGGCCCTACTCTGGCTTACCCGAAAGCTATGCTAAAGCCCTATGTCCTTTCAGGACATTGTCTGTCTCCAGTACCAACCGTTTCACCTTGCCCTCTACTTATACATGTAGTGGCTCCTGTCTATTCAGTTCAGCTGCTGAAAGACCCAAAATACCTAGTGACACCATGATTCATCACTGATGATGTGCCCTGACAAACAGCACATGGATATTATCATAGCAGTAGTGTCTTTATCCACCCAAACAGCACTCCAAACAAACAGATCCTGAAAATATGTTAGTTCATGCCAATGTAATTATCATGTAGTAACCTTTATTTTAAAAAACTTTGATCTTGAAAATGACACCTTTCCTGAAGTCAGATTTTCCTAGATTTTTAGTATGTTATTAAGGACACTTAGAGGTAACAAATTCAGTTGAAAAACCTTTTGTATCAATTTTTTTGGGGTTAGGTCTTTTTTTTGCATAGATGTACTCGCCTATTAGTTACAGTTAGTTAGTTATACAGCTCCTTCAACTGCCTGTGTATAAAGTAGGTTTTCAGTTCAGAGTGTATTTTAAAGTTAACTGGCTTTGCTTTTCCAATGAATTTGGTTGAGAATTTGATGCCATGGCATTTTGTGCTGAACAGAAACATTTTAGCATTTTAATGCATTAAGCAAAATCTCATTCATATGTACACAGGATTAAACATGCGCACGCGCACACGCACACACACGCACACACACACACACACACACACACACACACACACACACAGACACACACACACAGACACACACACACACACACACACACACACACACACACACTGGACTTCATTCACTCTACGATTATTATTCAAGTACCATTTAAGATTTTTTATTTAGTTCGCCTTTTTGACTAGGGCATATGGGGCGTTTTCGTCACACATAGCTGGATTCATCCACGCTCAGAATGTGCTCCACTCCAGTAAGCTCAGTATTATTAAATAGTCCTGCATCTGTATGCATCTGGACATCTCTCCACGCTGCAAAAATGAAACCCTAGCAAGCTAGTTTTTCTAGTTTCAAGTAAAAAGCATCTAGTCGATCTTAATTTAAGTAAAAACCACATGAAGTCACCTTTGCTATTAATAAAAGCCAGTTGCGGCAGTCTACACTGATTCACTCCCTGGGCGAGATCCTGTACAGATTTTTTCTTCACCTTTAGCTGTTCAGTACGTGCCTTTTATGCCATTTCAAGCTATTCAATACACGTCTACAACTTGAATGGCAAAACATAACTGGAAAGCATTTTGGTGAATGGTCTCGTTTTGTTTTCACACATAGCTGGTTGTGTGTCCTGTCCTCCAAGCACTTACACTGTTCTACAGTAACCTCAAGTCCATTACTGCAAATAGCCCTTCATCAGTATTCATTGAGCATCTTTCCTCCAGAGATGTCTACGTAATCCACATGGTGTGTGGAGATGTGTCCACCCCTGCTCCTCTGGGAGAGATGGTTCCAGTCAGAGATTCTTTAAGTATATAGAGATATGCCAATGTAATAGGTTTCTATGGGCACCTAAAGTGACCAGGTTCCGGTCTGCCTAAAGGGGCCGTGTCATAATGCTCCTAGAATGAATAGAACAGTCCTTAGGTCTGCCTAGGTCTGCCTAAAGGGGGATTTTCCCCCCTTCCCCCTTGCAATAATAGAACCCGGAAACAATGGGCCAATGGAACCTCTCTCTCTCTACTCTCTCTGGTTCCAGTAGTCTCCTTCTAGGTACAGCAGCAGCAGGAGCAGCTGTTCACTGCTTCCCTCTCTGGCCTGCAGGAGTCTGCCCTCATCTGCTCTAATGGGCCTCTGTGGCCACCGTCCACCCTCCCACCCACATTTTCACTTCGGCCAGACACACACACACACACACACAAAGCATTTGTTTGTTATGCGCTTTAGCCAGGGTAGGATTTCCGTTATAGGTGTAATCTTTTTCTTCAAAACTTTCTTTAAACGAGCAAAAAAGTTCTGTGGCGTGACGTCCTGTCTCTGTACTTGGATTTCTCTCTCTCTCTCTCTCTCTCTCTCTCTCTCTCTCTCTCTCTCTCTCTCTCTCTCTCTCTCTCTCTCTCTCTCTCTCTCTCTCTCTCTCTCTCTCTCTCTCTCTCTCTCTCCTTTTTGCCCTTCTCTATTTTTCAACTCACTAACACACTGATTGAAACGCGTAGCCCTAGGTATTTGTTAAGCTACATGCACAGACACAAAGCAGGGGACATTAACAGAAGGGGGTGATGAAAGTAGGTAGTCTTGGGAAACGGAATGTGTTATTCTGGAGGACACTGCAAGGGGACGATAAGGCTGTGCTGTCCATCACATTGCAAGGTTGGTGTAACCGAACACAATGTCTAGGCGTTTGAATATTTTGCAACTATAAGCCTCCTCTCGCCCCGCTGTTCACTCAGCTTTGGAATTTGGTTTGGAGTGGAACGCATTCATGTAGTCTTAAAAAGGAACTTGTGGCAAAGAAAAGTGAACATCTGTCTCTTGCTAGTGTCTAGTAGTATGGTGAACACCCCATTGTGAATACAAAAGTAAACGCGACACACCATGTTTTAAAATTCACATTACACAAGGATTTGTTCGTCTTGTCTCAGGTGCTTTAAATAAATATTACCAGCTCAAGAGTAACAGCTCAGCCTCATTCCAAAGTGAAGTGCCGGTGGCTTGTTGAAACTAGGCATGGTGGAATACACCGAAAAGAACATGAAGCGGAGTGGAAGTACTTATCCCATGAAGAATAGACTTGCTCCATAAATGAACCTCATCCTTTCATTCCATTCTTCTCATACTTTAATTCCATCTCTCTCTCTCTCTCTCTCTCTCTCTCTCTCTCTCTCTCTCTCTCTCTCTCTCTCTCTCTCTCTCTCTCTCTCTCTCTCGTCTCGTTACCTTTGTCCTTTTCATGCCGCAGAGCTCTTGTGTCACGTTAAGGTCAGCCCTCAGCCTCTCTGAAGGGCAGGCCCAGCTAAAGAAACTGTACATTTATTCTCTGGAAGGAACCTTTTCACTCTTTCAGTCATCGAGTTATTTATGTCACCACTGAGAGCAGGGGAGGGCGAAAAGGACATGAGAAGTGAGGCGGAAAAGGCGCAGACAGAGAGAGGACGCTGAAGAAGATGAAATTAGGTTCAAAGACGACAGAGGCAGGGAAAAGATATGCGGAGGAAGAATACAGAAAAAGAAAAGACAATTACTTGCACTGCTCCCTGAGATGGCAAATTGCAGACGATCATGTTTTTCCCATTCTCTGAGGTTAACGTGTGTTAAAGTGAAGCCGAGTGGGAAAGTGGCTGGTGATGAAGAGGCTCCACAGGAGGTCTGTTAATGGGGGGCATGGGGGATGGGTTGGTTGAAGAGGATGACATGGGGTAGAATGGATATGGAAGACCGTCGCAACACCAACACCATCATCAACACCTCCTCGTCTTCGACCATCTCCTGCTCCTCCACCTCCTCCATCACCACCACCTCCTTCTCCTTCTCTACCACCATCACCTCCACCAAAACCTCATCCTTCTCCTTCTCATCATTACCTTCTCCACCACCTTATCTTCCATGTCCTCCATCTCCTCCTCCTCCTCCATCACCACCTCCTCCTCCTCCATCACCACCTCCATCATGGCCTCCTACTCCACCGTCACCATCCCATTTTCCTCCTACACCACCTCGTCCTCCTCCATCACCTCCTCCTGCACATTCTCCTCCACCTCCTATTTAATGTCACCATCATCACCTCCTCCACCTTCTCCAAACCCACCTCCTCCTCTATCGCCACCTCCACAATCGCCATCACCTCCTATTCCACTGTCAGCCTCACTTTCACCACCTTCCTCACCATCGCCTTAATGTCACCTCCTCCTTCTCTCCCACCACCACCACCACATCATCTCCAACTCCACCATCAGCACCTTCCTCCTCCATCACCTCCTCCTTTCCCACCACCATCACCTACTTCTCTATCTTTTCAACCACCTCCTCCTCCATCAACACCTGTACCTCATCCACCTCCTTGTCCACCATACCACCTGCTCCGCCACCACCTGCTCCTCCTCCTCCCTCACCACAGCCACATCACCACCACCCCCTTCCCTCCACCTCCAGCTCAGTCTATTCTTCCTACCTCATCTCCTCTTCCTATTCCTCCTCCATCACCACCTGTTTGATGTTTTTTGTTTGCCAACCACCCGTCTGCTCTCCTCCATCACCCCTCCGTCCTCCCCGTCTAGTCTCATGATCTCCTCCCTCCTGCCTGGCATCCCTCCTCCCTGCGCCCATTTTTTCTTCCACACACACAATTTTAATGATCGGGGAAAAAAAAATACAAACAAAAAATAATCCACACACACATGCGTGCAGCTACCACTGACAGTATTATTAACAAACTTTTAATTGAAAGGCTTGTGCCTCATTGCCCTCCAGCGATCCCAAGAATGAAAGCGTCGGCAGGGAGCCCCCCCCCACCCCACCCCCCAAACACCTCCTATGCAACTGGCCATTAATATTCATAGCTGGCAGCCAGACTCGGCAACACTGAGCTACGCCACTCTCCACTCCCCTGATAAACACGGCCCCCTGCCTATCGCTAGGGTAGGGTAGCGCCCGCATGGGATTGTCAGACCTGTGTGTGTGTGTGTGTGTGTGTGTGTGTGTGTGTGTGTGTGTGTTTCTGTGTGTGTGTGTGTGTTTCTGTGTGTGTGTGTGTGTGTGTGTGTGTGTGTGTGTGTGTGTGTGTGTGTGTGTGTGTGTGTGTGTGTGTGTGTGTGTGTGTGTGTGTGTGTGTGTGTGTGTGTGTGTTTCTGTGTGTGTGTGTGTGTGTGTGTTTCTGTGTGTGTGTGTGTGTGTGCGTGCGTGCATGTTTGAATGACCCCCACAGCGGGTGGAAACCTTAGCTGTACAGGTACCATGGGGTTCTCCCAGTGGGGGGTTGCCAGGTTTGGAGAATGGTAAGCGGGCGTCCCACCAAGCAGAGAGACAGAGACAGAGAGAGACAAATAGACAGACGGAGAGAGAGAGAGAGAGAGAGAGAGAGAGAGAGAGACAGAGAGAGAGAGAGATGGACAGAGAGAGAGAGAGATGGACAGAGAGAGAGAGAGAGAGAGAGAGAGAGAGAGATGGACAGAGAGACTGAGAGAGCAAAGGTAATAAGGGCACCCACCTTTCCCTCTCTACCACCTACTGTATGTATTGAATTACAATCATTCTGACTGAATCAGTCTACTAGCTATTGCTGTCCACGTTTAGGCCTTAGCCACACATACTGAGCAGTTTTATTTTGTATTCATTACACTTCAGGAGTGCACGTCATGATGATCAGTTGAAACGAGCCGTAAAATTCAAGTTGTTTTTCTTTTCTATCTTGAAGATCTGATCACAGCAGGCAAAGCCCCACAGCACAGCTTGTATCATGTATCATAGAACAGCATGATCCATGGTCTGCTCATGTTTAAGCATACATAATATTTTCATGTGTGTTGGTTGGATGGCTTTTAGGAGTGTCTGGCACGTTGGTAGTCGAAAGAAGTTGTTGGTGGATTTTAAATCTCCGCCTTATCTTGGTGTATTGTGTAGGCTACAGATTACCAATATCCAAAGTCGGCTCGCTCATTCTGTGAGTTGGGCAGGGTGTTTTCATGTATCAGTGTTTAGCACAGTATCTTTCTATAACAACATTACTGACAAATTAAGAAGATATGGACTGAAACATGGCTCCATCCATTTCTATATCTAATATGTTGGCACTGATCTGTAGCATTTGTCCAAAAAGAGTGGTTGATTACGTCCAAGGCTCATCATTGCTATTAACATGAACTCATCATGAACATCACGATCTTGCTTTGCAACCAAGTAGTTGCAGTGCACAGCTCATAATTGCCGTTCTGTCAGGACCATTACAGTGAAGAAACGCAAGACAAGAAATTTAAATTGCAATGACTTTATTGAATAGTTATGAATTTGGCGGTATGGCTCTGTTCAGAGGAGTCCCCTGGTTTCCATGAGCACCATGGAAAGGAGAGATTCAGGGGACAGCAGCAGCGTAGGGAATGCTCTCCCAATTTATGATTAGGAGATCAAACAATTCCACCCAAGAACAGAGCAGGCTACATGACAAGGAGTAACTTAGCCCATGCCATGTCATACACGACAAAGTGGAATTGGGGAGGTGGTAGGTTGTGAAGAAGCGAGCAGCCAGAGTTGGGGAAAAGACCGAGAACTTTTAAAAGGCGCCAAATTTGAAACGGACCATTGAGGAGGGAGGAGAGTTGATTAGCTAATCTAGAACACCCGAGACTAGGGCCCGACCGATATATCGGCCCCACCGATATATCGGGCCGATAATTAGCATTTTTAGAATATCGGTATCGGCCATACTTTCAATAAATTTCCACAGATAACTTTGTATAACTTTCACAACCAATTTTGCAGTCGTTTCGTTCTGAATGCATCTTCTATTCTGCTCTCTCCACTTTGAGTCTATGAGAGTTCATTATTATAACTAAATATATGTGTATAATAATAATAATAATAATTTATATTTCATTAAATTTTATTATGAACAATACTTCTATATATCGGTTGCACATATCGGTTATCGGCCTCCCATTTCCATAAATATCGGTATCGGTATCGGCCCTGAAAAAAGCATATCGGTCGGGCCCTACCCGAGACGGATAATAGGCAGCAGCTCTTGACTACTATGACCTGGCCAGAACTAACGCTAGGACACTTCATTTTCTGACTTCCACATGCTGACCCCCCTTGTCTGGATGTACTGTGAAACTAAAAACAAAAACTATGCAGCCAGAGAGAGTAAAGAGAGAGAGGCTCCATTGGCCCATTGTTTCCGGGTTCTATTATTGCAAGGGAAAGGGGGGTGAAATCCCCCTTTAGGCAGACCTAGGCAGACCTAAGGACTGTTCTATTCAATGCTAGGAGTATTATGGCACGCCCCTTTAGGCAGACCGGAACCTGGTCATGTTAGGTGCCCATAGCAACCTATTACATTGGCATATCTCTATATACTTAAAGAATCTCTGATGCTGCTCTCCACCGTGACACTGGGGGCCTCGGCTCTCCACCGTGACACTGGGGGCCTCGTCCCATTGGTTCAAGCAGTTGGGCGATCGGAGCATTTTTCACTCCGGTGGCCCCTTGTTTTCTCAACAGCCAAGATGGATGGGAGCGCAGTGAGGCAAAACAAGACAGGAATTCTTTATTTTTGTTGGCCGGCCATATCAGCGTAATATGCTGCTGCTGTGGCTTTTTGTGTGTGTGTGTCTGTGTGTGTCTGTGTGTGTGTTCGTGTTCAGAGGTAAAAAGTGTGTGCGTGTGCATGTGGAGTGTGTCTTTGTGTGTGAGAAAGGTAGGAGTGGAGTGTGTGTGTGTGTGTGTGTGTGTGTGTGTGTGTGTGTGTGTGTGTGTGTGTGTGTGTGTGTGTGTGTGTGTGTGTGTGTTCAGAGGTAAAATCTGTGTGTATGTTCATTGTTCGTGTTTGGAGTTAAGGTGTGTGTGTGTGTGTGTGTGTGTGTGTGTGTGTGTGTGTGTGTGTGTGTGTGTGTGTGTGTGTGTGTGTGTGGCAAGGTGATGGCTCAGGCCTCCTGCTGATGTAACAAAAGCTGGAGCGGTGTGTATTCTAGTGTGTGCCATTTACACCGGGCACCCTGCCAGCCTCCAGGCAATAATGGGTTGCAGACAGAGGTGGAGGAAGGAGAGAGAGATTGGAGAGAGAGAGAGAGAGAGAGAGAGAGAGATTGGAGAGAGAGAGAGAGAGAGATTGTGACGAGAGAGAGAGAGAGATTGTGACGAGAGAGAGAGAGAGAGGGGGAGAGAGAGAGGGAGAGGAAGAGAGACAGGGAGAGAGAAAGAGATGGAGAAAGAGGGAGAGAGAGAGATATGGAGAGAGAGGGAGAGAGAGAGGGAGAGAGAGAGAGAGAGAGAGAGAGAGAGAGAGAGAGAGAATGAATTATACAAATAAAAAATAGAGGAAGTGAACGGCAGACAGACAGATGGACTGAGAGAGAGAGAGAGAGAGAGAGAGAGAGAGAGAGAGAGAGAGAGAGAGAGAGAGAGAGAGAGAGAGAGAGAGAGACAGAGAGAGAGAGAGAGAGAGAGAGAGTCCCCACAGGTTTGCTGAGATGTTTCCTAGCCCATCTGCACGACTGTCCACATTGTCTTTTTACAAATAGTCTGTCACTACTGCCCCGAAGCAAGACGATATGGTAAAGCATTACACACATGCACACACTCTCATACACACTTACACTCAAGCACACACACAGATGGGAGGACACACACACACACACCAGGCTCTAGCACCTCAGGTAATACCAAGTAGACAGAAGGTCACAGCTGGCTGTAGTCTGAGGTACTGTAGAGCCCTGAGCAGCATAATAACCCTCCACATCTTGTATTTGCTTGTTTAAGTGGAAGTCAAAAGTTCAGTACGTACAGTATATTATTGGCCCATAGACAATAATCTTGTTTGACTTGTTAAGCTCTGGTTAGGATACTGTGGACATAGTGAGGGCAGAGGTGGGGGGTCTTAACGTTCCTTTGCTTTTGATCCGGAACATTCTCTGGTGCCCTAGTGGGGGCTGAAATAAAGCTTATGAAGCTTGTTAGGTTTCCACCATTGTCCCACAAGTTTAAAACTATTTTATTGTTTTAAATTGTCTCTGTTGAAACTGAATTGTCTCTCACAGAGAGCTGCAGATGGCACATAACACATACGTAGAGGGCAAACCAGTGGATTAAAATGGTCTCATACTCTGTCAGAAGTTCATACATTGTGGAAATGTATTTTACATTTTGGAAATGTTATTTTAAGGTTGAAGAAATCACAAGGTCGCTGCTATCGCTGTAAGATCCATTTATGCTTTTATGCAGGGGTAGCCATGGCCTAGTGGTTAGGTAAGTGTTTGTGATGTGTGTTTGGTTTGTCATTGAGGTGCTCTACTTTGGTACTTTGGCTTGGGTATAGTACATGCAAAGGTTCAGCTGTGGTGCGTGCGTGCGTGCGTGCGTGCGTTATGATGAGGTGGTATAGTTATGGGGGTGTAATCTGCGCCTCTCCAGGCCCTCCTCTGCTCCTGGCCGGTTAGTGCTGATTAGCTCTCCGCGTGAGCCTCTTAAATCAGCCAGCCGGCTCTGGGCAGCTGGGGAGCGAACGGTGAGCACCAGAGCACAGAGCACATGGCACCGGCCGTCACACCACATCGGCTCCTCGTCTCCCTCTCTTCCTATTCATCAGTCACCTTAGGGTGCATTTAACGTCCCTCGAAAATGAAAACTTTGCAAAATCAAGCTCTGTTCTTGTAGTACTGTTCCTTTGCACTACCATAACTTCATTGCAAATTTCTAGAAAATGTGAAGAGTATTAAATAGTCGCACATATATTATGTTAAAGAGTCGCACAATAGGCTTGAAATCTGAAATCTTGAATTGTATTGAATGGGCATGTTCTGCTTCCTATTCCTCCTCTCCCCTCTTCTCTGCTTTTCATTATAGCTGGAAATGTTGTGGACTTTTCCACACATTCTGCTCTTCTCTCTCTCTTTCTCTCTCTCTCTCTCTCTCTCTCTCTCTCTCTCTCTCTCTCTCTCTCTCTCTCTCTCTCTCTCTCTCTCTCTCTCTCTCTCTCTCTCTCTCTCTCTCTCTCTCTCTCTCTCTCTCTCTCTTAGTCTTGGTCTAACTCCCCACTCAGGGCCTCTTTACACATGTAGTGGCTCATGGTTTGGCACAGACTGCAACAGCTGTGTGTATGTTCTTGCATATATGTGTGTGCTCTGTGTGCGCTCGAGTGCGTGCCGCATGTGTGTGTGTGTGTGTGTGTGTGTGTGTGTGTGTGTGTGTGTGTGTGTGTGTGTGTGTGTGTGTGTCTCTGTGTGTGTGTGTCTCTGTGTGTGTGTGTGTGTGTGTGTGTCTCTGTGTGTGTGTGTCTGTGCGTGTGTGTGTCTGTGCGTGTGTGCGTGTGTGTGTGTGCGCACATGTACACGTGCCGCACACATTCAGGAGGTGTCTGGAAAAGCTGAGTAATCCATAGCTATATGTGGGCACTTCGCCTACAGAGTTTATTATAACTAGCCACAGGTAGATTTCACTCAAGTAAATTATGAGTATGCGCCGAAGTGTGTGGTTGTATTTGTGTGTACAATGTTGTATGTTTGGGCAGCTTGCGCGGCTGTACTGTATAATATATACAGTACATTGTTTGGGCAGCTTGCGCGGCTGTGCATTTGCATGTGCATGTCCATGTTGGTGTGTGTGTGGTGACGGCTCAGTTACTCTGCTCAAATATTGATGTCAATGACATTGGGTGTGACAGCTGTTTATGTCTCAAGTTCCTTGGCAAGAGGTTTGTGTGCGTGTGCGTGTGCGTGTGTGTGGGTGAGGCTGCTCTGTGTTACGCAATTCCAAGAATAAATCTAATATAAGAAAAACAGTCTTGATGGATTAGGGCACTTGCGGTTGTGATGACATGTAATGTAAACAAAAAAAGCCACAACTTATTTATCTCTGCCTAGTAGCCACCGAAATTGGTTTACCCAACTTCTCCACTGAGTCGGAAATGCTCTAGCGCATCAGCCTGGCCTTGGATCAAAGTTTGTCTGCCTCACTGAAAACTTACTTGTAGGCAAAGTTCAGCAGCTTAACCTTAACGTTTCCTTTTTTGAAGACAGCTGCGATCCTGAATGTACTGCCAGCCGTTGCAGACATTAAACGTGGGTTGTTTTTGGGTTTTTTTTTGTCACCTGAGGAGTCTAGAGTTAATTAGGTGTATTTGTTAAATGGTGCATTTATTATTTAAGGTCAAATCACTGTCAACATTGTGTGAACCCGCTAGGCGCTTCAGTGGGTGGGAAAGGTGGAGGGAAGTGGTTGAAAGCTGGAGTCAAAGTCTGACCAAGTAGTTGAAGATGAGGGGTTATACACCTTGGTTTGTAATCGGTGCAAGCAGCCATTTTGCTGCCTAAATGCCTAAGGAATGTATCGATGTCTAGCATATCACCATGCCCAATGCCCAGGCACATGCCTCTGAGAGTGCCAGGGTTAGGCATGTATAGCACACACACACACACACACACACACACACACACACACACACACACACACACACACACACACACACACACACACACAGACACACACACACGCACGCACGCACACAGTTTTTTTGTTTTGTTTTTTTAAACATCAACAGCATCCCTCTGTAAATCCAGAGAGAGAGAGTGATTGAGAGAGGCAGGCAGGCAGGCAGACAGACAGACAGACAGACAGACAGACAGACAGACAGGCAGGCAGGCAGGCAGGCAGGCAGGCAGGCAGGCAGGCAGGCAGGCAGGCAGGCAGACAGACAGACAGACAGACAGACAGACAGACAGACAGGCAGGCAGGCAGGCAGGCAGGCAGGCAGGCAGGCAGGCAGGCAGGCAGACCGACCAGCGGCCAAGTGTTCACTTTGATGACAGAGATGTGATGCTGGTGATATAGAGATAGAGAGAGAGAGTTCCAAAGTCAGCGATAATCACAAAAGGTTGGCATGTGAATAATAGTGAACTGTATATATGAAAATGAGGTTTCCCTTTAGTTTGGGAAGCAAAAGCAAAAGATAAGTCACTTCCCCTCATACCGTCATTGTGGAGAAAAGAACATGCTTGTAGCCCAAATGTGTCCATGGAGAACTTTATTAGGGTTTTTTTGGAATTTGATGTGATTAATTCAGCAGTTTGGCTCTTTGGGAGACGCACATTTTTAGTAATCCCCCCTCGGGGAGGTCCCTCAGGATCAGTAGCGAAGCAAAGACACTTTAGTCTTACCCTATGGAATTTTTTCGTTTTCCGGTTTCATTTTCCATTGTTATTTAAAAACCGATGATGCTAATGAAATTTCCCTATAAAGACTTCCTTTTCCACTTTGTTTCTTCCACATTTCTGATTCTGCTTCTGTTATAAATGGCCTGAATGGAAAGGAAATGCAGCAAGTATCGCTCACACTCAGCCGTAGTTTCCCCAATTAGCTTTTTTTTTTCATGCCTGGCAATGAAGTCTTTTCCCCTTTTTCAAAATAGAATGAAAATGGAAAACAAAGTTTAATTACATTGTGTGCAGGGCCTGGCCAAAGCCGTCAGCAGACCTGGCTGACAAAATGAGTGAGTGTGACAGTACGACGAGGTGAGTGAGTGAGTGAGTGAGTGAGTGAGTGAGTGAGTGAGTGAGTGAGTGAGTGAGTGAGTGAGTGAGTGAGTGAGTGAGTGAGTGAGTGAGTGAGTGAGTGAGTGAGTGAGTGAGTGAGTGAGTGAGTGAGAGAGTTAGTGGATGTGTGAGTGAGTGAGTGAGTGAGTGAGTG
This sequence comes from Engraulis encrasicolus, assembly GCF_034702125.1. Taxonomy (NCBI): domain Eukaryota; kingdom Metazoa; phylum Chordata; class Actinopteri; order Clupeiformes; family Engraulidae; genus Engraulis; species Engraulis encrasicolus. The sequence continues at coordinate 14,423,016 of NC_085874.1, read as the reverse complement.
AGTGAGTGAGTGAGTGAGTGAGTGAGTGAGTGAGTGAGTGAGTGAGGTCATGTCCAATTAAATGCCTTGAGTCTAGGTCTAAAGTGGGGAGTGGAGGATATGACATGTTGAAACTAAGACCTCCACCTCATTTGAAGACATTACATACCAAAACTAAGACCTCCACCTCATTTGAAGACATTACATACCAAAACTAAGACCTCCACCTCATTTGAAGACATTACATACCAAAACTAAGACCTCCACCTCAGTCTTCCTACATCAGCTCGGCTTTAGCCAAAAGTTGAGTCACCGGGTCAGCAACTCTGGGAAGTGTCCATATTACAAACGTGCCTGGTGCCTCCCTTGGGTCCTTGTTTGCTGAACACAATTGCGTAGATTTCATGGGGATCTGCTGTATTTTATGGCAGGAAAGCCGTAATTCGTAAAATTGCATCAAGTTGTTTTGTTCTTCGAGGCACAGGACGTATGACGCAGAAAACATCTGCCATTCCTTGTAAAAGGCACAGCCTTCTAATTCTGAACTCTCTCTCTTTTTGGTCCGTTCTAGTTTTTGTCATCTGCAAGGTGTTCGCCCATTACATCATCCAAATCCAATTTCTGCTTTACCTATAGTACACAAAAAGTATGACATAAACTTATGTAACTCACCCTATGTAGAGTACTACAAAGGCTAGTGGATCAAAGGGCACTTAAAGGCCAATTGCAGTTCTGCAACAATTGACGGAAATTGTTGCATCGGACTTATCACAAACCAGGTTTTGCTTTATGGCTCTGAGGAATTTGCTGTCGTACAGAGGAAATAGCCGTTGTCATTTGGAACGGACCAAACAACACACGGCTCTAGGGGCAGGAGGGCGGTTTGACTCTTTGCTCAGTTTGGGTGTCTGTCTAATTTTTTCCCCCTCACATTTTCTATGAAAATATATTGTAAACTTTTTAACCACACCCCTCCTCACATGAATGAAAACTATGTAGCGTATGATGTTTTTTATTTGGGGTCTCCCATAAATATGTGTTCAAGTCAGTCGTG
>NC_085874.1:14379483-14414483 GCF_034702125.1 Engraulis encrasicolus | reverse complement strand
AGTATGAATATATTTACATATTTATAATATAGGCTATGAAATATAATATGCCCCACCCTGCACGCCGGCGATTGGTCATTGTTTTTTTTTGGTCCTGGAAATTTAGTAAAAGGTTTTGGAAAAGTCATGGAAAAGTCATGGAAAAAAATAGGTGAAAAAGTGTATGAACCCTGGCTGGAGCTCCCAGACTGCTGCTGCCCTTTCATCTCCTCTGCGTGGCATGGCACTGGACCAGGGCGCCCCTTGAGCTTGGCATACAAAGGCGCCACTTGTCTACTTGTGTGTGTGCACACTTGTGTGTGGGTTTGTGTGCTGACGCTGTGTGTGTGTGTGTGTGTCTGTGTGTGTCTACGTCTGTCGGTCTGTGTGTGTGTGTGTGTGTTTGTATGCTGCCCTCTGTGTGTATTTGGGTTTGAATGATGACTGTGTGCGTGTGTGTGGGTGTGAGAGAGAGAGAGAAACGGGTGAGTTTTCCCGGGCCAAGGATGAGTGGGGTGTCGCGGTTTGTTCGGCAGAATTCTGTCCACATTAAATTATATGCATGGAGAGGGTGGTCCATTTAGATGATTTTGTCCTGGGCCTGGCGCGAGCTGTCAGCGTCCCTGTGTGTGTTTTACTGTTAGCCTTTGCTGACTCAGAGGGCATGCTGGGTAAGGCCACCGGCTGAGTTGCCACCTCTCCCTCGCCTTCTGCCATCCTGTTTTCATAGGCTGGTTAGGAACACACACACACACACACACACACACACACACACACACACACACACACACACACACACACACACACACACACACACACACACACACACACACACACACACACACACACACACACACACCTAGACCATGACCTTGTTTGCCCTGTCTGTTATTTGGTAATTGTTCTACTGCTGTTTATAAAAACGGTCTACTCTTGTCTATAAAAACTCTGAAAAATGGTGGCTTCAGCTAAAACGGGGACAATGGTAGGAAACGTGTGTTTTAGAGGATATGGGCCTGAGAACATGGTCGTTTTAAGAGCCAGGATGGTTGGATCGCACACATGCGCACGCACGCACGCACGCACGCACGCACGCACGCACGCACACACACACACACACACACACACACACACACACACACACACACACACACACACAGGAGAGGAAAGAAAGAGGGAGGGATGGTGTGTGGGAAAGGGAAAAGAAATGGAAAAAGAGGGATGGCACTGTTTTTCCCCTGTCTTGCCTTGGTGGGCCGGTCGGGGTGGGGAGTCGGGGTCCTACTCAGGAGTCCAACAGTCTCCTCCAGGGAGGGTGAGAAGCTGCTGAATCAACTGGAAGTCTTGAGGAGGGCTAACAGAGTGAAAGGATAACTGCTGACGAGAGAGAGAGAGAGAGAGAGAGAGAGAGAGAGAGAGAGAGAGAGAGAGAGAGAGAGAAAGAGAGAGAGAGAGAGAGTGAATGAGAGAAAGAGAGAGAGAATATACTGTATATACTTGTCTGTCAAAGCTGAAGTGTTGTGCTTGCAAAGGAACTTGCCCAGTGTAGTAGAGGAAAAAATAACTGAATTACACAATCCTGAAATGTACTGTCGGCACAAATAAATTATCTGGGGGGACAAGTAAGCTCTTTCTTTGAGGTGGTGATTCATGAGACTATATTCCGGTTATCCTTCAATGTTTGCGAAGGAATCCATGAAGATCATGCATTTGCATTCCAGATAATAAAATAGTTTTTTTGTTTGTTTCGGATTTCTGTGAATGCTTGAAAGGGGAATCCATGAAGATCTTACATTTGCATTACAGATAATTCAATTGTTTGTTTTTTGTTTGTTTGTTTATTTGTTTTGTTCTGTTTGGCAGGCTATGGAACAGCAAATGGAATTCCACTAAATGCAACATATTTTATTGCCTTTTGAAACACTGCGGGCATTTTTTTGAAAAAAAAGTGTTTCTATTTGATATGCCTCTCTGCACATGTTGCACTCATTTTTGTATGCTGCGAGAAATTGATCCCATGGAGAACTGACCTGGAAAAAATATTCCTCAATGTTTACCTGTTTCTCCTCCTTCTCCTCCCTATCCTTTCTCCTAACCCCACCTCTCCTGTTTCCTTTTCCTTCTCCTTCAACTGTCCTCTTCTCTTCGAGAAACCCCTCCATCTCCCACCTCATTCTCTCCCAATTTGACAACGGTACTACTCCCCTTCTCTGCTCTCATTTTCACTTGTCCTCTTTCTCTTCCTCCTGTTCTCCCCTCTCCTGTCTCTAATGTTCCTCCTACGTATTATCTTCTACTTCCATCTCCCCCCCTCTCCTCTCATCTCATCTCATCTCCTCTCCTCTCCACCCCTCTCCTCTCCTCTCCTCTCCTCTCCTCTCCACCCCTCTCCTCTCCTCTCCTCTCCTGGCCCTGTCCTCTTGAGCCTACTCTGGTGTTGCACTCAGATTTATCACCTAAATAAACGACAAAGAGCAATGAGCATCTGAGATTTAAAATGATGCAATGATAAAATGTTCTCATATGCTACAAGAAAACCCCACCAATGCACCACCTTGATGTCTGTCCCCTTGTCCTTGTACTCCGGCCTTTCCTGCTCTGCTGCCGGCGGTAAGCAGGGTGAGTGTCATCACAAGAGAGAGGCTATTTGAACTTGGCCTTTGGCTCCAGTAGTTTGTCATATTGACCCACTCCCTCAGTTTTAAGGGCTGTGGGAATGCAGATTGGGTTCCCGTTGCTACTACTGTCAAATATGCTGGAGGCACATTTTCTTTGTTCGCCCCCTTTGCTTTTGCTTGACAAAATTGTGTCAATTTAAATGTAATAATAGACCCCCGATTTAGGTTAAGGAAATAAGGGCAGGCCAAGAGGCCTTTTGGCATAGGAAAGGATTTTTTTTCATCTGTCTTGCCCTCCCCTGATACTTGTTTACTGTACTACATTGGCTTCTATCTTCTCCTGCAAAAATCTTGTCACCAACTCCTCATTTTGCTTTTTCTGCACATGGCACAGTAGACTTGAGAGCAGATGGTTATAAGTTCTATTCCTGCATCTAGGGTTGGGCGATTTCTCATGATTTAACTGACATTTTCTTACTTGGTCACACATCTGTAACACCTCATAACACTGCTAGTTGAAAGAAAGGCAGTGTTTAACCCATTGACGCCTAAGGCACCTGCAAAAAAGGGTGCTGAATGCCTGAGCCCTTTTTAAGTAAAGCTACCCTCAGCCTACAAAAACCTAAATATCTCAGCTTCTGAAGCACATAAAAATATGCACTGAATTGCATTTAAACGCTGAGACCCTCATCCTTCATTAGAATGTGTTCATTCATCTCAAACAAAGAGATTTTTAATAAAGTTGTCTCAAATCTCATGAGCCTGAATGTTGCGTAATGCAGCTCCAGGCACCAGGGCCAATGTTGTGCAACACAACATCAGACATCAATGGGTTAATATTGTGCAATAGCATTTACTCGTCGTATTTCCACTCACAGGCCCCCCTTGCGTGCCTCCATTTGGCTACTCCTTCAACTTCACTCAGCCAGCCACTAGCCCGCTATGGTGCCCTTGCTTCGACTTGCTTCAGCAAAGTATCTGACTGCAGAGCCGCAGCCCAGGCAGTTTTGTCCCGAGATATTTGTTGTCCCTCCATATCGCACAGCCCTATCTGCATCCATAGGGAAATGATGACGGTGGGTTGGGGGACTGTGTAACCAACGCTCTCCATCACACTACCATAGCTGAGGTGTTCTTGTTCCACTTTAGAACAGAGGGTTGTAGGTTCCGTTCCTGCACCCATGAGGTGGGTTAAGTGAGTGAGTAACCAATGCCCTCCTGCATGATCATCCATGACGGAGGTGAGCAGGGTACTCCCCTGTAAACTGTGCAAGAAGGACTTTCCTCCCCTGCTCTTAATTCACTGCAGGCCATTGTGTGTTTTTCAGCTAAATACTTTATAAAATACTTAATAAAATATTTAAAATAGGAAAAATAGAGCTATACAATTGCAAGGTCAGCATGAAAGAGCAGGGTCATCATAAGTTACCTGCAAATAAAAAGAAAGGAAAAAGGAACAAGTAAACTACTTTTGAGGAACTGAACAACAAAGTATGTCATTGAGTTGTGTGCACGCAGCTGACAATGGAAAACGCCTCACAACATGCTAAACAGAGCACAGAGAACACAGTGGGAGACTAAAAGCTCAAAAATTGTGATGACAGACTACCTTACCTTGACTACCTTAGATAGAACAACTTGCATTCACCTTGCATCCCTTTGAAGATGCCACTGCTTTTCAGTAAACGGGAAATGTAACCTTACAACAGTGACGCATTGCATTTCACTACTCTTTTGAAGATACTCTCTGCTTTCCAGTAAACGCATCATCTACTACCTCGCCACCACTGTGCCGTCCGTGCGTCATCCAGTTGGATAATGAACGGCAGTGATGATGCTTTAGAACAGCGGTTCCCAAACATTTCCCCCTGCGCACCCCTTTGTACATTTCAATGTGGTTCGCGCACCCCCTAAGCGAATATTTTGGTGTGCTGATGGCCGCGCAAGTATGGATTCACAGCTCATTCACTGCATATTAAGCACAGTCGTTTTTGGGAATCCTCTTTTCCAATAGTCTTGGAATTAAACTACACTTCAGATGGAGCCTTCCAGCATATAATGCACCATACTATTAAAAACTACTTAATGTTCATTAAGTAAGGGTTAACGTTCGGCGAGAAGGTCGCTACCGTGGAATAGCAGCACGACAGAGAGAATCTTTAGACCCCAACGCGGAGCGGAGGGGTCTTGTTCTCTCTGAAGTGCTGCTATTCCACAAAGCGACCGACTCGCCGAAAGTTAACCCGCTTATTATATGGATATACTTAAATGATTCACACATGGCGGGGACATTTCTTTAGGCCTATTTAATGTTAAGATTGTTGCTGTGCAAAACAAAACAGTGCCGTTGTGGAACACCGCTAGGCAACAGCTAGGTAGCCAGGACAACAGGTGTTGTCTATCACAGCAGCTGATTAGTCTTGTTGAAAAGTCGCTTTAGCAGTGAAAAGTCTTGTTGCCATTGACAGCGGTCTGTTATAGACCAACCCGTCCGTTATCGAAAAATAACAGACGTGCGAACGTTGGGGAGCCCCGTTGAAATGAATGGAGCATTCGACCGATGACGTCACACCATATAATAATGCTAGATAAAAACTCACATATCCGCCATTGCTCTATTCAGCTCGTGCACCCCCTTATGGCAGGCTGTGCACCCCAGTTTGGGAACCGCTGCTTTAGAACACCAGGAACGACAGGTCTCTAAGAGCAAAAACAAATCAGACGAGCCAATAACAAGCCAAAGAATAATTAACAATAAACGAGTACCAGGAGCAGCACAACAATGAGGGGAGAGAGCGAGAGCGTGCGTGAGTACGTGCAGGGAGAGCACGAAGAGACGCTGTTATAGCGGACGTTAATTATGACATGGCGTGTCCACTGCATGTGCTTGAGGTTCAGGGCCCTCTCTGTGGTCGTGTTGCGGTGAGCTTGCATCGTAATGAGGCCCTCAAGCAGCGTCACGCTACCTAGCGAGCTATCGCCATGTGTTTCCTCCTCCGCTGAAAAATGTAAATGAGTTTTAGCATCATGCAGAAGGTTTATTTGTATTTGCATGTTTGGTGTATCGTGTGCTGGTGCGTGCATGTGTCTCTGCGTGTGTGCCTGTTTGTGGTGTGTGGTGTATGTTATGCCTGATGAAGATCCAAGGGGAGCGAACCGTTGCATGATAAATACATTTTTGCATATTTTGGAAAACAAACACAATGTGCTGACCAATGTTTCCTTCTGTGTGTGTGTGTTGGTGTTCGTGCACGGACATGCGTGTGTATGTCTGTGTCTGTATCTGCATGCATGTGTACTTGTAGTATGTGAGTGTAGTGTGCCCTCAAGCAGTGGCAGAAATAAACTCAGCTGGTAGCATGATATGGGCAGCCCAACAGCAAAAGGCTCTCATTGTGTTTGTGGTGACAGCTCGTCATTGTTTGCCATTGTGCTAGCGTGGAGCCAATGACATGGAAAAGACAGGAAAGCGGAAGCATGCTGTAGGCCTTGTTGAGTCCCTCCATAGTGTACTGTACACACCACCTGAATACACCTCAGCTCTCGCAACAGGACAGGACTGGAAATGTTCTCACTGTGTACAGCGACAGGAAAATAGTATTGTGTTTTTGTTTGTCATATCTTTATTATGAAAAGGTAGGGCGATGTGGAGATTCTTGTTGTTACCCTTTGTTATTTGTGTTTTTTAATGTAGATGTATATTCTGCATTTTCATCAAAAGTAAAACAATGTATGGATTGGAAATCTTGTTTTGCTGTTGTATTATCAAATTTGCATTAAACAGTAGGAAGGTAGGACGATGGGATGAAATGGGAAGCAGAATTATTGTTTTTATACTTTTGTAATAAAAAGGTAGAGATATGTGATTGAAGATCTGCTTAGGCCTGCCTGTTATTTAGACTCAGAAGTATCGTAGCGTTTTAAGTAGAGGTGCTCCGATTGCTCGGCAGCCGATCATGCTCGGCCGATAATGGCCAAAAATAGCCTGATCGGTGATCGGAAAAACATGCCGATCAAAACACCGATCCAGAGATATTAAATTCCTCACGGAACCATTTTGCCTTTACACCTGGCGCTGCCTGCATGTAGCCTAGGCGCTGGCTCTGCACAGCTGCTGCACCAAAATAAGGCATCTTTACTTGTCTTTAACTTTTTGGAATTCCCTCCTTCATTTTCACCATTTATAATCATATCTGCATCAATGATCTGATATTCCGATCCATGCGCCGTTTACATGACGCTTGTAATTTGCGAATGACTGTCAGTCTCGCCATGTTCGCTATTTTGAGTTACAGCCTGTCAGCACGCAACAACTAAACTTTTCCAAAACAATCATCAACGGTATTGTTTTCAAAGTTGTAGCCTAATGCACAGCCAGGTCATTCGTTTGTAGTCGCTGCAACACCAAACAGTGCAGAGGGAGAGTGGACGGTGAAACTCAATGAGTCTGTGCAGGGAATTCTACAATCTATGATATGACAGTGTTACAGAGAAAGAGCTTTCCTCGCAGACACGCTGTGTTGTGCGTGTTGCCTGTTCTTTCAAGTGAAGTTTTTTTCTTGTTTTGTGTAGAATCTCAAGTGTTTCAGTCACAATGTAATTTGCGATATAGTCAGGTTCATTACGTTTGGATCTGAACCTTTCGCTGGATTTTTATGGGGATTTGGAAAACTATACATTTTTGAAAAGTATATTGTATAAGCAATCAGAAAAACCATGTTTCCATTTGCACAAATGTCTGCATGGCGGCCATCTTGGATTGTTCAAAATGGCTTCCGAAAAACCATAATTTTGCAATATCTCAGCTTCTGAATGAGCTAAAACATTGATTCAAACTGCTAAACCTACATTTTCAGGGTCACTGAATCTACTGGTGGTAGTTTTAATGTTCTCAGACAGTTTGTTACCATGCTAATTTATTTGAACTGGTGATTTACTGTATAGTATCTACAAGTAGATGCATGTCTGTCAAGCCCACCACACAAAACATCCCAGCAAGAATGTGCAAAACAGTTTACGTGTCCAGCATTGTGCTGTATATATCCAGGCTCGCTTGTGCAGAGCTCATACCAGCTACATTGTATCCAGTAAACAGGAGCAGACAGTGCCATGTAGTGAATATATTGAATGTCAACAGGCGTTAAATGTTTGCCTTTTGCCTTCCTTCAGCATGCATGTATTTTCTGTATGATGATCCTGGAATCTGACCGCAAGACACAGTTACAAATCTAGTGGTGTTATTAATATTGTTAATGCACATACTGTCATTAACTGGTGTTGGTGATGGTGGTGGAGTGTAACGGTGAGGGTTCTGTTTGCTGTTTGTTCTGATTATAATCATGGGTGAAGAGCATCGAGGTGAACAAGAGGCATTATCAAGCATTATGAGCTCATTAACTGGAAGCTGTGTGTTTTATGCCAGTCTGACGATGCCAAAAGGTGGTTCTGGTCCAGAATCCAAGATTAGACGCCGATGGACATGTACTGGAAGTAGTTCAAGAGGGGGCCAGTCTGAGTGATGGGGGCTATGTTAAAATCAAAAGACGACTGCAGAACTGCACTAGACAGGCCACAACCTCCCAGTGATGCAGCACCTTCTGCACTGCTTCTAGGCAGGCCAAGAGAAATGTAAATATTGTTTCTGATCTCAAAAAATCGGGAACTCCACTCACTTGGTCGGACAACAGTCAACCAGTAGCAAACCTAAGGAGGCAGATCAACCATGCCGTTTGGGAAATGTTAATTGTTATGGACTTGGTCAGACCAAGTCTCGAAAAATGACTGAAAAATGACTGACCCAGGCACCTCAGCATCTGATTCTTCTCCACTATCCACAAGATTTCGTACGAGTCCACTCGATAAGAAACCATGCTTCTTCTACCAAAAGGTCGATAGTGAACTGCTTTATCAGGTCAAAACTGCAAATGGCAGTAAAACTCTAAAGGCTGCTGTAAAGTCCCAGAATCCCACCCTGAAAACAAGAATGACCACCAGCATCTCAGCAGATGATGCACATTCAATTGCTGTCCAATATCACAAAGATTGCATTCAGTAGAAAGTGGCTGAAAAAGAGAATCCTCACAGTCTTGCCATAACTGAAATCTGTCTGTTCTAAATGACCTAAAGAAGTCAAAAGTCCCTACTATCCAGAAGCATGTGAAGAAGACATGGTTCATGCTGCAATGACAACTGATGAATATGATAACATGAAAGCAATTTACAAAGCAGCACAGGTGACAAGGACAAACATTGCAACCTTCACCAAGACAGGTCAGGGAACAGATGCCATACAAGTATCCAGCAACATCAATGATGTCCCAGCTGAATTGTATAGACTAGCAAGGGTGTGTCTCTCTTTCGGCCACTTTCTACTGAATGCAAGTTCATGATTCTCCAAGGCTTCTGAATCAAGCATGTTGACATACATTTTTTTTCAATGATGTCCATGCTTTGTTTTGTGTTTCCACATCAATACGGTTGATCAGCTCAAGCAGACATGTTAACGTCAAGGCTTCTTTGAGAGTTGTATTTCTGTCAGGCCTGAGTCTCGCCGTACATGACACATGTTTTGTCCCACAATCTTTGTGATATCATACATCAATTGCATGTGCATCATCTGCTGAGATGCGGGTGTTCAGTCTAGTTTTGAGTGTGAGATTCTGGGACTGTTCCAAAGCAGCCTTTGGAGATTTTCCGGCATTTGCAGTTCTGACCAGATAAAGTAGTTCACCATCGGCCTTTTGGCAGATGGAGCTTTGTTTCTTGATGAGTGGAGTGGAGAAGAATTAGATGTTGAGGGGCCTGGGTCATCCATTTCTGTTCATCCTCTCTTCTTGCCACGCTTCTTGGCTGTGCACCGTCCTGTAGAAATGATGTGCATGTTGGTTGCTTGCATGCTGTATTTGAACCTTGTTGGTTGCACCTGAGTGACAGGAGAGATGCTAGACTGCTTTCTGTGTCCCTGGTGTCTCAGCTGTGCAGTTCTGCAGTCGTCTTTGGATTTAACATGGTCCCAATCACTCAGACTGACCCTCTCTTGAACTACTTCTCGTACATGTCCATTAATGTCTAATCTTGGATTCTGGACCAGAACCACCGTCTTGGCATCATCAGACTGGCATAGAATACACAGCTTCCAGTTAATGAGCTCATGGGCTTGACATGTCTCTTGTTCACCTCGATGTTCTTCACCCATGAATATAACCAGAACAGCAAACAGAACCCTCACTGTTACACTAAAGCACACTCACCAACACCAGTTAATGACATGCTCGTATGTGCATTAATAATATTAATAATATTAATAACACCAATTGATTTGTCACTCTGTCTTGCAGTCAGTTTCCAGTATTATCATACAGAAAATGCATGCATGCTGAAGGATTCCCCCAAATGAAAAAATTGAACACCTGTTGACACTCAAAACATTCACTATGTGGCGCTGCTCCTGTATACTGGATACAATGTAGCTGTGAGATTTGCACAGGCAAGCCTGTAAATGTACAGCAAAATGGTGGACATGTAAACTGTACCAGTTTTGCACATTCAAGCTGGGATGTTTTAAATGGTGGGCCATCTACTCATAAATACTATAAATCAATAGTTCAAATAAATTGGTGTGGTAACAAAATGTCTGACAACAATAAAACTAACACCATTAGATTCAGTGACCCTGAAAATGTTGGTTAAGCAGTTAAAATCAATGTTCTAACTTATTCAGAAGCTGAGAAATGACAAAATATAGGTTTTACGGACGCCATTTTGAAAAATCCAAGATGGCCGCCACCTGTGCAAATGGAAACATTGTTTTTCTGATTGCTTATACTATCTACTTTTCAAAAATGTATAGTTTTCCAAATCCCCATAAAAATCCAGCAAAAATACATGAACTTGACTAATAGACTAGGCCTACTTCTCGCCAGTTAGCCATGTTACGTTATAACCTGTGTAGTTGCCTCGGTTAGCACGCGACAAGTTCACGTTGTCCGCACAAGCATGCCAACGTTATTGTTTTCAAAGTTGTAATTGACAGTCAGTCGATTAGTTTGATAGTCGCTGAAACGCCAAACGGCGGGGAGAGGGAGAGAGTCAGAACGGTCGCGGAGCACTGCAGCTGTCCTGTGGACAGTGAGTAACAGAGAGGGAGGGGCTCTCCTCACGAGGCTGCTCATTTAAAGCGACAGGGTTTTTTCTCGTATGCAGAAGACGAGAGACTGAGATCCAGGTGCCTGAGCTTCAATTCAATCTTAAATAGTTTAGTAATTATATGCAATAACTTATAAAGCGCTGTAATGTTTCAGTTTCAATTCAATCTTAAATAGTTTAGTAATTATATGTAATAACTTATAAATTGGTTAATACTGTAGACTTACTTGTAGGCTATATTACCAACACTAGTCTGAAAGAGCTGCAAGATAATAATAATAATAATAATAGCCTAATAATAATAATGATAATAATAATAATAATAGCCTAATAATAGGCCTACATTGTGAAAGTGACATGTGCAAATTAAGATTGATTGGTTTATGGGCAGAAATGGTATTCAATAAGGATAATTAATAGGCTATTAAAAAAAATAGGAAATAATTTCTGTGATCGGCAATGATCGGTGATCGGCAGATAAAGATTTTTGGTGATCGGTATCGGTGATCGGGCCAAAAAAATGGTGATCGGAGCACCTCTAGTTTTAAGGTGCTTTGTGGATAGCGCACTTCAGACAGAAGTCAGAGGCATGTGCAGGAAACTGGTGTTCATTTGTTCAAGTGTTGGTGTTCATTTTTAGGAGTAGGAAGAGAACTCGCACACCAAGAGTTGCCGATGCAGGAAAGGTCTTTAATCCATCACTTTAAACAAAAATAAAATAAAGGACTACCAAGTGGGGGTGCATTACAAACGTGTCGGTCCTCAGACCTTCATCAGTACAACTTGAAGTGCAGTGTTGAATTGTAAACACCCACTGATCTTTCCCCTGCTCTATAGAATTCAGTGACTTGTCAAGCCGCACCATGTTGGTATGTGTGGTGAACCAAGTGCAATTTGCACACGAGATAGGGAGTTCAGTCAGCCATGTGTGGCCTGCATCTGTGTGTGTGCATAGGCGTGTGCCGTGCTTGCTCACACGTTTCAGGAAACGGTTTGCACAGGAAATGTTGCACATGGTGGTTTCCAAGAAAACAACACTGTTTTTTGTAAGCTTTCGCTTAGTAGATGTACTCTGCCAGATGTACACAGTCTTTCTTTTTCATTCTCTGTTTAATTTTCATCTCCTCTCTTGCCCTGTCATGACTTGCTCTGCCTTTATCCAGATCCTCAATAAAGTCAATTAAATGGAGGAAAACGCACACACACACACACACACACACACACACACACACACACACACACACACACACACACACACACACACACACACACACACACACACACACACACACACACACACACACACACACACACACACACACACACACACACACACACACACTTTTGACCCCCCCACTCAGTCATCCAGAGCCCTACCTACTCATGTGCTCCTGTGCTCAGTGACTTTCATCACAGCCTGCATGGTGATGAAAAAGGAGCTTTCAAAGAAAACGGAATGCAGGTATAGAAATATGAAGACCGCGTTTGGTATGGAGAGCAGGAGAGCAAGAAGCAAAGAAAAAAACTGATAAAGAGCCAAAAGAAACAGAAAATAAAGTGATAAAGGGAATAGATTGATGGATTACTACAGCAGGGTTTTCCACAGCAATTTATAGTCAGGCATGCCCCTTGACAGCATCTTGTCGAGGTCCTGAAAAGATAAAGATTATGTATTGTGAAAGTACGATCATTTTTAAAGTACCCTTATTGTACCATTGCGAGTTTAAAGGTTATTTATTTTGGGGGTGGTTTCATGACACAGTTCCTGTAATACCGCAAAAATGTACACAAATGGTGATAGTCATGTGTCTGATACCAGCTAATCCCCACCACCCACTTTAACTACCCAACACTCAGCGGTATACACACTGTTACAGTGTCAGGAGGGGTGGGGTGGGTGGGGCAGAGCAGGAAGCCACATGCCGGAGGAAATGAAAGTTGACACTAAGTGAGAAGTACCTAGGCCCTCGTTTCTATTTCCTGTGCTGATGCTGTGTAGCAGCAGTCATGGTTCAGTTGGTCTCGACTGACTGTCAGATGAGTGAGTGAGTGAGTGGGTGGAGTGGGTTTTTTTTGGCTTTAATTAAAAGATTCATCAGTTTAAACGATGATGCAAGGAAGCCAGGAAGAATGTGATAGATGTTCTCACATTGGTGTAGACAAGCCTCGTGTAACTCTTGTTTTGTGTGTGTGTGTCTGTGTACGTATAAACATTTCTGTGTGTGCTGTATTTCGCTGTGTTTGTGTACAGGTGTGTGCGTTTGCACCCGTGCACAGTGGTGTAATACTTTGGGAATGTAGTTTCACACACTGAAAGCATTCACACTTCAGGAGTGTGAACAGGCTAGCGAGGAGGAGGAAGGAGCTGGAAAGAGGAAGAGAGAGAGACATTCACACCCTTGTAGATGGTGCCAGTTGAATCCCAGTGGAGCTCAGAGGAGTCTGGGAGTTCAGTCAAGGGTGAAGTTGAGGGAGCGCCAGGGGTGCTTTCCAATATCCGGACTCCCGTCCTCGACTTGCGTTTGTGGCCTCGCGCTTGACATGACGCCCCACCCTCCGTGGAGAAAACACTAACTTTTCCCCGCTTTCAACCCAGCCAAAACAACTTTTTGGGGGACTTTTCCCCCCATTCAACATCTCGATTGCAAGTGAGAAAATGACCTTTCAATTGCGCCTTTGCGAGATATTGAATTAAACTTCTGTCGTCTGAGGCCACAAGCACTTTCAGAGGACGTGAGTTAGGATAATGGAAAGAGCCCCCATGATTCTCTAGGCCAGAAGGTCTGTCTGTCTGACACACAGGGAAGAGCAGCAACTCTAGAGTTCAATCAGACTACTTCCTGTAAGCACTTTGCCTCGGCACCGCTGATTTAGTCATCAGTCGGTCACTGTCTGCTACTGACACCTTGAGTCCTTGAGTTTGAGTAGAGAGATGTGATGGCAGGGGCAGTTGGTAGTTATTGTGTCTGTGTGCGCGTGTGTGTGCGTGTGCATGTGCTCGCGTGTGTACGTGCGTGCGCGTGTTTTGGCTCAGAAATGTGGGGGCAGTGGACCATCGCTGCTGAAGTACTTAACTCCTGGACAGATGAGAGTATCGATCCAGTCATGGCTCTGTTTTTTAGTGCTGAAGGCCACTTCCAGCCTGACTCTGGAACACTGACCCTCCCTGCCCCACTGACAGCTCTCCTTCACAGGCCAGCTCAGGAGAAGAAGAGAGGTCTCCATATGGAATATCGAACCGCTCTCTCTCTCTCTTTTGGGTTGGGGCTTTTTATGAGGGAGTTTTTAAGGCTGGGGTTACTGTGATGTTAAATTCCTACGGGAGTGAAGGTCTGTGAAGTTGAAGATATGCTGTGTATTGGAGAATATGATTTATGTATTTTATAATCTCCCCATGTCAATATGTTCTATCCAACTGCTCTTTGCTTTTAGTTGGAGTTGGGTTTTCTAGAAGGGTTTTTCTAATGTTGGAGTTGCTCTAATGTTGAAGGATTATTTGAGTAGCAGTGAAAAAAGTGAAAGTGAAAGCCCACCTGGGAAACTCCAACTCCCATTGTCATTGTG
This sequence comes from Engraulis encrasicolus, assembly GCF_034702125.1. Taxonomy (NCBI): domain Eukaryota; kingdom Metazoa; phylum Chordata; class Actinopteri; order Clupeiformes; family Engraulidae; genus Engraulis; species Engraulis encrasicolus. Next base: position 14,400,177 of record NC_085874.1, on the reverse strand, counting down.
ACACAGCACTCCACAGCATACATGTGTTCACTGCACACAACGAAATCGCATTTTATGCCTCACCTATATCGTATAATGTGTTAGGGCTGCACGATTATGGAAAAAATCATAATCACGATTATTTTGATCAAAATCATAATCACGATTATTAATCACGATTATTGATTTTTGCAGATTTTTTTGAAAATTATAACAAAAGGCAATAGCATAAAACTTAAGTGGACAGATTTCTGGTCAGAAACACCAGCCTGTCAGTATGTTCTGGCTTCAAGGACGCTCTCAAAAGTAGGTCACTATTGCCACGATTAAATCACGATTAAAATCATGAGTGCGATTTCACTATTTTATCACGATTTTGATTATTTTTCGATTAATTGTGCAGCCCTATAATGTGTATATTTTATATTGTTGCTGGTGAATTGACTCTTTATTTTCCCCCTTAGTCATCTGGGAAATATGCTCTGGAACAGCGTTCAGTGTGGTCATGACTGATTCTGACTTCTGAATTATTCTCCCCTTCTCAGAAAAAAGAAACAGGGAAGCTAAAGCTGGTCTGTGATATCTCCCCTTAGAGCTAACAGCGATGCTACAGGGCATGAGGCAAAAATGAGCCACCAGGGTGACCTTATAGAATTAAAATGCCTCCAAATGCATTTCAGTTCCCTTTCTGTTTTGAATACCGGTAATGCATCCTGAGCTGTTGGCTATGCCACGGCTGCCCCCTCTCTGTCATGTTTTTGTTAGGCACAGAGCTCTACCTACACCATCTACACACTATCTTTCTCTGGTCTTTACACACGTCTATCCTCCCATCTGCAAAAAAAGCACAACCACAATCCATCATTGTCCATACTGCTGTTCTCTGAATTGTTTTTCTTTTTCAAGTTTGTTTCTTTTTTTTTCTCCCAGCATTAGGCGATTAGCAGCGTGTCCATTGTTGTCCCAACAAACGAATTGGAATTGTTTATCTTTTTTCCTCCTTTTTCTATATCCTTTTGTTTTCAAACATGGAGCTACATATAAGACATTAGGCAGTATTCAACATCGTTGCCCTCTACTACTTGGAACTGTTTTCCTTGTTCCTCCATTTTCTATTCTCCTTTTTTTCCCTCCAAGCATGCGAGGCGTAAGACAATAAGCATCGTCAGTAAGAGTAATTGCCCTTGTCATGGTGTGTAATTGCTGCACCTGTCATGCTTCACTTTCCTCTCGTCCTAATCACACTGGGGCCCAGTTATTTACCTGTGAAGAACAAGAAAAGGGGGGGGAAAACTTCAAAGTAAATTTCTCTTGGCAGATAGTGCGCAAACATCAAATAATGAGATAATGTGATGGGTATAAAAGGACTTTGGTTTTTTATTTATTTAAAAAATAAAAAATAAAAATAATAATAATAAAAGCAATATGGCTCTCCTTTGAAGGATGCTGATGGGATGAGTAAAACAAACAAACAAACAAAAATATAATCTTCAGTTCCTGGCAATGTGTAATCAGACGATGAACATTAAATACTGATTGATGAACTATGCAGTAATAGGACTTACATTAATTCATTCAGAAAGACATAAAGAAATGAATAAAAAAAACAGTTTGAGGTTGCTATACCACTGTTGCATGCGCGTGGTGCAGAAAAAGAGAATGCAAAGCTAAACTAAACTGCAGGCTGTGCCAGTGTGTAATCCTGGCGTCTTATCTGTCGTGGGCATGGGAGTTGAAGCCCAGAGCTTGGAATGGCTTCGGTCGGGTGGATTTGGATGCATGGCTTGCTAACTGATCGTGATCGCTGTGCTGGAGCTAAGAGGGTGGATAAGTGTAGTTTATCACAGTGGATGGGTCTTGGCACCCTTTAATCTCTACAGCCAAAGACGAAAGCATCTTTGGCATATAAACAGCACGACAGATCAAATCTGTGTGGAATCTTTGTTGTAGCAAGATTCGTGAGTTGCTGCAGAATTGTTTAGGGATTAGCCTAGGAGTGGTGCGATAAATCAGCAGTTTTTTTGTGTTTGTGTGTGTGTGTGTGTTCTGACCAATGTTACTGCGATAGTATTGTTTCTAGAAAGTAAGTGGTGTTGATGTTTTTTGCCATGTCTAGTGAACTTCTGTGCACATGGAGAACTCAGTGATGGATCTTGAGGATATGATACGCTAGGCTGACATCTGGTCCACCAGGCTGTCTCCCTGTCTTGTGTGTCTTGTCCTTCTCTCTGCCTCTTTACATCTCTCCATTTGCAATCTCCATCTATCTATTCTCATCCCTTTCTCCCTCCCTTTCCTCTCTCTTTTTATTTCATTACATTACATTACAACACTGAGCTGACGCTTTTATCCAAAGCGACTTACACTTATTGCAGCATAATGGGTACAGTCCCTGGAACAATGTGGGATTAGGTGCCTTGCTCAGGGGCGTTTAAGACAACAGTGGAGGTGCAGGGAGAGGTAAGGGTGAGATTCGAACCTGCAACGATTTGATCTTAAGATCTCCTCCCTAACAATCAGGCCACAGCTGCACCACCTCTTCAACCTACCATCCCTTCCTGCCCCCCACTCCCTCTCCTACATTTGGCCATGAGCAGCATGGTGTGGCGTGGTGCTGTGATGTTTGAGTAGACAAGTTTTAGTGCGGTGCTGTGGTGTTTGAGTAGATAAGTTGAAATGAGATGCTGTGGTGCTTGTCTGGACGAGTATAAAGCAATGGCCTTATTTACAGTGGTGTCCACTCCGGAGTGCACACATGCTCACAGTTGACAGAGCGCAACCACTCCTGTCCCAACGGACCAAACAAACAAACAAACGCAGCCAACCATCTGAAGCCAAAGGCGCTGAGTCACCCCAGAAAAATCGGACACTGACACACCCCCACCACCACCACCACACCCACACCCGCCCTGCCCAGCCCCATCTCCATCACCCTAATCCTGTTTGGGTCTGCTCGGCCCGCCACGCTGCTGGTTATTGCATTTCTGGAGCTATCCAGATGGAACCCATTAGATAAGGCTGCCCTGTGAGTGATGGAAATGGGGGGCAAGGAGAACGGAGGAGGGAGGGAGGGAGCAAGGGAGAGAGGACAGAGGAGGAGGGATGGGGAGAGATGCATGAGTCTCGGGCCTTTCACCTGGAGGCATCTGACTCATCTCTCCCTTAAGCATCTAAGTTCAACCCAGGTCGTGAAGCTTGGCAGGCAGCAAAGGTTTCCTTTAATCATTGTCTTTCTATTCCTTTTTTAATTTTAACTTTACTTTTCTACTTGTACTTCTCTCTCTTTTTTCCCCTTAGATTTATTTTTAGGGCCCACACATCACCCTAATTTGTCTCATTAATCCTCTGTCCTGCCCGGAGTAATGTCCCGGCACTAAAGTCAGTTTTTGGGGAGAATATATTTCTGCGGCGGAGAAGAAGGAGGAGGAGAAGAAGAAGACTTTGGTCCTCTGCCAGGGGGTTTGTGAGTTTTGTCAAGAGCAAAGTGCGCTCACTGAAGCTGGAGTCTCAAAAATAAAAAAAAGTTCTCTAGAGGAGAGATTTTCATAAAAGCCAGGTTATAACTTAACTGAAACCCTGGAGCATGGACCCTTTATTTTAGGGGGGGAGTAGCTGACCGTCCGGTATGATTTGCTCTTCATCTTCCATGCTCTGTGGAGCTGTAGCTTAATGAGAGCAGACTGCAAACCTCTCAGGGTTGCCAGATGTGACCGATTATTTCCACTTAAAACATCATCAAAAACCCATGGGGGCACTAAATCCCCCCCAGTCTGAGCTGACTTTTATTTCTATGGCCATTAATGTATAGAAAAAACCTGCCCAATACCAGTTTTTACCCGCGGATGGTCATCCAAAACTGCCCAATTGGGTGGGAAACTGCCCAATCTGACAACACTGTCCCCTCCCTCCCTCTCACATCCGTCACCTGCTGAATCATGTCAGTCTTGTTCCCCCTGTGCCTCCCCATCATGGCCACACAGGCCCGCTAGCGCAATGTGATTTATGCCCTCCGTGTTTTGCTCTGTGATTAGCTGATCATTAGCAGTCATCTTGAACAACGTGTTTATTTGAGTAGTGTACACATGATCATGCACGCACACACACGCACACGCACACACACACACACACACACGCGCGCACACACGCGCGCACACACGCGCGCACACACGCGCACACACACACACACACACACACACACACACACACACACACACACACACACACACACACACACACACACACACACACACACACACACACACACACACACTCCAACACACACACACACACACACACACACACACACACACACACACACACACACTCCAACACACCAAAATGAAACCAACAAATGAAGAACAATGCCTGGCATCCACTTCACATATTGTCTACGAGACTACAGACCAGACCAGACTCTGACTGGGTTGATCACATTTTGTGTTCTCCAGTAGTTTGTGTGGGTCCTGTCGTGATGCATCCATTACCAGAAGCCCATTAGTCCCCGCTGATCTGTAATTAAACACGGCTGCGATGGATGCTGCTCATTATTGCACTAAGGGGCAAATGGAGATGACATCGCACAGTGAAGCTGCACAGTGAAGTTTTTTCAATCCGCAATGGTGAATAGAGAGGGTGTGTGCGGATGGATGGATGGATGGATGGATGGATGGATGAATTAATGAATGAACATGAGGAACTCAGAAGCAAGTTGAGCAATGAAAGGAGCTACACCCCACCCGTCTGCTGCAATATTGTCAAGGTTTTTCGGTCGTCAATTTCTGTACACAAGCAACTTTGGCATTTGTCGTCGCTCCTTGTCGTGTCTCGTAAACCATTAGTCAGCCATGTTTTATTAAAGCAATGCCGGCAAGGGGTGTTTAAAAGGCACAGTCACCAGGGAGCTGAGAGCTTTGGCTCTCCTGCACAAGCAAACACACACACACACACACACACACACACACACACACACACACACACACACACACACACACACACACACACACACACACACACACACACACACACACACACTTATTCATACACTTGAAAACAACCACAATCAACGTGCCAACATCTTGGCAACTGCTGTGGTTTGGTTGACCCGTAGGCTCGTCAAGCCTTTTACTTTGACATGTTTACGTGTTGTGCCCCCCACCACTCTCACGGGCCTTTGCACCATAGCTAAAGCTCAGACGAGCACAGACAGGCTCGTTCCCACTGAATGGAAATGTCTAGTATGTCATGTCATGTCACGGAACCATGTTTGTATGTGCGTGCAATCAAGGCCCCCGGAAGGATGATGTAGGAATGCCTTAGTAGTGACAAGAGGGTTGTGTTTTTTCTCTCACAATTTTCAAGTCTGTAATTTGCGGAGCTTGTTGCCTGTGATCAGATTTTCACGATTTGCATCTTTAATCATTGTGCACCATATGGGTTGGTCTACCGCCTTCTACAAACTTCGTTTTTTAAATGTTTTCCTGTCCTCACTTCCCCTGCTGTTGTTTGTTTGAGGGGAAGTAGGATCACACGTTATGAGAATATCTCTTCAGCACTATTCAGTTCAGTCCTCACCACGTCATACGTAGATACTCTGAAGAAAGTTCTAATTAAGCTGTAAAATGTTTTTTTTCTAGAAGGACTGTGGGAAAGAAATGCACACTCAGTTAGAGTAAGCCAGTTACTGTAGGCAGCGAAAAGGGATTAGAACATAGCTTATGTGAAGCGACGATTAACGGGGCATAATTAGGGGCTGCCATGGATGACAAATACCCAGCATCCTCCATGCATACATTCCCATGACCAGGCGTGTACGTGCACACCCTGTCGATGCGTGAGTGTATGGATCTATTTGCATTGACACACACACACACACACACACACACACACACACACACACACACACACACACACACACACACACACACACACACACACACACACACACACACACACACACACACACACACACACACACACACACACACACACACACACACACACAGACAGGTAGGCACACACATTTATACTTAATAAAGATATTTCTTTCTGAGAAAGCTGTTGTTCACTTCAATGCACAAAGTGGCTTCAAAGGTACCTTTGCTTTTCCAAATTTTCAAGAAAGCATTCACTGTAGATGTTTCTTTCATGCTGTCTGAAATGCCCAGCATGCTGTCAAGCCCTGATACCAGCTAGTGGAATGATGGCAGCTGTGCTCTCAGTTGATGTATAGCCAAGCTTATTCGAAACTCAGGTTGCCTGACTTGTTTGACGAGGAAGGCAGCAAGGTGATATCTTGTGCTGCAGACAGGGTCATTCGGTCTCTATTCAGGTGTGGCAGCCAATTGCATGTCAAGGTTGCCTTCGGTGGGTGGTCCAAAGCGGTTCCAGGACTGGCGTCATCTTGGAAAGGTGACCACACCATCTGTCTGGAAGCTGTTTCCTGCCACTGGCTGGCTGGTCGTACCCTTCCCTCATCACGCCCAGGTTGGCTTGGCCTGGCAAGGAAGCAGCCTGGCAAAGCCAATGGTGCGGGCGCTAGCAGCACAGCACACGCATGGTTGGCATCGTTTTAAGCAGCCTGCAGGTGATTGCTGGGCCAGGCCACCCTGGCGCACGGGCACACTACCGTGGCGCAGCAGGGTGCGGCCATGAGGCTATGTGTTGAGCTTGGCCCTGGTAGAGGGTCGGGCTAGACCCAGGCAGGGAAGGCATAGCTAACTCATCAGTTGTTTTTGGATAGAAAGCTATGCCAGTCCGGTGCCGATGAAGTAAAGCTTCTTTCTCAAAGCAAACAGGCACTTTCTTTCTCGTTTGGACAGGCACTTCGGTTCCAGTGAAAGAGCTGTGGGAAAGTGGGCTCATCCGGACTGAAAACAACTCTTTAGAGCCAAGACCAGCTATGCTCATTTTCATCGATCAAGAGTGAAGACGGGGCATGAGAAGGATCTGAAAATGACTTTCAACCCCCGCACCAAGCTTTTTACAGTTTGGTCTCTCCAGACAACTGTGCCACGATGGGCGGGCGGTCCCCCTCAGTGAGTGCTGACTCTCGCCTGTCCCCCAGACACACACGGGAGAGGAGATTTGCTCTAGCCACTGTTCAAGAGCTCAGCGGATGGCTCGGTATCCGCCAGCCAATGCAATTAGCAGTCGTCCACGCGCTCTCTGGTCCCCCTGAATTCAATTCATATGAAGAGCCCTTGGGACTGACTGGATGTAATGGGATATTGAACCGGCTGCATACAGCCCCAGCCCTCCCTCTCTCCTCTCCCGCTCTCCCAGTCAGTTTGGGGGATCGACGCGACCGGCGTATCCTGTTTCCAGTCTGGTGGCACGAAATTGGATATACACGGTCTTCCGTCACCGAGCCTGCCTTCTGTCAATACTATGGACTGGTCGGTCTGTATGTAAATACTGGAAATGGATGACATTACATAGGCCTAGCGTCTGAACAAGCTCGAAGGCATGTGTGCTAATACCTGTGTGTGTGTGTGTGTGTGTGTGTGTGTGTGTGTGTGTGTGTGTGTGTGTGTGTGTGTGTGTGTGTGTGTGTGTGTGTGTGTGTGTGTGTGTGTGTGTGTGTGTGTGTGTGTGTGTGTGTGTGTGTGTGTGTGTGTGTGTGTGTGTGTGTGTGTGTGTGCACGTGTGTTTGGAAGGCATTTTTTAGTTGTGGACATCTTGTTTGTTTGGGTTTGTGTGCACTCTATTTGTATGCATAGCCATGATGGTTTACTTGTTTGCCTGTCTGGTTGAGCTCCATCTGTTTGTTGACCAGTCTGCTCCCCCATGGCTTCTGAGGCCTGTGTCTCCTTAGCAGCAGGGGTGTCTTGCCTCCTGTACTGCAGTGCACAGACTCAGCGTACACTCAAGAGTGTCCAGGCAGGCCAAAGTCCTCCCTTAGCGCGTTCAGGCCGACTGAGAACCGTGCTGGAGCCCGTTCCCGTCGTGTTCATGCCACAGATATTTGCGTTCGCGAACCGGAAAGTTGGTTCGCAATGCGAACCGCAAAATACTAGGTTTTTCTCCGTGAACCGTGACGACAGCGTGCCCGTCAGCAGGTTCATCCGGGTAACGCAGTCACGTGCAGGAAAAGTTCAGAGCCCGATATGAACACGGGCGGTTCGCAGACAAGCACTTTAGTGCTGAACGTAACTGGTGCGGGCACCGGCTCCTGCTCCGTTCTGGTCGGCCTGAAAGCCCTACCTCTGGCTTTATCCACCGCCCACCCTTGCAGCACAACACAAACCTCTGCATTACAGCACTCTATGGCTAAGAACAATAACAAAAATGTGTATTAGGTATTTAGTTAGGTCTTATGTGTATTTTTGTATTTGTGTTATGTAAGTTGAGTCACCTTCACAAATTACTTCGGGATTAATACTCTATTACTCTACTATACTCCAAGTGATGTTTGAGGGCAATGTTGGAGTGCTTTGGAAAGTGCTGGTGTCATTTGGCTGTGCCTCTCAGCTGTCTGTTGCTTGTCAGGCTTGAACGTTTTCATTTTCACGTTGACCACCTTTTTTCTGCTAGTTTGCGTGTGCGTACCCGTGGCAGTGCATTGGCTTGTGTGAGTGTGTCCATTTTGAGCTAGGTGCAAAGACAGGATATGTTTTGGGGCACTGCCGTCTCTTAACAGCATTTTACGCACGCACACACGCGCGCACACACACACGCGCACACCCTACTGTGACTAAAATCTGACATCGCACTTCACTGTATGTACAATCTTGAAAGTCAGTTCAAGTCCAGAAAGTTTGTGCAACAGAAAAACGCTCGCATTAAATGTCTTCCTTCCTAGTTTAAGATGCTCCGTAGACGCGTCAATGTGACTGAAGGGTGTCACTTTTGGTGGGCTAGCTTTTTTTCACACCTGATCATCACAAAAAAAAAGTTGTCAGTTCAGTTAATCAAAAGCTGAAAAGTGATGACAGCAGTGAAGGCGAAGACAGGGGAAAGGAGGAGGGATAAAACCTGAAGGAAGCAATGAATAGCTGGGCACAAGACCAAGATTCCACCCCCCCACCCCCCATTTTTTTCTTTCTTTTTTTTCCTTGTTTAAAAAGGAGGAGAACCACAGATGGGAGGTATTAAAAGAGCCGGAGACAAATAAGTGAGAGTGTGGTTGTGAAAATTGAGCGAGAGCACGAAAAGGGAGGGAGGGAAAGGCGCAAAAAAAGGCTGTTCATTAGCGATAACAGTAGAGTGACAGATGAGGGACAGCGAGCCCCGCGGCGAGGAAAGGAAAGAGGGATAGAAGGTTTGGATGATGGAAAGAGAAAAGATGGGAGGGAATGCGGCACACTCAGACAGCGGGTTAAAAAAAGCAAGAAAAGGATGTTGGTGGGAAAATGGTTTGAAACAGTGGAATAAGAGAAGAGTAGATAGAGTAGAAGAGTAAATAAAGAGAAGGGAAAACAAACTCGGAAATTAGTGGGGGAAGAGGACAGCAGGGGAAATGGTTAAAAACGGAGAAGGCACAAGTTTATGAGTGACGGGGCTTGAAAAGATGGAGAGAGTGCAGGTTGAAAGAGATAATTGATGGGGTAAGTAAAGATAGAGAGATTACAGGTTGAAAGAGACAATGTGATATGAGTGGCAAGAGAGTGCCTGAGGCTTCAGTATCCCTCTGTCCTCAGGGGTGTTCGCCTACGCAGCCTACCTGACATGCCCTTAGGATTCAGACTTAACACTGGGCAATTACACGTGGAGCTGCACTGTACCCTGTTAAAGAGAATACTCTTTCCTACTCTTTCCTGTCTCTGTCTCTGTCTCTGTCTTGGTCGACAGATGTCTTCACCACAAGACTGTTGGGGCTACTACAGATGTGATGGTGTGTTCATTTTTATTGTTTCTTTTGCTTTGCAGACACTGGGCATTTCTCAAAGTCTAGTGTGCGTCCTACGAAGTGTATCAGGCTTTGTGATCACGCCCAGTGATTGGATATTCTTTGATGAACTCTGCGGGTCACTGCGCGTGACTAATTAGGCTGACACACTTCCAAGGCTCATACACTTGACATTGGGAAATAGTGACTATGTTGTCCTCCAAAAATAATAATTTGCAAGAGTAGACCTGATGGATTGTTAATTGAAACCTTGTGTTCGCTCAATAACACTGCAGTAGAACCTTCTTCAATATGCCGTGTCTTCATTTCAAACACGTATTTGTTTTGCACTTCTTCTATGGAGGCAAGCTATTGAACGATGCTGGCTGTTAGCTTTCTGACGGCCATATTTGGTTTGAAACACCACAGGACTCAAGGGCACGTCATAAAAGCATGCCCTATAAGCCGTCTTGTAGTCTTCCTCTCCCAAGCTTATTAGTATTATCATGTTAAGTAATGTCTGTCTGTAGACTTGTGCACTTATTGAGCAGGGAAAGAGGATCACGTACTATGGTCGTTATCCTTCATTAATCCCCGCTATTTAAGTACTCACACATTCTAAACGACAGAAGGTCCCTGCTCAATATGGTCGGTGGCTGTTGTCTAAGAGGCACCCTGTATATGACAAACGGATGCCCTGACCGCTGTGGAATAGGGGAATTAAAATTGTGTCCGTGTCTTTGTTGCTAAGGTTTCTTTCCCTTCTTCTTTTATTTCTTTTTTCCACTTTTTTTAATTTGCCTCACTCCTCGTCCGCCACCCACCCACTCCTTGCCGTTATTAAAATCTTTCCTCCCCACCTCAATCTCTACTCTACTCGATCTACTCCCGAGTGGCTTTGCCCATCATCAAGTTGGCCGAGCTCCGCGTCCTCGTTCCGTTAAGACGAAAACCTTGTTCGCTCTGCTGCCACGCGCGCACACACACACACACACACACACACACACACACACACACACACACACACACACACACACACACACACACACACACACACACACACACACACACTCCTCTGGCCTCCTTTCACACCCTTTAATGAGCAGCAGATGACGGCCGAAAAGTCGAGAAGTTTCACGTCGACAAAGCCAACAACCCAATTAAATGTGCCTGCGGCCTGTCGGCCTACAACTTCTCAAAGACCATTTAAACGCACTCCCCGGCGGTCAGCACCCCCATTCCAGCACGGTGTTATCGCCATGTCTGCAGGAGCCAGGAGCAGCAGCGGGAGCAGCTCTTAACACCCTTGTGTGGACTCAGCCTGAGACTTATACTGCGGTGCAGATTGAAGAATTGCACAAGACGACATGAATATATAAATAAATAACATTCCAACAACTTAATAATAGCATAACAGCAGCATTAACAAGGCATCATTGAGCAGTTCCATATACTTCTTAGAATCCATATGAGGGGAAATGGAAGAGCAAATGGTGGTAAGATGGGGCAAAAGATGAGCGAGAGAGCCGCAGTGCTGTGGAAATATACACATGCATCCCCACCAGTGAAGTGCAAGGCGAAAGAGCAAGATAATACCTCAAAAGCAACGAGTCAACGATGCCCTCACATTGCTGAATTTGTCAAGCCTCTAATAGTGCTGCAGTAACCGTTTCAACTCAGCTGCTTGAGGAAGATCCACCCGGGTTCAAACTGTTGCAGCAGTATGATTCTGCTGTGTGCAGGCATCCGATTCTTTTTCGCAAAAGATACACAACACACAAAACAAAGCAACTAATATAACACATCGTAGATGTACTGCAGTGTGGCGTCTTGCCGGAGACTCTAGGCTGACTCTCTTTGCTCTTAAAGTCCTCTTTTTTTCCACGTTTTTCAATGCAAGCAGCATCTCTCTGGCAGAGGGCTAAAGACATTATTCAGCTTTGGGTGAGAGAGAGTTACTTGGAAGTTCACCAAAGCTTTTAAAAGATGTAGGATAGTGCTGGAAATACAACGTTGGGAAAAGGGTGACAATAGAGATTTATGTTTGCTGTCTAAGCGCTGCGCTTTAAAAAGGCAAATGTTTCCCGCAGACAAATGGAATGGAAGGAATAGACCCCCGAGGCTTTTACCATAAAGGAGATGCATTCGTCCTGTTCTTTTGCTTCTCCACTGCCTCTGCCTTTCCGTCATGCTTTAGTTACCTCGGATCGGTAGAAGGTGCAAGCTGTACAAATGCACAAATGGATCATAATGGAAGTTTGAGTTGTCTTTTGTTATTTGAATATATTGTGATGGAATTAATATTATCATGATGGATTATACTGCATACGTCGTATACTGTATACGTCCTACTGTACAATATATGTGGCTGTCTTTCCATAATTATCACCATGAATGTTCATCTGAACTGAATCCATTATAACGGAAGTCTCTGTTGTTCATGTAGCTCCTATCAAACCACGAGACAAACAAAATCCTCTGCATTGTTGTTCATTTTAGGTTGTAACATCAACCGTGACCTTTTTGCATCCATGAATAACACCTCATATCTTATCACAATCAATTGATCGTCTTGAAGGTTGTCTGTGCTGTGAAGTATAGTCGTTACCCTCATGGACCTCTCCACTGAGGACTACACATTGTTAGCTTGATGAACACTGCACCAAGGGTTAATGGAGCTGTTACCTTGATGAAGACTGTATCGAAGGGTAATACAGTTGTTGCCCCTGATGGAGATTGTATTGAGTGATGATACACTTAACAGCCTGAGGTACTGAGGAGGACTGTACTGTCTGCTAATACAGTTGTTGGCCCGATGAAGATTGTATTGGGCGACAGTTTGCTTGTTAGCTTGATGAAGAGGGCAACGAGGGATAACGCTTGTTAGGTCACAGTGGGAGCTATGGCTTTAGTCTGGCTAAGGTCTGGCTTAAGACTAGAAAGGATGCCAGAGTTCACACAGTGTTTGGCTTCCATCCTCAGCAGGCTGTATAGAGAGAGGAAAGAATAATGCATCCTCATCCTCAATGAGGATGAGGATGCAGCTCACTTTGCCTGCCTGCCTGCCTGCCTGCCTGCCTGCCTGCCTGCCTGCTTGCTTGCCTGCCTGTCTGTCTGTCTGTCTGTCTGTCTGTCTGTCTGTAGGTCTGTCTGTAGGTCTGTCTGTCTCTCTCTCTCTCTCTCTCTCTCTCTTTCTCTACCCTCTCTCCCCTCTCTCTCTCTCTCTCTCTCTCTCTCTCTCTACCCTCTCTGCTGTAGGTTTTTTTTTAATCTGCTAAAGGTGTTGGATACTCCATAGCAGGAAGCTGCATTACATGCCTGCTGTTGTGATCAGTGTGTGTGCCCTCACTGTGCCTGTCCTATTTATTCCTTTCCACTCTCCAGTGATTTTGGTTGTTTTTTTGTGCCTACGCTCTTATGTTTTGCAAATCTTCTGTATTCACTTTGTGTTGCATCTGGGTTTTACTAGCGCTGTTTGACACCTCTCTATGTACTTTGCGCTCTATCTTTACCACAGCATGTGAATGCAGAGGAGTCCATCTATTTAGACTCCGAAGATGCTTTGTTGTGGTCTGTTATCGCCAAACACTATAATTTTGTGGTAGTGTCTCAAGAGAGAGGAAAGAAATCATAACAAGAGGGGAAGAGATGAAAAGCAAAATAGGTAAACAGGTGTGGAAGAGAATAAGTGAGCTGCATTTTATCACCGGCATCACAGCTCTCTGTCATCAATGTGAGAACACTTGGCTGCTGGACGGTCTGTCTGCCCGCCTGTCTGTCTGTGTGTCTGCCCGTCTCTCTCTCTCTCTCTCTCTCTCTCTCTCTCTCTCTCTCTCTCTCTCTCTCTCTCTCTCTCTCTCTCTCTCTCTCTCTCTCTCTCTCTCTGTCTCTCTGTCTCTCTCTGTCTGTCTGTCTGTCTGTCTGTCTGTCTGTCTCTCTCTCTCTCTCTCTCTCTCTCTCTCTCTCTGACTGTCTCAGAAATCCCCCCTGCCTGTTCAGACAGATGTGACCAGCTGTGATCTCTCTCTCTCTCTCTACGATCTCCCCGTCTTGCGCTGCCATCTTCCCGATGCACAGGCCCCTGATTGCGCGGCCGCGTTAAATCCTCTTTAAATGGATTAGCAGGCTCTCCACGGCTGCTAGCCCCAGGGGTATAATCCCTCAGTGTTAGCGCAGAGACGGTATTCTGGGCTTCTTCGCTGCTCTATTTGGGTTAAGCACAATTAGCAATCTGTTTGTTACACTTCCATACAGCCCTGCATCCACACATGCGCATGTGTGCGCACGCACGCACACACACACACACACACGTACACACACACCACATAACACCACACACGCACACACACACACACACACCAAATAACACCACACACGCACACTCACAACCCGTACATTCATAAATACACACGTAAACACAGATTAGTTGAAATTGGGTAAGCTCTTTTATTTAATTAGGAGTTCACATAGTGTGCGGGGGTGAAGTGTTTCATGCCAAGTCTGGTCTGCTCGCCTGGTTGCTAGTTTATTTTGTTTGCCGTTTACAGAAGCACATGGAGAAAGTCATCATGTCTGGCACTCACCAGGGCTTCAGGAGCAGGGACATGTGACGTGGGGTTGGTTCAGAGACGGGGTAGCGCTAGACCGCTCTCCTCCCCCTGGATTATCACAGCTTTCATGGGCTAAGCTGAGAAACTCGAGAGTGCTTTCCAAGTTTACTGTGTATGTGTGTGCCTGCGCGTGCGTGCGTGCATGCGCGTGTGTGTAAGAGAGGGCTTGTGCTTGTTTCTGCATACGTGTGTTAGCGTGTTTGTAGGTAAGAGAGTTTGTGATTCTGTGAGCGTGTTTCTGTGTACATGTCGCTGTGTTTGTGCGTGCATGGGTATAACGTTGTGAGAGACAAAGTAACCTAGCGAGACACAAAATGGTGCTGGAACACTGTATTCCGTGTGTTTCTGTGTAGTTTGAGCATGTGTTTGCACGTCACCCTCAGGTTGTCACATACTTTTATGCCAATGTGCATTTCAAATGTAATCCTCCGCATTCTCCAAATTGATTCGCATACATTTGTTTGTATATACACATGTGGGAGGGGATGTGTTTCAAGGGTACCTGTGTTTCAAGACTCACAGTGGCCCACTGCTGTCGAGAGATTGCAAGCGTGTGTTTGCATACGTTACTGAGCCTTTAGTCATCAGTGTTCCAACTTCATGGTGTGTGTCAAGAGGAAGTGCGTGCGTGTGTGCGTGCGTGCGTGCGTGTGTGCGTGCGTGCGTGCGTGTGTGTGTGTGCGCATGCTCAACTGTGTGCGTGTGTGTGTATGTTAATGGCAGCGCATGTGTTGATGTGCCATTATCCATCCTTGCTTTCTGTGTGCGTGTGCGTGTGCGTGTGAGCATGTTAATAAGTCTTCTGTTCAGCCTAGTGTGAGTGTGTGTGTGTGCGTGTCACATACACCTGACGAAGACCAGACTGCATGGTCGAAACGTTGTGTTAATAAACCTGGAGCAGAAACAGTGTGCGGACCTTCCTTCTTTTCATGTGTGTGTGCGTGTGACATGCATGTTAGTGAGCATGTGGTAATGACCCTCCAGCCGTTCTTGTGCTCCTGGTTTCTTGTGTGTGCGTGACCCTCATGGAAATGGCCTTTTTGTCATGGAAACACACACACACACACACACACACACACACACACACACACACACACACACACACACACACACACACACACACACACACACACACACACACACACACACACACACACACACACACACACACACCTCCTTCATGAGAAATAGACACGGGATTTCTCAGTCTTTCATCATCCCCCCCATTCATTTTCCATCATTTTCCTATCGTGTGCATGTCTGAGCAAATTGAATATTTGTAGTTACTTGTAAGATTACTTGATTATAAGTTATTTATTCTTTTTAAAAGACTATATCTCACTTCAAGACCAATCGAGCCATCTCGTATCGTATTCAGTGTGTCACCCGGGACTCAGTGTTCTTTTATTCTTTAGGAGGGAGAGAAAAATAAAAAAGGGGAAAAGAGAGAAGGTTCCGAGGGGGGGAGGGGGGAAGGGGTGAAGGGGGTCGTCATAAAATGTTTATTTCTCTTCTTCCACCATTCGTCCTTCCATGCTCCAGTTACTCTAGTAACCAGTAAGCTTAATTGAGTATTCCTTCCTGCTCCTTATGAACCTCAACCAGACTATTCCTTCATGTCCTTTGATTGGCGCTCTGCTCTGCTCTGCTCTGCTCTGTTCTGTTCTGTTCTACTGTGCTCCTCCGCTCTCGTTTCCCTCCTCGGAGCGAAGTGGGGAGTACATTGTCATCGTGTCTTATCTCCCCCGGTCCAGGCTGAGATAAGGGGGGTAATAAGCCATCTGTGGAGTTCATTTGCATCGTTTCCAGGCAGGAAGCTGCCAATCCGGGGCAGGAAGGAACAGGACAATTAGGTCGTACGGCGCCCCGGTCCCCGAGACCCACGAGTCGTCACACTTCAGGGGAGATGGTATCAGTCATCCCCATGTAATGTAATGTAATGTAATGGGGGGGAGGGGTAGTGCTGAAATCTGGATGGTTCAGTAATGGAGTACAGTAAGGAGCACATTGTTCACTAGCCTTGTTTTAGGTGTTAGTAGAGTGCTGGAACATGGGGTTAACATTTACGTACCAAGTAACTTAGTTTTTGTATCTGCTAGACCTACGGAATTCTCCTAGAGAACTGCAGAGAACTGCAACTCCAAAGTTGTTTGGTGTGATTTTAGCCGGGCTCATGAAGGTTGGCTAATTATTCTTTTTTTGCCTTGTTGGTCAGTGCTAGTAAAGGACCTGTAATCCTTTCTCTGTCTTCCTAGGGCTGTAACGATACACTCAACTCACGATTCGGTTCGTGTCACGATTTATGACCTACGGTTCGATACACCCCACGATTTCACATTAGCCAACATTATGAAATAAAATTATGAATAAAACTGACAACACGCTACTAATAAATTTAGAAAGTTGACAATTTTGAAGCTTGGAAGTACTATCACTTCATATCATGTGGTTGTTTTCTGGGCTAATGGGTAACAAAACGTTAAGAGGGCGTATCACGGTACTGCCTCCTTGTATCACGATACAGTATCGTGACTCTGTGTATCACGATTTCTCGGTTCGATACAATATCGTTACAGCCCTACTGTCTTCCATTTCTTTTTGAGTCTTTCCATGAAATGTTTGATCCATTGATGGCTCTACGCGTCAAATGCTTAATGCCACTGACGCAGAGCCAATCTCCAACTCATTTGGTTATCGTGGTAAAATCCCATCTCAGTGCTGATTTTTCCTTCTTGAAATGTGGGTCCTACTTGTGGGTAGGTTTCCGAAGTAGATTGAGTGGCTTATTCTCCACTATGACATCTGGAGATCAAACTTTGCTCTCTGATTCATTCTCGCTTGCTCTCCAACCATCCATCTACCCATCTGGAATTTCATTCCGTCATCTATCATTCTTGTGTGCACTCTGTTGAAACCACTCCAAACCATTAGGCAAATTTATACACGTCCATCCTTTTAGTATGAAATAGATGTAGTGGTGAAGAAAAGAAATGAATATGTTAGATGTCAGACAGGTCTGAAAATCTTTTGCCAACAGGCTTATTGTTCTGGGCTTGTACAATTTAGATTTTTCGTTATTTAAATATCCAAAAATCTCCTTTCTTTAGTGTATGTGTATAGTCTGTGTCTGTGTGTACGTGCATGCGTGCGTGTGTTTGCACTGTACCTCCGTTTTCCTCTCTGTGATCAGTCACTACCTCCCCTCTCACAAGCTCCAGCAAACCCTCACCCTATACAGTTCACTGCTCTGATTAGAGGAGAGGAAGGCAGGGGTGGAGTCTTACTGAGTCTTGGCTTAAACCTTGTCTCCCCTGAGAGATCTCTCTATTCCTTTGACCATCCTTAGAACGCTTTCATCTCTTCCTTTTACCCTATACATTTTTTTGAGAGCTGGGCTAAGCCAAGATTATGCCACCTCATGCATTGACGGACACACTCTTTTCCCTTCTTATCTCTCTCTTTTGTAGTTTACGTAGCTAAAGCTGGCCTTGGTGATTTGATCAATTTGGAAATACTGGGTAGTCTGATGGGTCCTTTGTGGTTTTCTTTAGAAGAGAACAGTCGTATTTGGAAAGTCCAAATGGTGCATGTTGCACAGCTTTCCATGCTATGATGAGGTGGGCACTTGGGCGGTGTCTAGGCTTTTTAAAGTGACACTGTACACATTTTGGTTGGTTTATCTTGTGAGGCTCTTCCTGCAGACCTTGGCTAAATGTGAACAAAGTTGTCATGCAACACACCAAATCCTCAATCAGACTCCATAACGATAACCGTTTATAGTCCCATTCTCTGTTTTTTTTTTGCCCTGGCATGATGTGGGTCCTTGTTCAAAGAGACACTGCGCACTCTCAGTTGTTTCCTAGTCGGGCCCAGTGTGTTATTGTTTCTCTTTTCGACCAGCTGGGGCAAAGGTGGCCTGGCAGTGAAGGTAATTGGCCCTGTAGTGCACACCGCTCCCTAGGTGCCTTCGTCACGGCTGCCCTTTGTTCAACATGTGAAAGCGGGTGAAATGCAGGTTGCAATTTGGTTGTACGCCCTGTGAACTATACTGTATTGCGCTGTGCTGTGTAATCTCAGTGAGAAATGGGACTCCCTGATATTGCTTTCATCTGTCTTTTGCATTGACTCTTAACTGCCCCATAAATTCTGGTACAGTATTGTTGCTTAAAGTCTGTTCTTGTAAGCTCCTCCCTCCTGCACAGAGCTGAAAAAAGACCCCTTAAACACAAAATGTGGCAAAAAATGGGACAGAAAACCTTACGTCTGACACCTCTCTGTGTCTTTCAGAGGTTGTAAGGGATCCTTTTGGAGACCGGCATGGCCCCTAACCACCCCCTTCACTTCAGACCACCTTTGAGACAGGTGAATTAGCTTAAACAACCGCCATTTGTGGCAATGAGTTCCTTTCATTGCCCCGCTCGGAGCAGTGTGTCAGAACTCATCAGCCCTTTTTCCTTTCATCCTTGCGATGCTTGCTTGCTCCTGGCGCAGTGTGCGAATGGGAATCCTACGCTGGCTCAAGCAGCTCACTCTGTCCACAAGAAAGTCAATTCCGCACAGCCTACAAATCTCATCTTTGCACAAAATGTTGAGTGAGGCCAAAGTCCTCTCACACTCGTAGTTCCAGTCGGGTAATCCCCCAACAAAGCGTGTCATTTGGTTTGTCACAGCAGAAGGGAGAGGGAGAGAGGGAGACAGAGAGAGAGCCTGCATGGTCCCTGACAGCATGGTCACTGCTGTTTCCACAGTCAATACCATGTAGTCTCATTCCAACTTCTGAAGCCACGTTTCCTTGTCTTGTTATCTTCCTCTTTTTCAGATGCATGTCAGTCTCCTCTCCTCTCCTCTCCTCTCCTCTCTTCTCCTCCCCTCCCCTCCCTTCCGCTCTCCTCTCCTCTCCTCTCCTCTCCTCTCTTCTCCTCTCTCTTCTCCTCTCTCCTCTCTCCTCGCATCTCTCCTCTCATCTCTCCTCTCTGCTCTCCTCTCCTCTGTTCTCCTCCCCTCTCATCTCCTCTCCTCTCTTTTCCTCTCCTCTCCCTCTCAGTCTGAAGGCAGCTGTTCATATTATGGCACATTCACTCCAATCCAATTTTCATTACTCGGTCGCCTTGTCTCCCCCCACACACACACACATTCTGAATGTTTAATCAAAGTCTGAAGGAAAAGAAGAATCTGGGGGGGGCAAGGCGCCCTGAAAGCAGCCTATGCATGGCATTGTTTTAGCAGGTGAGCATGAAAAGGTTACGTCTTTCAAATCAGCGGGGGGGCAAACCTGTCTCGGGGTTGGTGTTTGTGACCTTTCGCTGGTATTCTGTAATGATGTGTGCCGTGAGGTCTCATCTCCGCCGTCTCACCTGCTGTGGAAGACTGATTCCAAGCCTACGGTTGTCGGCGTGTGTGCTGGCGTGCCGGTGTGCCTGCATGCGTTTCTCCTTAGAAATGTATAAATGCGATGTTTCAAAAGCCATTTCAATACATTCATGATCCATCGGTGGTGGGCGTGAAGTTCGCGCTTGAATATCTCCATAGCAGGCATGCTTTGCAAAAAAGTCATGGAGCTTGTCACCAGGTGGATGATTGAACTGACGCCGGTAGCTGCCAATGCCTCATCTTTTCCTTCCTCTCCATCCTTTTTCCTTGGCACCCAGCATAGGCCTGGCGTTGCGTCTGAAACCCTTTGGTGTGTGCAACCTTCTGTGCCATCTGCCACTGAGGTACTTTTGAGATGAGTCTGGTCTAGTCAGACAAACAGACAGCTGGGTTGTAATAGGTGGATGCCTTCCCACACACCAATTCCACCACACGCTGGTTGAAATTGCCAGGTCACCGAAATCATCTATGTCCTGGGTAAAGCTGGTTGTTATTATTGAGCTATTTATGATTCCTCCTCATATTGTTATTCTCCATGGAAGTCTGCAAGTCTGACACTAGAGTTTAGCGTGCTCCGGGTTTTCCTTTTCTTCACATGAGCAATAGGATGATTATGACACATGTAGGGATGCACCGATACTGGTGTCCGTATCGACCTAGATACTTGCTCATGATACTCATGCTCGTACTCGTCAAACACTTGCCGATACCGGGCACCGATGCAGCTTTTGACACGAAACAACGCAACATTTCTTCACGTTCTGTTGACATGAAAGCAGAATGGGAAAAATCTGCTGCCTCACACATTTACTAACAATTAAATTTACATGAAAATGGACAATAAAACAAATGTCACAGGTGGAAAAAAATAAGGCTATGCTGTTGTTGTATGTTGGGGGTAAAAGTATC
>NC_085874.1:14374483-14376983 GCF_034702125.1 Engraulis encrasicolus | reverse complement strand
AGAGAGAGAGGGAGAAAGAGAGAGAGAGAGAGAGAGAGAGAGAGAGAGAGAGAGAGAGAGAGAGAGAGAGAGAGAGAGAGAGAGAGAGATGAATGGAGAGGTAGACACACAGAGGAGGGGAAGCAGAGAGAGAAAGAGCGAGAGAGGAAAGGGGGGGTGAGATAGACGGGACCCAGGCAGACCAAATGCAATTATCTTTTCAGCTGTTTACCGCACAGCTTTTGACGGCTGCCATCCTCCAGATCGATAGCAAGACTCTTGGCACAAAACCATGGGTTTATTGGTGTCACCTGTGTGTGTGGGTCTCTGTATGTCTGCCTGTCTGTATAGTATCTGTGTTTGTGTGTATGGACCCTTTGGATTTTGTGTGTGACAGGTGTTGTATGACAATACTTTGGCACTGTCAGGCCAAACCCAGAAAGCATTTATGAACTCGGTGCGTGTGTGCACATGTGCGTGTGTGTCTATTTGATTAAAATGTCATAGCCCTGTTAAGTAACCTTTTTAACAGCCTAAAGTCCTTGCAGATTCTCCAAATGCAGATTTGTACCGTAATGTAACTATGGCCCAGATGCTTTCTGTACTGCAAATGTACTCATCGTACATCCGAATGCACTAGTTTGACTGGCGACAAGTGGAGGCAAATCTAGTAGGCTATCAGATACTTTGGATAGTAGCTTAAGCTACTGTGGTGGAGAACTTCAGGTTTGCATGTAATAATGACGACAAAACACTATCTGTTCTCTGTCTCTGTCAACAAGTGAAGGAGAGTAAAAACTTCAAGATTATTAACTTATAGTATAATATGTAACTTGTTAATTCTTGTTTGTTTGTTTGTTGGCTGTTGAGCATCGTTTGTTGCCTGGACTCTGACTTGGCCTTCACGGCCATCTCATAATCAGGGAAATGTGTGTGTCCAGCCGTTTCCCCCCCTCTTGGACGACTGCCGTCATTGGGTGCGAGGCAAGACCTCCTCCCTCCAGTTTAATCCCACAGATGTAAAGCCTAGAAAGATGATTCGCTGGATGACAGCCCCCTTAACACACACACACACACACACACACACACACACACACACACACACACACACACACACACACACACACACACACACACACACACACACACACACAAGGATCTGTCTGTTTGTTTATCACTTGCAACCTGTCAGCCAGCCAGCCAGGCGCCCAATGGACAGCCAAGAGGCAATAATCATCCAAGCAGCCCCGGCGTCATCCATGTTCAACTCGACCAGATCAGCTCCCGCTCAGCCCTTGGCCCGTGGCACTTCACCACGGCCTGGGAAGATATCCAAAGGCCCAGGCTATGAGGCAGGGAGCTGGACTGGAGGGGCTTGTCTGGCTGGCTGGCTGGCTGTCTAGCCTGGCTGCACTGTGCCAAGGCACGGGCAGAAGATCCAGAGAGGAGGCTGCAGGCAGAGAGGCTGGATGGTACTGGTTGCCTGCCTTGGCTGCACTGTGCCAGGGCTCTCAGTATCAGCTCCACCCCCCCCCGTTATCCAGCTTCTCTCCTCATGTTGTGTCCTCCCCCCCTGCTGGAGGCTAATATGCTGGGCTGGCACTAGCAGCACCCCCACCCCTACCCTGACCCGACCGCCTTGAGCTCCAGTGAGTCTAGTGAATGGGCATGCTTGTCTGACTACTCGCTTGCTGATTGACTCCTCTCCTTTCCTTTTCCCCCTCTCTGTGCCGGCCTGCTTTGCCTGTGGCCAAAGGCTTTAGGGGACTTGTTGTCAAGTGGTTGCTTTCTTCGAGTGTGTGGGTGCGTGCGTGCGTGCGTGTGTGCTTGCGTACACACGTATGTGTGCGTGTGTGTGTGCGTGCCTGTGTGTATGTGTGTTTCAGTGTGCATGTCTGTATGCATATTTAGTGGACCAGTACATCAGTGCAATAGTATTGGCTTAATTGTCCATCACATAGCCCTTACTGTATTTCCTGAAGTTACCAAGCATTGCCTTTACAAATGAAGACCATATTATTAATCTTGGTTTAATGTTTAAGTAGCCCTTAAATAGAAGCTTTTAATGGTCCAACCATTGTCAAATTTGATCATTAAGAAAGCTGTCCTCTTCTGTTTTCTTTGCTCTTCATGGGGCTTGCCAAATTCTCAGCGGGGGAGAAAAAAAATCATAAACTGTTACCCATGTTGTTTTTATTTTAATGTCATTGATAGTGTTGGCAGCATCTTTTGTGTGAACTTTCAGGGGTTGGGAGGTGGGTGTGTGTCTTCTGCTGACCACTCCACTTACACCCCCACCCCCCTCTTCTCTCTCTCTCTCTCTCTTTCTCTTTCCGCAACCCTTATCCTCCTCTTCTATTTCCTCGCTGTTCTTGGGTTCTGCTTCCTCTGCTTGGCTAAATTGCTGGCTTTATGCAAGTCCCCTCCAATGAGTGCCGTAATTGCCTTGCATTGCCCTTTACCTTACCTTTGGAAAGCCGTCCGTCTACCCAGAGGGCATCATTGAAGAGTGCCGGGCTAG
>NC_085874.1:14351983-14369483 GCF_034702125.1 Engraulis encrasicolus | reverse complement strand
TCTAGTCACTTTGGAGCCCTAGGCAAGTAGCCCCTTTCCTTTTTGGCCATTAAGAAATTGGCATCTGTAAACATGACGTTGTGCATCTTATCAAGCACATCTGATCTAGCACCTAAATACAGTACGAGTGCCCATGAATAATCATTGCCTCAATGTAAAGTTAAATGTTTTATTTCACTTGACATTCTCATTTTGTGGGGCTTTAAGTGTTTCTGGCGCCCCCTAGACATTTAGCGCCCTAGGCGAGTGCCTTGTCTGCCTATGCCTAGTGCCGGTCCTGCGCACACACAAGAAAACACACTAGACCTGAAGACATCACAATCTCAATTGTCTTGTGTGTCCTCTAATCGGTCCTCTCCATGCTCTGAATGTGATTCCAGACCTATTTCCTTTCTCTGTGAGCGTGCATGCGTGTCTGGGCGCTTGTGTCTGTGTCTGTGTCTGTGTGTCTTTGTGTCTGTGTGTGTCTGTGTGTGTCTGTGTGTCTGTGTCTTTGTGTCTGTGTGTGTTTCTGTGTGTCTGTGTCTGTGTGTGTCTGTGTGTGTTTCTGTGTGTCTGTGTGTGTTTCTGTGTGTCTGCGTCTGTATGTGTTAGTGTGTCTGTGTGTGTGTGTGTGTGTGTGTGCCCATGCAAGCACATCACACAGCTTTGTAGTGTTGTCTTATTCTCCGCTCAGAGAGAGACTGACAGAGCAAACAGTTTTTTTTGTAGATCTAATCAGCATAGCACTATTATGTTTCTCCCGCTACAATCTGAAAGGCAATTTCTTTGTGGCAGCGCAGTCAGTTTGTCCTCAAAAAGTAACCAAATCTCATTCTTTCCTTTTTCTATAACTCTGTAGTTCTTAGAAAACGGTCTGTGATTTCAGGAGATGAATGAGATTGTTCTGCCTGATTTCAAAACCTCGTCTCCCTGGCCAACGGCCGACACACCCCTCTTTTTTTTTTTTTACCTTAGCAGGCGTGTGTGCTGATGATTGACTTTAGCTTTTTTCCCCTTTTAAGATTCTCTCACCAGTCTCTCCCTTTCTTTTTTCACTCCATTTTTTCCCTTCCTTTTCTCTGCTGTCTTTCTCTCCCTTTTTCCATCCCTCCTTTTTGGTCTGTCTGCCTCAATCTCTCTTTTAGTGTCCCCCTTCCATCTCATTTTCTGTCTGTCTGTCTGTATGTATGTCCGTCCTCCTCTGTCCATCTCACTGGAGTTATTTGATGTTAATTAAAAGCAGGGCTGCAATGGTGCCGGTTACATCAGATATTAATTACCCTGCAGACAAGATGGGGAGGTGACATGGGCACGCAACGCTGTCAGAAACGCACCTACTGTACGCACCACTTACCCTCTACCTAAATCGCCGTCAATCACTCTGGATAGAAGTGACGGCTAAATGCAATTTCATGAATTATAGTATGTGGGGTAGGTAAACCTCACGCCTTACAAGCTACGTATATACTGAGCAGCTGTGTCCCTATACTGCCCTACAATATCATAACGCAGTATCGTGAAAATGGTCGAAAATGGGTTTAGACCGTAAATTGGCTTTAAAATACCTTATTTTTCTTGTGTTAAATTCTTTTGGTCCAACTCGGTCCCGTTTCAGAAAAAAACGCTAAAAACCGATTATACTGCGCTTTTTGGTTTTAGGAGGTTACGTCGTACTAGCCAAGAACGCAGTATAACGCGCATTATACTGCACTTCTCCATTGACACCATGGTTTTGGTGTAGACAGTAATACCACAACAGAACGCAGTATAATGATTTTTCAGCTAAAAAGTAATGAGAATGTTGTTTTTTTTTGCTTTTTTCTTGTGTGCATAAATTTCCACCATAAAAAAGTATTATATGGAAGTGTCATCATCACTTGACCTCCAACACGGTTGCGTGGCCAGAAAGGAAACTTTAAAGCCTTTTTTCTCAGTTTGCCATTTTGAATTATACTGCGTTCTGAAATTGTAGGGCAGTATAGTAAGGGAGGTTAGGCCCGGGACATGCTCACTTTGTGACTTAACTTCTGTGCAACCATGTGGAAATGAGTGCACATACTTGCTGCAGAGCAATCAGAGCACTGCACACAATACTTGAGGTGTCACGTAGGGGGGCAGCTAGCCAGTAGGGCGCTCATAAATAATTACCATTATAGGTTGACTCTACCGTGACCTCAACATGAACGTTCGGAAGATCACCCCTCACAGTTGTGTGTCAATATTTCACAGCACACACGTGTCCGCATACCTTGTGTTCAGTTACCAGGAACATAATATGCATCATGGCAACATGTTTGTGAGCAAAGTCTGTGCACACGCAAACACACACATATCCTGCAACAAGCATATCCTTGGGCGTTACAGGTTAGAATCACATATGTTGTGTAAATACAGTATACAGCAAATGAAAATTTCATGGGCGTGTGATCATGTCACACCGTTCTTTGACAGGGACACGGCAAGTTTGTGCATATTATGCAGAAGCCCTCATAAACCGTGATTGTGTTGGCCGTACCACATGACATTTTTATGACCTAGATAATGTACAGTACTTTATGCCCACCTGCATCATCATGCTGATATACACTATTGAACATGAAGCAGCTGTCGAAGGTTTAGATCACTTGAATAATCGCAATCAGTCATCCAAATAGCCATGGCCAAACCTCTCATTACTCCAGGGTACTGTCCCTGCAAGTCACACTGGGTCAAAATTGGCATTGAAATCCAATGTCAGTAAATTCAAATGTACTGTGTGTAAAAGTCATATGAGGCACTCCACGAGACCGTTTTTAACAGCGGCGTACGACATGTTTGTGCATGTTATGTGTGACCCAGCCGTAAACGATGATTGCGATCGGCGTGCCGCGTGGCGTTTTTATGAGATGGATAACATGCCCACATCCAGACGCACGTTTATGCCCATCTATCTACACACGTCATACGACCATAGTGATATACGAGGGCTTATCAGCGCTTTGATATGTATGCATGAGGCGTCTCAGGCTCTCAGTAGAGCTCGGCAGGGGGATTACTGTTACCATGGCCCCGCCGTTGCTGGCATGGAGAAAACAACACAGCTTGAGAAATGAAGAATAATGGGGCTTTAGAGCAGGTATGGCCTGCAGCGTGTGTTTGTGGTGGGAAAACATCGAATGAAAGGCTCCGTGTCCCTCTGCATTTGGGCCTGGACTGCAGTCAAATGGCTTCACTACTTTATTTGGCTTTGCTTTGCACTGCTTTGCGTAGCGTGGCGTCTGCAGCTCCTGTGCTGTCTGCCTGCCTTACAGGCATCTAGACACCTGTCAGGAGTATACACACTCACGCACTCACGCACGCCAAAGCACCACAAGACCTTTATGTCCATGTTTATTCAACAGAGAGCTCATGTTTTAGAAAACTTGAGTCAGCCCGAGCGTTTGTGTGAATGGGCATAATTGTGTCTGAATTTGTCATCATAAATTTAATCCAATTTGTCATCTACTTTGAATGTGACTTGGCAAATGAAGTTCCTTATTTTGACTCAAAGACTTTGTGTGTGCGTGCGTGCATGCGTGTGTGTGTGCGTATGCACACGCTGGTAAGCATGTGTGCATGACACGTGTGATTATGGCAGTTTTGTTTTATTCTGTGTCCCTGTGGCTGTAATGTGGTTAACCCAGATATCATAGTAGCCACTCATATAATAAGTGTACTCTGGGAACACACACACACACACACACACACACACACACACACACACACACACACACACACACACACACACACACACACACACACACACACACACACACACACACACACACACACACACACCTTCGAGGCCAGTGGCCCTCAGTTGTTCTTTATACTAAAAGGAATCTTTTATAAAAAATATTTTAATATTGTGGTAACATTGCAATATTATAGTATCCCTTTCCATCAGTAAGTCTAGCTGCATTTTCCCCATTTATTCTTCCATCTAAAATATAGTACAACTAATTAAGTGGGGGAAAGGTAGAATCTTTGTTCCAAAGACCGATGAATTCCACCTGTAGGTTAAACCAAGTCTTACAGATATCCTTGACTGTTAGAATTGTCCTTGTGTCCTCAAAGGTAGGACACCGGAATGATATTTTGGTGTCATTTCCATTACAGACAGACACTATATCTGGAGGATGAAAAAAAAAACTTTCTTTGAGGAGTTTCTGTGTTTGCCCAGCCAGTCAGACAGACCAGTGACAGATAGTGAGGAGGAAGCGAGGCCTTAAGCAGCCACCGAGGGATGTGTGCTATTTATTTTAATGATATTCTCTTTCTCCTCCCCTCCCCTCTCCCTGTCCTCTTTGGAGTGGCTTCGTTAAAGCCCTCTATCTATCTCGGTCTCAGACTCGGCCCCACCGTCGGCCATCGGGAGGGGGTGGGGGGTGGTGGTGTGGGGGTGGGGTGGGTTAGACGGAAAGTCAGAGAAGGTTGCCGATGGAAATGGAGAATGAGATCGTGAAGAGATAGGCTGGGGCGTAGCCTTGACACATATTGGCTCATCAAAGTGGGCAGCCGAGTCACAATTAATTTTTTACTGCATATGCAGGCCCTGTTAGTTACACAAAAATATGCGCGTAAGCATGCATATTTGCATGCACACACTCGCACGCACGCACTCACACGCACACACACACACACACACACACACACAAACCCAGAGTTTGTTTTTAATAGTCCTATCTTTACGGCCTGCTGTGTTGTGGCCTTCTCCTTATGTGAAGTGCCTGATATCGCTGATCAACAGGGACTCAGGGCGTGTAGGACTCAGGGCGTGTAGGACTCAGGGCGTGCTATTGTGCATGAGGAATCCGGATCAATGTAGTATGGATGCCATGGCCATGACGGCCCCAACAAGCAGAGCGCTAGATTAGCTTATTGAATTACAGATAATGTGCACAGAGCATTACGACGCACACACACACACACACACACACACACACACACACACATACACATACACACGTGCACACAGGCACACACAGGCACACACAGGCACACACATACGCACGTACAAAAACACGCACACGTGCACAAGCACGCATACAAGCACACATACAAGCACACATGCGTACCCACAAATATGGTCCTTCTTTTGTACACAGGTAGTGACACACATGAGAGAGAGAGAGAGAGAGATACCACGATAACACAGTTTTGCGCACGTTTGCACACAACAATGGCAAGTTTACAATGAAGTCGTAAGTCAAATTTAAACACACATGCACGCACATGCACGCGCACATGCACGCACACACACACACACACACACATACACACATACACACATACACACACACACACACACACACACACACACACACTCTCTCTCTCTCTCGCACGCTGTGGAAAAGCTTGTTCTTCTCCTGTCAGGATGACGTTACAATTTCGAGTGTCGGAGGATGGATGGTCAGGAAACCGTAATTAAACTTCGAAGCGTTTTTATTTTCGACAAAACAAAAATGTGCTCGTGGGCAACGTCAAGGACATTAACAAAACTCGACTGGCAACTCAAAATACTCAATACAAAAGTGAGGGCACAACTTCTGTCACTTTGTTACCGCTCTCAGCAGCAGCTACTTTTAACAACATTTCTGAAGACAGCTTACACCGATAAACAGCTGCTTCGCCTATCTCGCTCACTCTCAACAATGAGCTGGGTTTTACATACCCTTCACTACGCAGGCAATTATTCAATTAACCAATGCAGACACAAAACTCACAATTGGCCCGTACCATTTCTCCAGGACCTTTCCAAAACAAAACGCCAGTTACAAAATCAAACAGACAAACATTGCCCATTGTTGCCCACAGAATCCCCACACCAAACAGACATAATTCACAAACATTATAGGCCTACACAACATGAAACATTTAAAGTCCAATCATTCAACACATGTCCATTTCAGTGCTTGACATCACGCGATGGAAATGCTGCCACAACGGTGCGCGCTCCCGTGTAGCAGTGTCGTGCGCACTTGGAGAGGAGAATGCGATTTTGAGCGGTGTGTGTGTTCGTGTGTGTGTGTGTGCGTGTCCAACTGTCCAGCTCTGCCTGTTCCTCGCGGTGCACAGTAAATAGCCTACACAAGTTCACAAATAAAGTTCACCAAAATAAAGAGTGGTTTAAAATCAGTGAAAAGTGGCGAGGTCACCTTTTCACACTTCCTTCCTCCTCTGGAAGTCTCGACACCGCGGTGGAGAGACAAGCCTCCTCCACCCTTTCAGGCCCACGGATGGCGCGATCGGGCCACTCCATGGCCCTGTTGCTGCACCACCACCGCTGGCTCGATGAATTCTCTGGTAGCTGAATGCCACCGCTGCAAGTCGTAGCTGTTGCCGTTGCTGCCCCCTCTGATGACCGTTCCGGTGCTGCCGCCGATGCCACGCTCTCCGCCTCACTCGTCGCGGAGTTTGGTCAGCTGACATTGGCTGCTGCTCCTCCAGCGCTGCACCTGCACTCGTCTGCAGGCCTCCCTCACCCGGAGACGCCGAAACACCACTCGATCCGACCCGTGCGAGACAACCCTCAGGACCCATGGCTTGCGCCTTCGTCTGGTCCTCCGTTGGGTCTGCCACTTCGCTCAGGACACCTCTTCCGAAACAGCAACTCTTTCGCCGATGCCCGTACCGTTTCTCTCCGACTCTTCTCCCTGGAAGCGTCGATCCCACTTCTGATCACCAAATGTGGAAAAGCTCGTTCTTCTCCTGTCAGGATGACGTTACCATTTCGAGTGTCGGAGGATGGATGGTCAGGAAACCGTAATTAAACTTCGAAGCGTTTTTATTTTCGACAAAACAAAAAGGTGCTCGTGGGCAACGTCAAGGACATTAACAAAACTCGACTGGCAACTCAAAATACTCAATACAAAAGTCAAAGCACAACTTCTGACACTTTGTTACCGCTCTCAGCAGCAGCTACTTTTAACAACATTTCTGAAGACAGCTTACACCGATAAACAGCTGCTTCGCCTATCTCGCCCACTCTAAACAATGAGCTGGGTTTTTCATACCCTTCACTACGCAGGCAATTATTCAATTAACCAATGCAGACACAAAATCACAATTGGCCCGTACCATTTCTCCAGGACCTTTCCAAAACAAAACGCCAGTTACAAAATCAAGCAGACAAACATTGCCCATTGTTGCCCACAGAATCCCCACACCAAACAGACATAATTCACAAACATTATAGGCCTACACAACATGAAACATTTAAAGTCCAATCATTCAACACATGTCCATTTCAGTGCTTGACATCACGCGATGGAAATGCTGCCACAACGGTGCGCGCTCCTGTGTAGCCGTGTCATGCGCACTTGGAGAGGAGAATGCAATTCTGAGCAGTGTGTGTGTGCGTGTCCAATTGTCCAGCTCTGCCCGCTCCTCGCGGTGCACAGTAAATACACAAGTTCACAAATAAAGTTAACCAAAATAAAGAGTGGTTTAAAAAACAGTGAAAAGTTGCGAGGTCACCTTTTCACACACGCGCTCTCTCTCTCTCTCTCTCTCTCTATCTCTCTCTCTCGCTCTCGCTCTCGCTCTCTCGCACGCTCTCTCGCACGCTCTCTCTCTCGCTCTCTCTCTCTCTCTCTCTCTCTCTGCGTACTTCTCTACCCACGCCAGAGTAACTGTGCTTTTGGCCACACCAACACCACCCCCTTCCCTCTCTTGTGGTAGTGTTCATTTGCAAAGTATTTATATTTGGCCTGTAAAAGAAAATAATTTGTATTAGGAGAGAGAGAGAGAGAGAGAGAGAGAGAGAGAGAGAGAGAGAGAGAGAGAGAGAGAGAGAGAGAGAGAGAGAGAGAGAGAGAGAGAGAAAGAGAGAGAGAGACAAAGAGAGAGAGAGAGAGAGAGAAAGAGAGAGAGAGAGAGAGAGAGAAAGAGGGGAACATTAGGAATTGAGTGAGTGGAGAGTGAACAAGAGGAAAGACTGTTGAAAAAACATAAGGGATTGAGCGATCAATTTAATTAGATTTTTCAACATGAGCAAGTTTGAGGCTTTGTTGGCGGGTAGTGGGTTGTGGAGGGAGGGATGGAGGGAGGGCTGCATGAGATGAAATGCTGTCAGAGCGCTCTTTAAAGAGCACACTGACAAAAACGTTCTCCGAATCCAAAGAAAAGCGCCAGTCTGTTTTTTTTTTCCATTGTTCTTTTGTCTCTCATTGGTTTATCTACCCATATTCAGGAACTTTTTTGAGTTTGTGACGCTGTATCTTTTTAATCTGGCATTTGTCTGTCTCTCTGTCTCCCTTCCCTGTATAGGGGGGCTGGGGTGATGGTGGTATACTACTGAATAGAATAGTAAGACAGTGGGGGGTTTTGCAAGGCCAAGTGTGCATGTACTGCCTGGAATGATGTACATGTGTATGTCTGATGTACATGTGCCTTTGCCTCTAAAATGTCAACTACAATCACAGGTCACTTTGTTAGGTACCCCTTGCTTGTACCGTTTTGGACCCTCTTTTTCTTTCAGAAGTGCCTTAACTCCCTGCAGTGTACTCAAGTTGACTGTGGCATTGCACAAATGCTCAATTGGCACTATGGGGCCCAAAGTGTGCCAAGATAGTATTCCCTGGACCACTACACCACCAGTCTTAACCGCTGATACAAGGCTGCATGAATCCATGTGTCCATGTTGTTCATGCCAAATGCTGTCCCTACCATTCAAGTTTCGCAGCATAATTGAGACACATCAGACCAGGCAACATTTTCCTGGTCTGATGAGACCAATTGGACATTTGGACATTTTTTTTTTTAATTGTGTAATTTTGGTGCGCCTGTGTGAATTGTAGGCTCAGTTGTCTGTTCTTAGCTGACAGGAGTGGCACCCGATGTGCTCCTCTACTACTGTAGCCCATCTCCCTCAAGATCGGACACGCTGTGCATTCAGAGATGTCCTTCTGCATAACTCAGTTGTGATGAGTGGTTATTTGAGTTACTGATGCCTTTCTAACAGCTCAAACCAGTCTGGCCCATTCTCCCCTGAGCTCTCTTTTCTCTCTCTCTCTCTCTTTTTCCGACTATTCTAAAGATGGCTGTGTATGAATATATTGAACTGTAGCAGATAGCCTTGACCATGTCTACATGCTCAAATGCATTGAGATGCCACCACATGATTGGCCGATAAGAAATTTGCGTCAATGAATAGTGCAGAAGTTGTTTTGTGAAGCGCAACAAAATCAAATTGAACCAAAAGTTGGGCACCTGTTACATCAAATGGTTGGTTTACACATGATGAACTCATGAACCCATTTCTCAATAATAAAGACAAGGGCATCAGGCGACAAACAAGTGTCTCTTCTCTTGCAAGCCAGCATTTTTACCTTCCCAGTCCCATTGTCTCTGATAGAGGCACAAAGTAGATTTGAATCTTTCTTTGCTTTGGCTTAACTTGACCCAATTCAGTTACGGCCACCTCAGACAAGCAGGCTGGCAGGCAGGCAGAAAGAGGGGAGGCAGACAAGTCAATAGTTTAGATGGCAAACATTGCATGGCAAAACGAAGTTAGGAAACAAGCACTGGATGCCCTGTACGTTGCTGTAAAGCAGGGAAGAGGAGAGATAGAGAGGATGAGAGAGAGAGAGAGAGAAATGGAGAGAGAGAGAGAAATGGGGAGAGAGAGAGAGAGAGAGAGAGAGAGAGAGAGAGAGAGAGAGAGAAATGGAGAGAGAGATGAGACGAGATGAGATCACCTCATTTATCTGTTGGTCTCCTGTGTGGTGCCTCATGTTTGTTCATCTGTTCATCAGCAGGCACTCAGACTTCATGCTGTGCGTGCGTGTGTGTGTGCGTGCGTGTGTGCGCACTCTGTGTGCTGTATGCCATTTATTTGTGTGGCTGTGTTTATATCTCGGAGATCTTAGCAGGAAATCTGCTGCCTTTTGATTGGGTTTGTTTTCTTGGTTGCTCTTAAGAACCCAAGGCTGAGCACAAGCAGACCCATTTGGCAGAAGCAGCACTCGAGACTTCCTTGCTATCAACCTACATTCTGCTGCTTCTGTACTGTTAGTTTTTACCTTATTTTTTGTTTTATACATCCTTGGGTTTCAACAGTGGAGTGCTTCCTCAGCCTTGGGTACAGTGGATTTAAATGAACACCAAAGCAAACACAACACCAGCCATGAATGAGGGCAGTTGAGTAGTAGTAGTAGTAGTATAGGACATTGCCATGTTTCTCTCTGTCTGTCTATCATTCACATACACATACACACACACGCACACACACGCAAGCACGCACGCACACACACACACACACACACATACACACACACGCACACACACGCAAGCACGCACGCACACACACACACACACACACTCAGCGATTAAAATAATCCTTTCAGTGATATTCCAAGCGTGTAGTGGTTTGCATTCTCTCTCTCTCTCTCTCTTCTCTTATCTTCAGTCTTCGTCACTGTTTCTCTCTCCTCCCCTCTCCTTTCCCCCCATTTCCTCTCTTCCTCACGAGGTCTCCTTTAATCGGCTTCTTAGCGCCACTCTTGGGTCACGTTTCCTCCAGCCATCTTTAACCTGCACGTGAGTGACTCAGCACTTTGCAGTAGACGCAGGTGTGGCCGCATTGGGAAGTGCCGTTAATTAACACACCCCCACTGCGACCCCCAATTAGCCTGGCTGCCACCGTGCTCTGAACAGGTCATTTCCTTACAGGTTTTTATTAATCCTTAGGTGTCAGCCTCCTCTCCTGGTTTATTTTTCTCCCGTTACTCGTTTCCTATTGCCTTTCTTTTCCATCGTTCTACGCCGGTGATTCTAGCTTGTCTGCTAGAACTTATTTTCCTTTACTCTGTCCTTCCATCACCTTGCCCCCCACCGTCCATCGCCCTCCAGATGAGTTATGGCACAGTGCATTCTGTTGGGAAAGAAAAGGATGACCCCGAGGCCAGTGATGAAGGAGTGCGATGATGGAGTGAGAGAGGAGTCGGGGCCGAGACGGGTGGAGGGTTGGCTAGGGTTATGCCCTGTGTGTGCCGTTTTATTAAAGCTAGTCTGGTCCTCTTTGTCCTTAAATATCTTTGTGGAAAGTCTGTGTGCGTGCTCGTGTGTCTGCACACGCGTGCACGCTTGTTAGCTCCTCTACATGCACGCGCATATGTGACTGGCCAGAAGAGAACAGGCCACAAGTCAGCCCGGGGGCATATTGACTTCATCATAGATTCTGATAGTGGATAGTCCAAGCTTTACAACGATGCCTTGCACATGGGAATCTGGTAAAATCTGATGTTTTTTATGGCCTTTTTAAAGGGGTATGCCAATATTTTGGGGCTTAATACAGTTCAAATCGTTGGCCAGGGTTTATAAAGGTGGTAAAGTGTCTTATTTTTCATGTTAAGCGTTGTCTTGACAAGTTAAAAGAGGGAATATGTCGCTAAGTCAATGCTACAATGCTTCACGGATCCATTGACTTTCACTAGCTTAGCGACATATTCCCTCTTTTAACTTATCTTAAAGCAAGACAATGGCTTACATGAAAAATAGGACACTTTACCACCTTTATAAACCCCAGCCAACGATTTTAACTGTATTAAGCCCCCAAATAGTGGCATACCCCTTTAATGTGTTCACTTCTAAGAAAAGTAGAATAGAAAAGAATTTACTCTGAAAGTTTCCCTCGCCCCTAGAAAACAAATAGATTATCTTTAATGGTGATGCTCTCAATGTCGCTCTTAGACACGTGACTCTGGGTTTGAAATCCAGTCACATATGTGTGGTACTGTACAGTGCAGAGGCAAATGGAGAATAGATGTGACGGAGAAAGGTGTGCAACACAATGCGGGTTAGTTGTCACAATAATCAAAGATCAAAAGAGTAATTACAAGTGTGCGTGCGTGCATGTGTGTGTGTGTGTGTGTGTGTTGATGCATGCATGTGTGGAGGATGAATGCATGTGTGTGCCAGGTCTGTGTGATGCAGTGTGTGTGTGTGTGCGTGTGTGTCAGGTTTGTGTGATGCATGTGTATGTGGAGGGTGTGTGTGTATGCGTGCGCACGTCTGTGTGTGTGTGCGTGTGTGTGTTTGGGTCAGGTCTGTGTGATGTGTGCATCTGTCAGGTCTGTGTGATGCATGAATGTGTGGAGGGTCTGTGTGATACATGTGCATGTGGAGTGTGTGCGTGCTTTTGTGTGTGTCAGGTTTGTGTGACGCATGCGTGTGTGGAGGGTACTGTGTGTGTGTGTGTTTGTGATGCATGCGTGTGTGCGTCTGTCAGGTTTGTGCTTGTGTGGAGGGTACTGTGTGTGTGTGTTTGTGATGCGTGTGTGTGTGTGTGTGCTGCATGCGTGTGTGGAGGGTATGTATGTGTGTGTGTGTGTGCGTCTGTCAGGTTTGTGTGACGCATGCGTGTGTGGAGGGTACTGTGTGTGTGTGTTTGTGATGCATGTGTGTGTGCATCTGTCAGGTTTTGCGTGATGCATGCGTGTGCGGAGTGTGGTGGCTTTGTCAAGAGGAGCCGCGACTCAGCTGCAGGGATTTGAGGGATCATCCACATCCACGGCTGGAGGGACATCTGGGCTATTTCCTGCCACTGAGGCAGCGAGGAAGATGGAGCGATGGTGGAGGAGTGGAACGAGAAGGAGAAGGAGGAGGAGGGATGGAGGGATAAGTGCATAAAGAGAGGAGAGATGGAGGAACGAGAAGGAGAGGAGAGATGGAGGGATCAGTGCATAAAGAGAGGAGAGATGGAAGAAGGAGAAGGGGGAGAGATGGAGAGATCAGTGCATAAAGAGAGGAGATATGGAGGAACGAGAAAGAGAGGAGAGATGGAGGGATGAGTGCATTAAGAAAGGAGAGATGGAGGAACGAGAAGGAGGAGGTGGAGAGATGGGGGGATAAATGCAGGAGGAGAGAAGAGATGGAGGGATGAATGCAGAAGGAGGGGAGATGATGAAGGGATAAACTGATGGTGGAAAGAGACGGAGAGATGGAATAGAGTGAAATTCAAAAGACAGTCAGTCACACCCGTGTGACCGAAGTGATTACTGCCCCATATATTGATTGTGTGCGTGCGCGCGTGCGTGCGCGCGTTTGTGTGCGTGGCAGCAGCAGCGTGTCTAATGTGCAAAATGATTGAGACAGATCGAGGTAGGCTTTAGAGTGATGTGGAATCATGGAAACGGATTTGTGGGACACGTGTGTGCGTGCGTGCTTGTGCGTGCATTTGTGAGTGTGTACATAGTGTGTGTAGTATATGCGTGCATTTGTGCCGAGTGTGGGTGTCGAGTGAAGGGCATGTGTGTGTGAGTAGGTGTTGAGTGGTTCTGGAGTGTGCTGTGGCATTAGAAAGAGCAGAAGAACCTAACAGGTTGCTGGGCTACTGCTCCATCTCTTACGTCTTGAGTTTATCCATACCAATCTATCACAAGGGCCAATTTAAGAGCCACACACACTCGTTCACACAGACGCACACGCACACGCACAAACACAGACACGCACAGACACAGACACAGACACAGACACAGACACAGACACAGACACAGACACAGACACAGACACACACACACACAGAGAAAGACACAGAGAGAGAGAGAGACACACACAGAGAGAGAGAGAGACACACACACGCACAGACACAGACACACATGCACACGCACACGCACACGCACAGACACACATGCACACGCACACGCACAGACACACATGCATAGACAACACACACGGGCACACACATGAGCACACATGCGCACACACACAGTGAAGGGTCTGCTTTAAAGATCGCCTCTCAACGTAATTTAATTAATATTGCCGTGTTCCCAATTGTTATTGAATGTGTTACGCGTTGGTCCTGTTTTAAAAAACGTTCTGGTTGCTTTGTTTCAAGACGTTTTTGCAAGCTGGCAAGGTGGCTTGTGGAGAAACGAGAGAGTGTTCCGTGTTTCTCGTGGAAATGCGTCTCTGATTGGCTCACTCCTCCTGCTCTCAAAGAAACGCGTCTCTGATTGGCTCAGTCCTCCAGCCTTGGGAGAGAATGTAATGGGAAACAGAGTCGCCACTTCTCCGGGTGGTACTGCACTATAGGGGCGCCAACGGAGGCGTGCAGGCTCCATTCAGGGCTGTGCTCTTTCGACAGCGACCCCTAGGCGAGCTGTAGGCACGGAGCAACCGGAGTGAGCAGGCTTTATGTATGAGGCTTTGTGCTGTGTGTGTACCTGAGAGTAGCAATCAGCTGGTGGCTAAGCTAAGCTATGTTTCGGACCACCAGACGTTGCTTGTTTTGAAAACAAGCAGAAAAAAATTACTCGACATGTTTTTAGATAAATGGGTCGATATAAACCTTTGTGGGCAACGCCTTCTTTCGACGTGACGAAACACAGAAAGGCTTTCGTGATTCGCTCGTTTCTCTGCATTATTGATGTAAATTGGGAAACACCGGGAAACACAGCCAGGAGAGTTGACGCACCGCTATGAGAGCCTTGCAAGTGAGTTTAACTTGGGGTGACCGTCCGATCTTCGAAAGGAGTGAGTAAAACTGAGTTTTATCGGAAGTTGGCCTTTAACTGATGTGATCAGCTGTGTAATGAAAGACAAATGGATATGGGGAGGGGAAGGAGTGATGGGGGGACATTATGCTCCACCACCTCTCCCTCCCTCCTTTGGAGAGCTCCTGTTGCTTATCTGCACTCCTCTTCCTCCTTGTCCTCTTCACTCCCTCGTTCATCTGCACTCCTCTTCCTCCTTGTCCTCTTCACTCCCTCGTTCATCTGCACTCCTCTTCCTCCTTGTCCTCTTCACTCCCTCGTTCATCTGCACTCCTCTTCCTCTGTGTCTTCTTCACTCCCTCGTTCATCTGCACTCCTCTTCCTCCTTGTCCTCTTCACTCCCTCGTTCATCTGCACTCCTCTTCCTCCTCATCTTCACTCCCTTGTTCATCTGCACTCCTCTTCCTCTGTCTTTTTCGCTCCCTCGTTCATCTGCACTCCTCTTCCTCTGTGTCTTCTTCACTCCCTTGTTCATCTGCACTCCTCTTCCTCTTTGTCCTCTTCACTCCCTCGTTCATCTGCACTCCTCTTCCTCTGTGTCTTTTTCGCTCTCTCGTTCATCTGCACTCCTCTTCCTCCTCATCCTCTTTACTCCCTCGTTCATCTGCACTCCTCTTCCTCCTCATCCTCTTTACTCCCTCGTTCATCTGCACTCCTCTCCTCCTCCTTGTCCTCTTCACTCCCTCGTTCATCTGCACTCCTCTTCCTCTGTGTCTTCTTCACTCCCTTGTTCATCTGCACTCCTCTTCCTCCTTGTCCTCTTCACTCCCTCGTTCATCTGCACTCCTCTCCTCTTTGTCTTTTTCGCTCTCTCGTTCATCTGCACTCCTCTTCCTCCGTGTCCTATTCACTCCCTTGTTCATCTGCACTCCTCTTCCTCTGTGTCTTCTTCACTCCCTTGTTCATCTGCACTCCTCTTCCTCTGTGTGTTCTTCACTCCCTTGTTCATCTGCACTCCTCCTCCTCCTTGTCCTCTTCACTCCCTTGTTCATCTGCAGTCCTCCTCCTTGTCTCCTCTTGAGTCTCCTCTCTTGTCGTCTATTCTCTCTTATCGCTCATCCTGTGTTGCCCCGACTCTAATTCACCTGGGCTGATACCTGAATACATATTTGAATGTCTGAGTGTGTATGTGCGTGCATGCATGTATGCTCGCTCTGTGCGTGCGTGTGTGTACGTGTGTACGTGTGTGCGTGTGTGCGTGTGTATGTGCGTGCATGTATGCTCGTTCTGTGTGTGCATGTGCAAGTGTGAGCCTCTGTGTGAGCCTCTGTGTGAGCCTCTGTGTGAGCCTCTGTGTGAGCCTCTGTGTGTGTGTGTGTGTGTGTGTGTGTGTGTGTGTGTGTGTGTGTGTGTGTGTGTGTGTGTGTGTGTGTGTGTGTGTGTGTGTGTGTGTGTGTGTGTGTGTGTGTGTGTGTGTGTGTGTGTGTTTGTGCAGGCGCGCACTGGTGAAGCAATCAAGGAACTATCTGAAACATTGACATTCCCTCAGGCAGCGAACTCCAGTGTGGTGAATGATGATGACACGGGGGGCAACAGACCTGGCTCCTGCCCTAAACACACACACACACACACACACACACACACACACACACACACACACACACACACACACACACATACACACACACACACGCATGTTATGAGTAGATCAGCATCTATTGCCCCTGGAGGAAGCGGGTCAGAAAGGGCAGATTGTAGTTTTGTTGACCTGCTGACAAGTGGCATCCCTACAGCAGCCATGTTTGGTTATTAATTGTTTATAATTTCAACACAACACAGCTGGCTATTACTTAGGAATGGGGTTAACATGTTAGCCAGTACTATATGCCAAATTACTGTCCTCATAGATGAGTCCAGTGCTGGGCGATATAGAAAAAGAACATGTATCGCGATACAGATTACTTTATATCATGATAACGGTATATCACAATATACCTCAATTATGTATGTTTTCAGTTATTCTCTTTATTTTCTCCGTGTTTCTTCAAAATTCATCTTACAAAATGTTATTAAAAATTATATTAAATTGTATATTAGCTCTAATAATTGAAAAAATTAGATAAAATCAATAGAAGAGAAAGTTCGAAAAATATTTAGTTAGAATCAATATCTATCATGATAACGCTTATATTGTCATACTGCCTAGCCCTACAGTAAGTGAGTCATAAGACAAGTTGAACATGAACAAGAAATGTGTGAATATACGCCTAACAAATAATTAATTTGTTTAACTTGTGTCATCAAAGTGACTTGTACAGACAGTTGCATGTGAAGTGTTACCCATTATAACTTAGCCGACCTAACCCACCGAGACTGTCAGGACCAATTCTAGGTCAATTGTAGACACAAACATGGACAATACACATACAACATACAATAGTGCAGCTTCCACGTCACATTTACAACACTGGCAGCATGTAGCCTACAGTAGCAGGGGTGTGCTAATCAAATCATACACGTTTCATTTCATCAGAGATGAATCAACAATAGATGCAATTGTTTCGCATTAAAGTCACTGTCCCCCCTCAGCGGACATGTGGCAAATCAGTACTCCAACAACCATCTCCGACTATTTAACGCAGTGGTGCTCAAACTGTGGTACTAGTACCACTGGTCGTACTTGGAAGAATCTCTGGTGGTACTTGGAAGAATTATTTTTTTGTAGGCCTACATTGATTTGAAGGCTGATCAAGTTGTTGCAGTTGAAAATGTCTCTTTGGTCTCACACGGCAAAAGTGAATAAGAAATGCCTTTGCTGAAATATTCTAATGTTGGTTGTCAAGGTGGTACTCGGAGAGCTCAATATTTTCTCAGGTGGTACTTCACACAAAAAGTTTGAGAACCACTGATTTAACGTGCAATTGGCCCCAGGGTTCCATCATTGTGGTGCTGCGCAGAGATGGCAATCCTGCTCCACTTCCTACAGTCACTGGCTCCACTGGCAATATCAACGCTTACATGCAATTTTTTCTGCTGTTCTTAATAGATCAGCTAGATAGATG
>NC_085874.1:14341983-14344483 GCF_034702125.1 Engraulis encrasicolus | reverse complement strand
TTTGTGGTATATTGTGATTTTGTGATGTAATGTAATCCTTATTGTGATATGGTTTTTTTTCCATATCGTCCAACCCTACCTAAGCCTAATTTTTTAAAAAATATGCCAAATGGCCACATGCTATATGGGTATTTCTTTCTCAGCCATGTACTGTGTGTGGCCATACTAACCCTGGCTTTTACTTATGTTTGTTTTTTCGTGCGTGTACAGGTCATGAACATCCGAAAAGCTCTAAACCGGCTAGACAAGCCCTCAGGCCTGTACCCCAACTACCTGAACCCCAACAGCGGCCAGTGGGGACAACGTAAGTCTGAAACACAGAGAGACACACACACACACGACTCACAACACCACTGTCTATAAGCCATACTGTTTGAAGAAATCTTAGGTCTTGCTGGAGGATGTCAGTTGCACCCAACAAATGATTTCTCTCGTCTTAAGACTTTCATTGCCATTGAGCATATGTCCGAGTAACAAATTCACGTCTTTTTTCACACCATCTCTGCTTTCCTTGTCTTCTCTTCTGCCCAACCATCTCTATCATTCTCTCTCTCACTGCCTTTGTTGTTTTATGGTTTTTTTCTTCTTCTTCTTTTGTTTCTCACTCAATCATTTTCAAATCTGCTTTCCCTTTATCTACCTCTGTAGCGGCACGTGTGTGTTTTTCTACGCTGGCTTTTTTTCCCTTCCTCAGGCAAGACTTAACACTCCTTGGCCTCAGACTGACTTGCTCTCTGCTGCTGTTGTCTCTCCTTCCTTATCTCCTGTTCTCTCTCTCTCTCTCTCTCTCTCTCTCTCTCTCTCTCTCTCTCTCCCTCTCTCTCTCTCTCCATATCTCTCCTTCCATCATCGTTCACTGTCATCACTCAATCCAGCACAGCCTCTTTCATCTGCCCCCCTCTCTCTCTCCTTCCCTCTCCACTCTTCTCTCATTTTCTAGTTCATGTCTGTCTAATAAATACCCCTCCCCCTCCTCCTCCTCCTCCCTCCTCCTCCCTCCCTCCCTCTCTCCTCTCTTCCCGTTCTGTCTTGTCTGTCTAACCGATATCTCTCTCTGTGTCGTCTCTCCCTCCATCACACCTCCCTCCCTGCCCTCCCATTTCTCAGCTCGCATCCATCCGTCTCTCGGGTATCATATCACTCTCTCCCACCGCCTCATCTGCTCCTCGTTCCAGGGATCTTTTCATTTCATCCTGCCCTTCGTTTTTCACTTGACTTCTCTGCGGGGCCTGCTGCCTGTCTGTCTATATGGCTGGAGGGCTATATGTGGCATAGTAGGCAGGAATCAAACCTGCTATTTCACACATCTGGCACTTCATGGAAAGTACTGAGAAGTGTTTGTGTGTGTCTGTCTGTCTGTCTATCTGTCTGTCTGGATGTGTGACTGGATGTGTGACTGGGTGTGTGGCTGGATGTGTGGCTGGATGTGTGACTGGATGTGCGGCTGGATGTGCGGCTGGATGTGTGGCTGGATGTGTGACTGGATGTGTGACTGGATGTGTGACTGGATGTGCGGCTGGATGTGCGGCTGGATGTGTGACTGGATGTGTGGCTGGATGTGGGTGTGAGCATATCCGTGTGTGTGAGCATGTATGCGTGTGTCTGTCTGTGTACATTATGTGTCTATTGATTTTTACCAAATAAGACCTGATAAAAGTTATTGACCTGATTGGATGCACAATGTGAATTTGCAGGATGTGTATTCTGTGCCTAATGTGTGCATGGAGTGTTTTCTGCGTTAGCAGAAAGCTGGCGTGGATGTGCAAGCATTAATTTTGTATGTGCCAAGTTGGCGTTATTACCCAAAGTATTTACTATGTGTTGATATGTGGATTTCGAGAGAGACACAGAGAGAGAGATGGAGAGAGAGAGATGTGATGAAAGTAATCCCTGTGCGTGTGCGTGTGCGTGTGTGTGTGTGTGTGTGTGTGGGTGTGTGTGTGCGTGCATGTGTGTGTCTTCTCTTCTCCCTCCACTCTACACTCTCTTGTGCCGATCAGAATGCCTTTTCTCCCCGCCCTTCATTCCTTCATTGTACTTGTTTGAAGTAGCGACAGCAGTAGAGACTGATGGGGCCCATTCATATGAATAGCCACGCCAGGCCTGTCATCAAAAGCACCATTGGGGTCTTTAACACATGTGAGACTTTGAGATCACAAGACAAAATAGCCCAAGAGCACCCCCTACCAACACACAAATACACACTCTCTCTCTCTCTCTCTCTCCGTCTGTCTCTCTCTCTCTCTCTCTCTCTCTCTCTCTCTCTCTCTCTCTCTCTCTCTCTCTCTCTCTCTCTCTCTCTCTCTCTCTCTCTCTCTCTCTCTCTCTCTCTCTCTCAATCTTTCTGTCTGTCACAGTGACTGAGCAGGCAGCAAGACTCCTGTTTCTCTCTCTCTCTTTTTCTCTGAGATCATAAGAAAATAAAGGCTTAGACTACCCCCTACCAACACACACGCACCCATTGACATCACAAGAAAACAAGGCCCTAGACTCTCCTCCA
>NC_085874.1:14311983-14324483 GCF_034702125.1 Engraulis encrasicolus | reverse complement strand
GGTGTTTGTTTGTTTGTTTGTTTGTTTGTTTGTTTTGACCAAGCACATCAGCTTGACCTTATTATGAGCTCAGCTTTTTGTGTGCAACATTTTAGCTTTCTAAAAGCTACTTACGAGGGTCTCAGTGGACAGACTTGGTCACTTATTTCCTCCTCCTCTCTCTCTCTCTCTCTCTCTCTCTCTCTCTCTCTCTCTCTCTCTCTCTCTCTCTCTCTCTCTCTTCAAACCCAAGCTCTGTAGTGGTCTCCAATCAACTAGTGCCTTTTTTCACTCTTCAAAAATGCGTAGTCTAATGATGAAAATGGTTTAAAAAAAACATGAATTTATTTATTCCCGGGCAAAGTTAACTGGGTTCTTCTTTGTTTGTTTGTTGTGTTGCGATATTTTTTTTTTTTGCTAGTGTGTTTGCGTCTGATCAGAGGCCGTGTGCGCGTGACTGTGCACCAGTTCTTGTGGCGTCTGGTGTTGCCGTCGTAGACAACGGAGCCCCAGAAGATACTGTTCCCACAGTTACCTATTTTATGCCTCTTTTCCACTGCCGTTTTTCTGGTAGGCCTATAGCTCGACACAGCGTGACTCGGCCACCACTTTCTCTTTTCAAATAGGCACGACAGCTCAATTGTAAAGCAAAAAGTGTCCGCCGAGTTGCGCTGTGTTGAGCTGTAGGCCTACCATAAAACCAGCAGTGGAAAAGAGGCATTAGTTGCATTCCATCCATATGTCTGTGTTTG
Source organism: Engraulis encrasicolus (assembly GCF_034702125.1). Lineage (NCBI taxonomy): Eukaryota > Metazoa > Chordata > Actinopteri > Clupeiformes > Engraulidae > Engraulis > Engraulis encrasicolus. The sequence continues at coordinate 14,323,752 of NC_085874.1, read as the reverse complement.
TATAAATACAATCTTTGTTTATCATTCTCCTGTGTTTTTTTCATTCTGTAGTATGTTTCTCATAAGTATCTTTACGTTTCCTTTTAGCTCCATCTGTGTCTCCTCCTGTCTCTCTTTCTCTCTGTCTCTGTTTCTTACTCTCTGTCTCTGTCTTGCTCTCTCTCTCTCTCTCTCTCTCTCTCTCTCTCTCTCTCTCTCTCTCTCTCTCTCTCTCTCTCTCTCTCTCTCTCTCTCTCTCTCTCCCCCTATCGCTCATAAAGATACATTTTCTATCCCCACCTTTCCGAATAATTCTCTTTCTTGAGAGTTCAGTGTTTATATCATGCACTTCCACCAACTCCCAACTCATAATCCTTTGTGAGTGGCCAACAATATGTCTCTCTGGGCCACCGTCCTTTATTTTCCTCAATCAATTTCTTTTAATGTTTGACATAAAAGAACGAGACCGAGTGGGGTGAAAAGAGTTCTGAAGCTTATCGCTTTTTGTCTGTCTGCTTTTGTGTGCTTATCTTAGAGCTCGACAGGGACATTCATCAACCTGCAGCTTTTGTTATGGAGACAAAAAAAGACAAAAAAAAACTGGTTTGATATTTAATTTATTTTATCGTGCTGTGGTGATAATGACGAGTTGTTTTCTTCAGTGGTGGGGTTGGTGTTTAGGGGGTTGTTTTGGGGGGAGGGGACCTCACACTGAAGTAGTCTGTGATTTTTCTTTTTTTTTTTTTAATTTGTTTTGTTTTTGTGTTAATTTTTATATATGAACCTCTGGCAAGGTGGGTTAATGTGGGGGAGGAATGGTCGCTGCAACCTACCCAATCAGCCAGTGGAAGCTGGAGACAGTGGGAGTATATCAAACGAATGAATGTACCACCAAATGTGAAATGGAAGGAATTACGCCTTTTGATGTATCTTGTGTTTTTTTTCCTCTGTCTTTATTTCTGTTCCTTTATTTCTTGGTAGATTGTTGTCCTGCTAAGCACAATACATTACAAAAATCTCTTTCCTGGTAGTAGGGTGTCCATGGAGAAAAAAAAGAAACGCGCAAATGAGTGAGATTTAAAAAAAAAAAAAAATGTATAAAGTCAAACGAAGTAAAAGAAAGCACAAGATTACTTTGTTTCTTGTATTGAAATGCAGCAGTGACAGGGAAAGAACTTCAAAGAGCAGCACTACACTGGATGGAAAAAAACAACACACACACACACACACCCACACACACACTGTTGCTGTCTTTATTATGCCAAATACTGTATTAGGAATAAACACTCGTCTGCATACCTGGTCCGGTTTTAATGCCCATCACCACAGGACATGTGCACTGATTAATGGGATCCAGCTCCAATGCATCAAATCTCATTCCTACAAGTAAATTACTGATATGGCTTTCTGTGTGCTGTGCGCAAATGTACAAGTCCTCCAAGTTTCCAACTGTACTCTCTAGTCCTAGAATCTTGGAACAATTCTAAGGCAATTGTTGTGCAGAGCACACTCGTGAGGCAAGACCGGGTTGCCAAGAGTAGTAATGGTAATGGCTGGCGGTATTGCAAAGAATTGTGGCAGAGATAGTAAGATTCTGTATACTCTGATTGTGACAGAGTATGCTAGTATGTTTTTTTGTTTGTCCCCCCAGCGTAGTCATGTCATACTGGTTTGTGGGGCCTGCATCGCCCTGACTCTGCAGTAATTGCACTGCGACATCTCACGAAGTGGTAGCCAATCGGTTGGATTTACCATATCCCACTCGCAAAGTGGACACAATCTCTGCCTCTATCGAAGTCGAATGAATGGAAGTCTGTTAGCAGGGGTGCAAACATGATGATATTAACGAAGCCAATCTGCTCACAGTATCATTCCAAGTCCATACAGTACCTGCTGCTGAAGATAGGGGGTGCTGTTGTGCAATAAGGACAAATCAGGTTGGCAACATTTTTTTTGGTCTATGATCTAATAACAGAGAGAGGACGAACTAAAATAATTGGCACTCATAGCTGCTTAAGAACGGCAAATTGGTTTACAAGTTGAATACATATCTAAGTTGTTTTGCCCTAGTTTCGATTGGAGTTTATAAACTCATTCTTAGCGTTAAATGTACCGGTCAATAACATAGGTGTCAACGCCCAGTCTTTTTTCCCCTGTTCGTGAAAATACACTATGGTGTACAGCAGTGTTGTGGACAGCCAAAGGTGTGCCACAGTTGCCCACCTGGAAGAGCCATGCAGTATATTCAGGATACTAGGATACTGTGAAGCTGCAGACTGCGACCAGCAGAGTATACTACAAATGATGGTTAAGTGATGAACTTACTGTATTCAAACCAAAGGTAGACGTAAACTTGACAGAAATGGCCCATATTTGGGATTCGTTTTGATTATGAAGGCTTGGACTCGTGTACTAACAAGTTTACAACTACCTCTGGGTGATCCAAACCTGGATCCCCGTTTCTCGAAAGCATCGTTGGTAACCAGTTAGCAACTTAGTAAGTTGTCAATGGGAAATTGCATTGTAGCCAAGTAAGTTACTAACTTAGTTAGCAACGACGCTGTCGAGAAACGCACCAGATTTGTCACTTCTTGTAGTAAGCCCCACCCCTGGTCGTGCCTGCCTAACTGGCGTAGGATTATTTTCCATGAAACTTCTTAAGGTTTTGCTGGTCGGTACGTTCGGCACTGCAGTGATATTGTAGTGCAGTGTCGACCGCTCTCTTTAAGCGCTAGCTTCACATGCCATTGTGTTGGCACAGAAGACTTGTCCTGATGTTTTCGTTTCTGATTCTGAAGTTGTGGTTAAGAAAATTTCGTGTTGACTATCTATGCCTTTTTTTCTCAGCTTTATTTCTTTGTTTGGCTTTTGTTTTTTTGTTTTTTTGTTAAGTAATTGTGTGAATCTGTTTTGTGAAACGACCTCAGAAAATGTAACTGTACAATATTGCTGATAATCATTCCATTGCACATACAGTAGGTTTTTTTTGGTTTGTTTTATGCAATTAATTTTTGTGGGAAATCATGACGTAAATTTGTGTTTTACCTGTTATTAATGTAAATATTCCATTCTGGCAGATGCCATTCTACATTTATATGAAAAAAAAATCTTATGACTTTATGGAATAAATAATAATTATCAGCAAAATTTTAATAAAACTATATTTGGTATAATTCTACTTTGAATAAAAATACTGTTGTTACAGATGTCTAAATGTTTCTTTTTTCCTTCACGAAACCATGAGTGTTTAGTACTTAATAAAGCTCCCAGCAGGTATGCACGACACTCAAGAAGGGCACCCCATCAGCTTTCATATCATAGCAATCAATCTGTCCCCAGCCATGTGACGTCATACCATTGCTGTCCAAAAAAAATATGTGTGATGTTGAAATGGTGCATGGATGACTGAAATACGACTACCACTGCAAGTTTAACCTTGCTCGCCAGCACGACCCACAAATCTGGAAGGGTGCCCTGGCAAAGGACCTTGACTTCTCCAGCCAGATCCACTCAGGCGTGGAGCCAGCATGGCTTAAATTAACTGGTTAATCAGCCAGTGGGCAATTAGAGGTGGTGCCAACCAATTTAAAGAGCCAGTAGGCTATGCAGTGTGAAAATAGGTTTGTCAAGGGATGGCACACATATGGGCTGGCATCCCTCCCATTGCCCCACCCCCCTAAAGCCTTAATCAACAGGCCACCTGGGAGATCCAACAATATGGCTAAGAGCCAGTTCAGTCAGTATTTCATCCTACTTTGCAGATTTACTGTAAAAGTCAGGAGAAGGGTGACTTGAATTGTAAGTTCCTCTGAGGGACATTAATTACATGGTTTAGTGACAACTCTGTCAGCAGTAAACCTCCCTGCAGAAGAGCCCTGTGACTTAATGATATCAGCACCGCAGGACTGTTAAACTACAGGATGTATTCAGTGTTTAGCTTTTAAAGGGACAATGTGTGAGATTTTTTGTTGTTTATTTCCAGAATTCATGCTGCCCATTCACTAATGTTACCTTTTTTCATGAATACTTACCACCACCATCAAATTCTAAGTATTCATTATGACTGGAAAATTGTACTTTTCATACATGAAAAGGGGGATCTTCTCCATGGTCCGCCATTTTGAATTTCCTAAAATAGCCATTTTTAGCTGCAAAAATGACGAAACGAAAATATTTGTTTATTACTTTGTAAACTTTTATATACAGATCAAATTTGGCAATAGGGAGCCTAGTTTCAATGAGCAGCATAGTTGCAGTACCTTTTTTGACCATTTCCTGCACAGTGTCCCTTTAAGTGCTCTTTTCAGACACGTAGCCTACTGTACCACATCAGGGATATGACATTTTTTAACACCTGAACAACACCTTTATGGTGTATTGTTGAATCATCTTATCGGAGAAATCTTCTCTGGTGTTATTGTTTACACTTTTCACGTTCCATCTAAAATTGTGTGGCAAGAAGCAGAGCATTTTACATGTAGCTCGATTGTTTTGCACATGTGCATGAGGATTTAGCTGTTCACTGTTGATGTGCAGTCAGTTACACAACTCTCCTGATATGACTACATGTACACGTATAATACGTCTCTTAGGTCTAAGTCTTAGTCTTGCAACCTATCTCACTGTGGTGTACCGTCGGTAATGTAGGAGGTAATTGGTTTGGGGCTTGCAACTGGTGACGGTCAGTGGTGTAGTCTACTTTTTTATGGTGGGTATACTGTATAGTTGAGCATTTTTTGAAGTGGCCATACTGTATATATTTGTGCTATTCAAAACAATTGATAAATCAATTTTAAGTGGGTATACTGAAATCCCTGATATTTAGAAGTGGGTGTACTCCATATACCCGCGTTCAACGTAGACTACACCACTGGGTCATGTAGGCTAAGTTAATGACATGGAAAATTATTATACTGTATATCATCTGAACATGGTGAAGAAAAACTTTCACGGAAACTGCACTCCTTTAGTACATTTCATAACAAGCCAAGTCTTCAATTAGCGAAATAAATTCAGGCCATAACACCCCATAGGCCTAACCAGTAATATTAATATAATATATTGTGCATCATGTGATATTTCTGACAAAGTTTTCAACTTCAACTGCTCCCCACATGTCTCCCCCACACCTCACACATGATGTGCTACGTAGATCAAACAGATGTGATGGTGAAGTAACCGCAACTCTTTTCCTGCAACTAGTTTTTTGGCACATGTGCACAAATGTGTAAGCAAGGATCCTGCTATAGCTTTCTGACAGTGAACTTTTATGTTGACAAATTTGAAACCTCACTCATGCTGTTAGTTGACTCTTAAACATTCCACTTTAATTGATATTCAATACCACTAAATCAAGGTACCCTATTCGTGCCTGCTTACGTTGACTAAAATGTCATGCTGCTTTGTCAAATTGAAGTTTGGTTTTGTGGACAGATTTAATAGTACTATATTGAACTGAAGCTACAGAACAAAAACTTTTTTCCCCTCAAAGTGTGAGCTCTCTACCTCTCTAAAGCCCAAGTCTACCAATGCCGGACATTGACAAAGAAGTCCTTTATTTTTCACACCTTACCACTTACCAGAGTTTGCAATTTCATGCTTTCAGAATATACCAGTAATGCTGGACTGGACTGGCCATCTGGCATAGCGGGCATTTACCGGTGGGCCCCTATTTTCAGAATTTTTTTTTAAAAAGATGAGTCAGCGAGTCAGTTCTCTGCCGCTAATTATGAGGGGGCCCTATAATCCAAAAGTGCCCTGGCCCTATTTCTCCCCCTTCTCAGCCCTGCAGTGATGCATGCTTTAGAGAGGAGATCTCATATAAAACCAGATGCTGTATCATTGTGGCTTAATATCTCTACAACAGCCCACCACATCTCCCAAGCCTTCCATTTTCTGGTAGTGTCAGGCTGTAGTTAATAAGTCCATTTTTATTCCTGCTCTACCCTAGCACTTTACTTTTGCAATCGTCTGGTCTTACTTTTAAAAGCCAGATAAGACCAGAAAATACTGTCGCTTCTGCAACCGTCACGTAAGCAGAGCCGTATCTTCCGGTAGGTCAACCTTACACCTTTGAGGCCCGGAATGGGCAGTATTACATATACCGTACAGTACAAAATACAAAATACTTTCTCCTTAACTATGCATTTACATACGCAGGAGAATAGTGCCGCCCATCAACTAGTAGGCTTATGTGAGGTAGGTAAATTGGAATGTACAAGTGGTTGTCTGGGTAAGGGGTAAAGAAGTCAGGCTAGCAACCCAAGGTTTATGTATTTTGTGTTGTATTTGGAAATAGTTTTGGTATTTCTTTGCCCATCCCTGTTTGGAGCATGGTGAGGGCATTCTACGGTCTCTAAGTCTAATGGAACAGTGTGGTTTATGGTATCAAAACGAATCAGCAGAAATCAAATTAGTTTTTATTGTTAGCCATGTACATACATATAATTACACATTAAGGAACATTTGACCATAAACAGTGTGTGAACAGTGTACCAAACCTAACCATACATCAATCCATAGACAGTCAACAACAGGTCTTCTGTATGGATGACTTCGCCTCCTGCCTCGCCTCATGCCTCACTGCCTGGCTGCTTGTTATGGTCAGTGAGACACAGTATGTGCCATTTAACCACAACTCACTCACAGCCACCGTACACACGCACGTGCCATCGACGCATTTATGACCTCCTGACCTCGCGAGACCTGATCTGGAGCAAGGGTGCTGATTGGTCTGCTGATTACATGTGAGACCATCACCATCACACCCCATATGAGCAGAGGTGAGGTGATCGATAGGCCAGCGTGTGGGGTCTGCCTTCTTCAAGCATGACACAATACAGAGGACACACACACACACACACATACAGTATGCGTAATGCGCACTCACGTCGGTATGGAATGGCAGAAAACCGTCATGGGACAAGGAAACGGGTGAAATTCCAACCCTCAAAAGTTCAAGCAATCGTGTCATTTAAAGCAGAATGGCAACACTGTGGCTGGTGTTTGCAGGTGACCTTTTCAGGAAAAAGGGGAAAGAGGGGGATCATTAGTGATCTCTCCAGCCGCGGCCGGACAGCCCCGTGGCACGTCGTCTCCAGAGGTGTGACATTCAGACGCGACGGCGGAGAGCAAGTCGGCTCCTGACACCACGCTTTTGACATTTACCTCCCACTGATATCGCAGGTCAACATGGCATAACACCAGAGCATTGAAATAACACGCCGGCTTGGACCGTCCACCATGTTTGTGCATCACGACTTTGCAAGTTAACGCGTCCTGCACAACGCCCTGTGACAGGCTAAGTTTAGAGGTGGTTTTAGTCTGGGCACAACTTCGCCAATCCCTGCTTGTTTCATTGTTCTTATCAAAAAGTAGTGGCAGAAACGTTGCCTTACTTATAGGTTAGGGTTAGGCATGGCTTTGGTCAGGGCACAGCAGAGCATTTTCGTGTTTAGCAACACAAATTCACTGTGTTAACAGAAATTTGCCAAAATGGCGGGAAATTCGCAAACCTGGTCACGTGACAAACGTGCTTTCCTGCTCTGTAGAGGACCATGACTTTACTTGCAAAGGCGTCGCGCCTCAACATGGAATGCACTGTCGTGAAATATATAGACCTTTGCATGGTACCAGACGGCTCAGGTGACTGGCCCTGGTCTGGAGCGGTTAGTCCAGTTAGCCCGGCCGCGCCCTCCTAGTGACGCCACACCTTCAGCTTTGCTTCCAGTCAGGCCAGGAGCAATACAAATATCGTTTTTTAGCTACGGAAAAATCGGGAACTCCTCACCCTTTGTTGACAAGCAGTAGCAAACCAAGGGAGGCGGGTCAAACCATGCCATTTGGGAAATGTTAATTGTTATGCTCTTGGTCAGACCAAGTCCAGAAGACATTTGAAAGTCGATGATAATCAGGCTACTATACAGTAGTCCTAGGTGACATATCCGGGCCGGCTTCTGAGATCATGAACTGACCGGCTGTCAAGCAAAGGATGGATAACAGATGGATTTGTAAATGAAATGTCAAGTAAATCATGGATTTGACAGCCTGCATAACTCTCTCTGTGTGTGTGTGTGTGTGTGTGTGTGTGTGTGTGTGTGTGTGTGTGTGTATGTGTGTGTGTGTGTGTGTGTGTGTGTGTGTGTGTGTGTGTGTGTGTGTGTGTGTGTGTGTGTGTGTGTGAGAGAGAGAGAGAGAGAGAGAGAGGAAAGAGAGAGAGAGAGAGAGAGAGAGAGAGAGAGAGAGAGAGAGAGAGAGAGAGAGTTTATATGTGTGTGAGAGTCTGTGTATCTGTGTGTGTGAGTCTGTGTGTGTCTGTGTGTGCGTGCATGCATATGCATGTGTGTATCGGCATGATGGCAAAAATTTGGACACTGATGTACAATTCACAGAAAATACACTCACACACACACATCATAGGGCAGCTGTTCAACTGACCGGTCGGTTGTCAAGCAAATGATTGATTAAGGATGGATTTGTAAATGTACTGTAATGTCAAATAACTGTTGAATTTGATAGCCTGCATAACTGTGTGTGTGTGTGTGTGTGTGTGTGTGTGTGTGTGTGTGTGTGTGTGTGTGTGTGTGTGTGTGTGTGTGTGTGTGTGTGTGTGTGTGTGTGTGTGTGTGTGTGTGTGTGTGTGTGTGTGTGTGAGTCTGTGTGTGTGAGTCTGTGTGTCTGTGTGTCTGTGTGTACATGCGTGCATATGCATGTCAATCAGCAAAGGTGTACACTGCTGTACAATTCACTGCAACACACACACACACACACACACACACACACACACACCCTCCCAATTTCCTCACAGTTGACTGCAGGTTCATTTCCAACATTTTTTCAATCATTCCCTAACTTTGGTCTAATAACACCTCATTACATTGGCAGCATTTAGTTAGAGGCTGTTTTTTTTCTGCTATGCTGCCTGTGTAGAAAAGGCAACCAAAAGGACAAAAGCACATTAGCGGTTATGTTCATTATGCTCCTCATTGGTTACGCCACCTCCCCTGCCAAGGGAGCCATTGCGTGCTGGTTGTGGGGGTAGTGGAGGGGGATGGGGATGGGGAGAGGGGGCGTGGAAATGTGCGTTTCCACATTACGAGTGTAAATATTCAGTTAATTAGCCATAAACTGTCCTCCTTTGCCTGTGGGAAAACAATTCATGGTGTGCAGTAGCCTACCCACACATTGCAGGTGCTGGGAAAGGAAGTTGCCTCTATACGCTACACTGAGCAGCAAGAGGAGAAGTGGAGCCATGGCCTGTGTGGTGCGGCTGGAGTTATTCATTCCATACGATCTGCAGTGAAACTGCTACTATGCTACGCAACGGTGTGTGTAGCCATAGCTGCAATACTTCAGACAGGTGAGTTCTCTTGACCATATGCTGCTGGAGCAGAAGCTTTATTTGTATTGGAAGCTCTGTGCGTGTGTGTGTGTGCGTGTGTGTGTGTGTGTGTGTGTGTGTGTGTGTGTGTGTGTGTGTGTGTGTGTGTGTGTGTGTGTGTGCGTGCGTCCATGCGTGCGTGCGTGCGTGCGTGCGTGCGTGTGTGTGTGTGTGTGTGTGTGTGTGTGTGTGTGTGTGTGTGTGTCTCTTCTCTGTATTGTGTCATGCTTGAAGAAGGCAGACCCCACACGCTGGCCTATCGATCACCTCACCTCTGCTCATATGGGGTGTGATGGTGATGGTCTCACATGTAATCAGCAGACCAATCAGCACCCTTGCTCCAGATCACCTCTCACAGGGTCAAGGGGTCAGCGCTCCCCGCGACATGGCCCACTGCCCTCTGGGACTATAAGTCACTGCAATTGCCTCTGTCCTCCTGCGGTCTACGGTATATAGCCATTCCAAGCTATGGCTGGACTTGATTGCTTATAGCTCATTCCTGCACTGTAGGTCCTCCTGCCCCCTGCACCTCTGTCTCTCTCTCTGCGCCCTCACTGCTCCAAGAGCGGTATTTATGATGGTAGTATTAGGTGGTTGTTTGAAGGTGCGCGGCTGTTGTTTTTGTTTATGCACAGTTAAACTGAGGGCACCTATGAATCTCAAACATATATTTTTGGGCTGTGCAGGCAGTGTTATTAGGACTATTAAAATGTAATGTACTTCTGATTTATCATTTGAAGTTCAGAGGCTCCGTAAAGCGTTCTGTGTTTACACATCAGGGCATTTCAGGTTGATCTCCTGTTTAATGTGGACTATCTAGGAACTCAGTTTGAACATGGATTTGTCCATATCCTGAAAACTAATTTAGGATTATAGGAAAATGGGGGCCCAGTGTCTCAATGAGCTAAGGCGGAGTACCATTACACCGGAGACCTGGGTTCGATTCCTACCCGAGGTCATTTCCCGATCCTTCCCCATCTCTATTGCCGCATGTGTCCTATCTCTCTCTCTCTCTCTCTGCCCCATCTCAAACAAAGACATAAAAAGCCCCCCAAAATGATTCTAGGAAAATCATGTCCATTTGACATTTTGTAAGGCAATAGTTTATGACATATATGTCATTATGCCAATGTATTATAAAAAAAAATCTGACCCCACGGAAAGATTAAGCTATAAATAAATAAATGAAAAACACTGAAATGTAGCAAGATCCCTCAGCATTTTCCCTTCTCTCCCTCTCTATTACTGCGGTATGCAGCACAAAATAAGTCACATTCATCATATCCTACTCAGTAGTTTTCAGACTGGGGAAGAAACGCCTGTGTGGAGCAGTGTTTGGGGCTACGCAGTGCAGCGTAAATCTGGGAATAGGTTTCAAACTTGTAAAGTTCAAAAAGTACAGCTTCAAAGTTTATACGGACAAGGATATCACACTCAAACTCTTACAGATATCACCCAGTAGTTGCTATATTTCACTATCCATAGGCCTATCAGTTCACATTTTGTTATTGCAGCAACGTGGCCCGGTGGTCTGAAAATGTTCAACTGAAAATTGATTATGTGTGAACTTGAAAACGGCATTTGCTTCAATCCCAATCTCTAACATTTAACATGTAATCTGCTTGTTGGGTCATCATTTATCTTCCCCCCTTCCCATGTCCATGCCCTGCTCACTGGTGATAATAATATCTGGTAACATGCGTAATCTCGTCACACAAGGCCTGATTCAGCCACATCAGGGAGGGAAATGTGAGCATGGGCTTACGGATGTAAAAACCAGGCTAGCATAGCCACTGCAACTTCACAAATTTGTCTGAATTCCATTGTCAACCCACTTCTGTGGGACATGCAAGGGATGTGCAAACTCGTGTCAATGAAATGCCTCAGTATGCTAATAGTTGAAGCTACCAATATGGCATGTGCTTACACATCTCCCATCTCTCTGGCAAAAAGAGCCAATTGCCTACTGTCATTGATCCAATCATCTCGCAAGCCAATCCTGCGCATGAGCATGTGGCATTTGGAGGAAATGGAGGCTAAAGCAAGCAGCTTTGCTGGGTTGGCCAGACATGCCCAGAGGTGTCGCCAATAGCGCTATGAGTGCCCAAAGGCGTCATCGTCGCTCTAAGAAGTGAAGCTATATTTTGTAACATCAGAGGTAGTATAGAATAAACTATTTACTCAACATGATCTGTTTCAAGAAACTGACCATGGTACAGTACATTGGAACAAATAACAGACAATATGTTATGAGGGGGAGGAAGGAGGCACAGAAGTTAAAGGTTTTTGGGGAACCACTGGTTAAGCAATTTAGATAGCAATATTGCATTGGTCATCTGCCCAGTGCCCCTGCTGATGCCAGCAATAATCCGAGAGAGAGAGAGTCTGTGAACCGGCCAATGTTCTGTCTG
>NC_085874.1:14289483-14304483 GCF_034702125.1 Engraulis encrasicolus | reverse complement strand
AAGCAAGCATTCATTTCATGGCAATCATTTTGAAATATGTGTGCTGACAGAGAAGAGGCAGTGGAACGTGTATGTTGTGTGAAATCAAACTTAAGAGGTGACTGACCTTTGAAAAATGTATTTGCCTCCTGTGGCGTTTTTAATGTATTGGACCGTAATGGACCAATATTGTAAGCCTCTGGGATGGAGGGAAATGAAAGTGCTTTCACACCTGAGGAGAAGAAGATTAGTGGATTTTATGCAGGGCTTTTAAATGAGATAACTTTTTTTTATGTGAAATCCATGGTTGCCAGGCTTTTTCGTAATAAAAAGGAAACTGCACCTGCCAAGCCCTAGATTCATTTCAGTGACTGCTGATGTTTTCAGTGACAAGGGGCCAAGTAGATCTGCAAAAAAACCTGCTCTTTAATCAAAGGGAAACTTCAAAGGCTTGAGAAGAAATACTCTGACATGTTTAAAATCCTTCCTAACTCATAGGCATGCTTCAGATTTTATTTTAATATCTTCAGTTAAAGACAAGACATGAGTAATAGCCTGAGCAGACAAAGAGGTGAAATCTCGGTAAGTCCTTTTCAAATGTCTATTAAAAGAGCACAATAATTTCTTTCAGTTAGTTGAGTTATCACAAAGGAATAAAAAGTGAAAGTACACGTATCATAGCCATTTTTTTATGACAAGAACAGAAAATTATAAGGACATCTACCGTCCTACATGTTACATTTTAGATTCCATGCCAGGCTAACATAAACACACACACACACACACACACACACACACACACACACACACACACACACACACACACACACACACACACACACACACACACACACACACACACACACACACACACACACACACACACACACACACACACACACACACACACACATGCACACGTAAGTGGACGGCCATGGCCCAGGTAACGTTGTGAAAGTATAGATACAACACACGTCTCAACTACAACAACTAAAAAGAAAAAAATATATGTGTACAAAATGTCTGACAAAATCTCCACTTTTCAGCACCATGGAGACCTCCACTCTAAGAAGAGGAACAGAGGGGGATACACAGGAAGCTTCAGCACCACGGACAGCTCCAATGGCTCTAAAACTCTCCTTGCAACTCAATTATTGTTGTCCACACATCGGTTTTTAATGTTAAGCTTATCTAACAGCCGGCTGAGCACGCAGACAAGAATCCCAAAATGCTATGCGACTAGGTTCGAAGTACCATTGGAGCACAGCATAGACAAGAACCTGATGTCTTGTTGGCTGGTGGTTTTAGCCACTTGCTCTGATGTTGTGCTCTTTTAGGAGAACATATTGTCTTGTCGTTCGGAATTCATCGGTATGCTCCCTAAATAACGCTATAATGTGTAACCAAGAGGAAGCCACTGGTCACAACGCAGGTTTTCAGGATCAGACACAGCCTCTGATTGTTTGGAAGCTGTGGTCACGCATAGTTGCGCCTATGTGTGATTGGGGTGATACAATCTAGGTTATTTACAAAGAATACGAATCAATTGTGATTTACACACGTTAAGATACATAGTTGGTAGGAGTACAGAAACCACGAAAACAGGTTCTAACCAGGCACTACACAGGTCCAAAGGAACTTCCAATGGTAGACACCTGGCCACGTAGCATTTTGGGATTCTTGTCTGCGCACACAGCCGGCTATTTGATAACATTGAGGCTGGCCAGAATAGTGCTGGTGTCTGTTCCCGCACCAGTTGCATTCAGAACAGAAGTGCTTACCTGCTACACACACTATGTTCATACCGGGCTATGTACTTTTCCGCACGTGACACTGTGTGAGTAAGATGAACGTGCTGATGTCAATGTTGGTGTCATGGTTCACAGAGAAAAAACACATATTATTCGTCTTCACAAAACACGTTTTTCGGTTCCTGAAGGCTCTGATTTCCAGTGTGAATACACGAGTCAGTTCGATATTAGCGGGCGGCCAGGAATGGGCACTGGCAGTCATGGTTCGCTGTCAGCCTAATCACGCTGAATGGGTAATACCAACCAAGCCGGGGAATGACTTATTGCTATTTGAGAGCAGCTATGGCTCAGGGTTGTTGTGTCAATTTCAGCCCCTAATGACCAATGTCCTTGAGCAACATTCTCTGCACTGGAATGCACGGCATCCATATATACATAATGTGTGCGTATTTGTGTGTGTGTTTGCGTATACGCGTGCGTGCGTGCGTGCGTGTGTGTGTGTGTGTGTGTGTGTGTGTGTGTGTGTGTGTGTGTGTGTGTGTGTGTGTGTGTGTGTGTGCACGTGAGTGTGTGTGTGTGTGTGTGTGCGTGTGTGTGTGTGTGGAGTGTGTGTGTGTGTGTGTGTGTGTGTGTGTGTGTGTGTGTGTGTGTGTGTGTGTGTGTGTGTGTGTGTGTGTGTGTGTGTGTGTGTGTGTGTGTGTGCATGTGCGTGTGTGTGCTTGTGTATTTTTGTACACCTTCACGGGCATGCCTGCCACTGTGATGTATGAAATCCCAAAGCGTTTTAGATCCCTGTGCTAAAATATAAACACGCCTCCATTACGTTTCAATCATGGAGCAAGGTGAGAATGCCTTGAGTGACACCTCCCTTACAAATGAGCATAGAGAAACACACACAGTAAAAAAGAGCAAGGCTGGCAGGGACAAGGAAACGGGCCGGGTATTTTTAGCCAGGACCGGTCTGCTAGGCCAGTGTTTCCCAACCTTTTTTGTCTCGTGTACCCCTTAAGCCTTTTCATTGTGCCATGAGTACCCCCTAACTCCCTTTTTCTATTGCAGTGTGACTATGCTCCATGCATTTGTTAAAATTAAATTTTTCCAAGTACCCCCTGTAGTGTGCTCGCGTACCCCTAGTGGTACACGTACCCCTGGTTGGGAAACACTGGGCTAGGCATTGAGACAGTTAATGAAGCCTGGGACAACATTTTTGAGATTTCGAGATATTTTTGATGTATATTTTTACTAAGCACAAAGCAGAGTTGTCCACAACTGCCAAATGTAGGCCTATATTTAAACCTGACTCGGGAGAGGTCAGCTGTACGGCATGACTGCTAAGACTACACTGAGAGGAGGACCAGGCCAAAACAATCAACAGTCTACTGGGCAAATGCCCTGTATGCCATATGGCCAATCCAGCCGAGTTGAAGAGTGAATTCAGTCCAAGAGTGTTCCCTAAGTGTTGAATTAACATAGCATTTTTTTACTGTGCAGGTGGGTCCCGCCATGCTGCTTCTGGAAACATTGGGAGGAAAAACAAGCGGGTTCGTGTCACCTTTGCAATGTCATAGTCAGGTTGCACAGCAGCTTGTGTTCTCGGCTTCCGTATTTGTGCATAATGTTTGCATGCTGTTCACAGTGTAGCTGTGTGATGGAGCCTCTGAGGAGATCCGTTCACACGCATCCTGTTTTCTGTAAGCTCTTCTCTCTTTTGGTCTGCTTTCTCTCATTTTGTTCACCATCACATTTTGTATTTGATTATGTTTGACACTTCAGATGTCTCACTGTGTCTGTCTGTCTGTCTGTCTGTCTCTGTCTGAGTCTCTGTCTCTCTGTCTCTCTCTCTCTCTCTCTCTCTCTCTCTCTCTCTCTCTCTCTCTCTCTCTCTCTCTCTCTCTCTCTCTCTGTCTCTCTGTCTCTCTCTCTCTGTTTGCCATTGTCATTATCTGCCTCCCTCTATTTGTCTTTTTGTCTGTCTGTTTGTTTGCCTCTGTCTGTCCGTCTGTCCCCCCCCCCCTCAAATTCAATTAAAAACTGTTTTACTTGCTTTACTTCTTACTGTTTTAATTTTTATTACTAACTGTTGCCAGCAAAAAAAGAATGATAAAACACAACGTGACAACAAGCACACATTCAACATGCACACATTCCCTTGTTTTGATTTATTTCATACAGCACTGAGTATGTTTGCAAAACATGACGTGACTGAAAGCAAACAGTGTTTCAAAATACCCCCATTTCTCATGGAAATGCATTCTCATGCCGGTGGTGCATAATCCCACTAGAAAAAGGAATATTTTATGCATAGCAGTGGAGGGAGAGAGAGAGATAGAGAGAGAGAGAGAGAGAGAGAGAGAGAGAGAGAGAGAGAGAGAGAGAGAGAGAGAGAGAATTGACCTGAGTCAGCCTGACTTCTTGAGTCACCCATGCAGTGAAGTGGAAATGCACACTCATCTCATCATCCGCACACACACACATGCACGCACACGCACACGCACACGCACGCACGCACACACACACACACACACACACACACACACACACACACACACACACACACACACACACACACACACACACACACACACACACACACACACACACACACACACACACACACACACACACACACACACACACACGCACACACACACACACACACACACACACACACACACACACACACACACCATAATATGTCTGAGTTTTGTACTTTTTGTGGTATTTTTTCTGTTAGCTTCTTCAACATTGCACATTATGCAATGCCAGGCACACCTGATTTAGAATAAGACATACAGACTGTGTGCACGACATGTATACCGTCATTTCCGGCCTATAAACCACTACTTTTATACCGTCATTTCCGGCCTATAAACCACTACTTTTATACCGTAATTTCCGGCCTATGAACCACTACTTTTATACCGTCATTTCCGGCCTATAAACCACTACTTTTATACCGTCATTTCCGGCCTATAAACCACTACTTTTTTCTCATGATATGAACCCTGTGGCTTATACCATGATGCGGCTACATGTGACAAGCACAATGTGAACAGAGTTAGCTACAGAATAAATGTTTTCTAAATATTACGTTTTACAATGTGGACACCTACGGCTTATACAGAGGTGCAGTCTATATGTGTACAACAACTTTTTCTTCTTAATTTGAGTGAGTACATTTTATATTGAGGAGTGGCTTATAGGCCGTAAATTACAGTAGGCCTACATGGGGATACAGCATCACCGTGTATACATGTGTAAATGTCTGTTTATGTCTGAGTATAATCGGAAGATGGATAGAGGATGGATAGAAGAAAAATCTAACAGAGAAAAGTGGAGAAAGGGACAACAATCCGAATGAAAGACAGACATTTTTGGGGCATTTTTGGCAGATGATGGATGTGCCACATTAGGTGAGACACTGCAGCACAGCTGTCAGTTGTTTACACTGACACAATCAGAAAAGTGTAAGACTGCTGGCTCCTCTCTGCTGAAGTGTTTATCCACCTGCACTCTCTCAGTTTACCTGTCTGTCTCTCTCTGAGGTGATCACACCGCCGGCGTTGAACGCGTGGAAAGATGCGGAAGTAATTTACTTTGTATGGGAGAGGAGGCGGCAGAAGCATGAAAAGCAGCAAACGCGTTTCTAGAGGTGAGGGCGTCAAAAGCCGAGGGCGTGAAAAGTTGAACTTCATCTAAAAATATGTAATGAGCTCGCCGACAGCAGGCGGCAGCCAATGGAATGTTCACATTTGTCTTAACACGAGCTTCGGTTGGTCGAGATTCCTGGTCGAACGCTTCAGGTTTAATCGTTTTCCGCGTTCAACGCCCCTGACCTGTGCTTTCCAGACAGGAGTCAGCAGCGTTGTAGCTCTTTCAACGCCGGTGGTGTGATTGCGGCATTACTCTCTCTCTCTCTCTCTCTCTGTAGGGGTACCTTTACTATGAGGTCATAGACAGGGTAGTCATGGGTAAGCGGTTAGGGCATCAAACTTGTAGCCCAAAGGTTGCTGGTTCGACTCTCGACCTGCCAGGTTAGTGGGGGGAGTAATTAACCAGTGCTCTTCCCCATCCTCTTCCATGACTGAGGTACCCTGAGTACTCCCTTGGGATGCCATTGGGGTTTGCCCCCTTACACAGGTGAGGCATCAATGCAATTTTGTTGTGTGCACAGTGCACCTATTTACTGTGGAGTGCTGTGTCACAGTGAACTGGAAGAGAGAGAGAGAGAGAGAGAGAGAGAGAGAGAGAGAGAGAGAGAGAGAGAGAGAGAGAGAGAGAGAGAGAGAGAGAGAGAGAGAGAGAGAGAGAGAGAGAGAGAGGCAGGTGGAGAGAGTTTGCCAAAGTCCTAAAAAGAATGAAAAGGGTAAATGTCAAGGAGGCTTCAATAAATACCATGGGGGTACCATAGTGTGTGTTTGTGTGTGTGAGAAAGAGAGAGAGAAAGTGCTGAGGTAGTAGTAAAAAAAAATCTGTTTCCAACACACACACACACACACACACACACACACACACACACACACACACACATCTCATCTGAACAACTCCAATCTACGTATGCATGGCAGACAATCAGACAGTAGGGTACTCTAATCACTCAACACCTCCTTATGGTGCACTCTCATACACATACATGTACGCATGCACGCACGCAGGCACACACGCACACACACACACACACACACACACACACACACACACACACACACACACACACACACACACACACACACACACACACACACACACACACACACACACACACACACACACACACTCACACACGCCCACCCGCACACACACACACACACACACACACACACACACACACACACACACACACACACACACACACACACACACACACACACACACACACACACACACACACACACGGCAGCAGCTGGTTGTTGCAGTGTCAGCTTCTGTGTGGCATCCTCTCCCCTGTCTGTCAGTCAGGCATCGTCCTAGAAATGAACTCCCACATTAGCCAGCGATAACAGAATACATTAGCTTCAGAGGAATGCCATCTGCAACCTAGAAGCACCCCGTCTTTGTATGTCCCTCTCTCTCTCTCTCTCTTTCTCTCTCTCTCTCTCTCTCTCTCTCTCTCTCTCTCCCTCGTTGTTGTTATTGTTCTTCTTCTTCGTCTTCATCATCATCATCATCATCATCATCATCTTCTTCTTCTTCTTCTTCTTCTTCTTCTTCTTCTTCTTCTTCTTCTTCTTCTTCTTCTTCTTCTTCTTCTTCTTCTTCTTCCCCACACACACACAGACACACAAAGCCACCAATCCTCAAAGCAGAGAATGACTAAATGCAAGCCAATCCCCATGCAGAGATCGTCTTAGATCCCCATGCAGAGAATAACTGCTCTAATCATAATTTTTGAATTACAGAAATCTTAAGGCGTCAAATTGGGCATTAGCCTCCGCGTCTTCCCCAGTTGACCCCGACGACCACAACCCAGGAGCGGGAACACCGAGAGTGCTGCTCCAGTGAGTTCATCTTTCCTCCGTCGTTATCCCATCACACGATGAGTCAGGAAGACCAATCAGAGGAGCCCACCCACCGCACAGGGCCAATAGCGATAATGGCAAAGGTTAATGGAAAGTCACTCAGAACGGAATAGTCATGATTCAGGACACTTCACTTCCTTCCTTCCTTCCTTCCTTCCTTTCTGCATTCCTCTTCTTTTCCTATTCTGTCTTTCTTGCTTTCTTTCAGGGTTTTTTTGCGACTGCTGGCTGGTCTATAATCCCAGAGTGCCTTGGGGTGTCGTTCTGATTGGGTTCGTGGAGAGTTGAGCTCATTATCGCGGGCCATCCCGGCTTTGAGTAGCGGCCAGATCACCGTGACACTCGTTGACGTTTCAATTAGTTTGAGCTGATCGGGGACTGTGATCATGCTGGGAGAGGTGAAGCGGACACACACACACACACACACACACACACACACACACACACACACACACACACACACCGGGGGTGGCACTAGCGAGGAAGAGTGGTGTGTGTGTGAGAGAGAAAGAGAGGGGAGAGAGAGAGAGAGAAAGAGAGAGAGAGAGAGAGAGAGAAGAGAGAGAGAGAGAGAAAGAGAGAGAAGGGGAGGGGTGAGAAAGAGACAGACGGACAGACAGACAGACGGGCAGACGAGTGTGAGTGTGAGTGTGAGTAGAGACAGCTCTTCTGGTGTATGGGCCCTTCAGGGTGGCTAATGACATCTCTGTCTTTAGCTCCACAGACAGACTGTAGCTGAAAGATAGGCAGTAGACAGAGTAATAGACCTAACTGAAGAGTTTATTTGCAAAATCACCAAATTGATCCATTTTGTAGAATGTTGGGTAATTGACAATTTTGGATTGGACATTCCATTGCATTCCACTGCAAAATGCATTTTATATAGGTTGAAAAAGTATGTTATCAAAATATTTGAATGGCAAGAATTCACACATAGGTGATAGGACTTTGGAACAGTAATTTTCAATAATAAAATGCGAAAGTAAAAATGGTTTATGCAAATAAAATTATTTCTGCTAATGGGCTAAAATCTGGATGAAATATACAGTATGAAAGAAAGATCTCATAATGAAAGTATCAATCAGTCAAGCTTTTAAACTGATATTGTACAAACTATCAATAGGAATGTGTGATTATTTCCAAATGAAGCGCACAGTAAAAGCAGTATTTTAAAACAATTTTTAGTTGTCAAGGGTTACAATTAATTCTAATTCCAGGTAAAAAAAAAAGGTACTTTTATTAAAAAAGCAGCCTCTTTAAAAAAGAAAACAAACACAAAGTAAAACAAACAACTTTGTTTATCTAGTCAACAGCATGTAATATCTTACACTGTCCATTCACAACTACATGTACATGTACATCATATAAACATGTTGCACACTTTGTTGCACACCTAATGAAAACATGTGAGTGGCGAATAAAATATCTCAAAGCGCAACCATGCATTTGGAATCATGAGAAACTCTTGGGACAACACTCATCCATTACCCAGAAAACAAAACATAATTTGAGCATAATAATGAAATTCCACACCATCACGAGGATATATTAGCAGCCAGTGGGCTCCGGTAAGCTTGTTGGGGCCAGTACTGTGTGATTGCGTCTCACCAAAGCAACACTCACAGCTCTCTTACTGTAACAGCACCAACTGCAATATTGCACTCGGCTCTCGCATTATCTGAGATCACACTAATATAAATAAAAGTCTTGCCTGAGGTGGATCCAACTGTTTGAAAAAAAAGGAAGAAAAAACCCCCATCACATCTACATCAGTGGTTCTCAACCTTTTTTGAACAAAAGCCCCCTTGACCTCATCATAAGCTTGTCCATTCCCCCTTAAAATTAAAAAATAACATAGACTAATGCTAATACCACCACCACCCATTTGCAACTAAGTGCCCCCCCTCAGCTGTTTCCTTCTCAACGCCCCCCACAGGGCTTTCCAACACCCCCTGGAGGGCTATAGAGTCCCCGTTGGAAAGCCCTATAGAGCTGTGAGAGGCCCCCAGTGCTGCTTACTGAACACAGAGCCCCCGTGGAGACCAGATGCTCCATATGTGCCAATCAGGGAGGCGACTACACAAGCCGTCATAGTGGGGAATGGTAATGACCTTGATCGATTGTCTGGTCCGTGTGTTTGTGTGTGAGTTTGTGTGTGAGTTTGTGTGTGTGTGTGTGTGCGTGCAAGCGTGTGTGTGTGTGTGCGTGTGTGTGTGTGTGTTTGTGTGTATGTGTGTGTGTGTGCGTTTGTGTGTGTGTGTGTGTGTGTGCGTGCGTGCGTGCTTGCGTGTATGTGTACAGTGAGTCCAATATGTATTTGATCCCTTGCTGATTTTGCCGGTTTGCCCACTAATAAAGACATGATCAGTCTATAAATTCATGATAATATGTATTCAAACATGGAGAGACAGAATATCAAAAAGAAATTCCAGAGAATAACTTAAAATAATATATTTTAATTTATTTGTATTTAATTTAGGCAAATAAGTATTTGACCCCTCTAGCTAAAGAAGATAAAGTGCTTTGTGGCAAAGTCCTAGTTGTCTAGCACTGAGGTCAGATGCTTCTTTTAGTTGATGACGATGTTTGTGCATATAGTAGAAAATATTTTTGCCCATTTTTCTTTGCACATTATCTCTAAAACATTAATAGTTTGTGGCTGTAGCTTGGTAAATGGGAGGTTCAGTTCTCTCCATAGAATTACTATAGGGTTAATATTTGGAGACTGTCTAGGCCACTTCACGACTTCGTTGCTTTGACTGTATGTTGTGTATTATTGTCATGTTGGGAGATCCAAAAATGGCCCACCCTTCAGTGTAGTGGTGGAGGGAAGGACGTTTGCACTCAGGATTGCACATTACATGTCTCCCTCCATCCATTCGTTGACGATGTGAAGTTGTCCTGTGCCTTGGCCAGACAAACACCCTCAAACCATAATGATACCACTTTCATGCATGATGGTGAGGAGGGTGTTCTTGGGATCACAGACAGCAGTACTCTTTCTCAAAACACATTGAATTGTGATAATGCCAAACAATTTTGGTTTCATCTGACCACAGCACCTCCTTATCATATCCTAAACCAGTCTGATGTCCGTTGGCAAACCTCAAGTGGGACTGCACTGGTACCTTCTGAAGTAGAGGTACCATGTGTGCACTACAGGATTTTAAACCCCTGTGGCATTAAGTACTACCAGTAGTTTTCTCAGTGATATTGGTCCCAGTAGCTTTGATATCATTGCCTAGTTCATCCCGTACAGCTCTAGGGTGATTTCTTTCTGTTCTCATGATTATCAAATCCCTACAAAAGGTCAAATCTTGTATAGAACCCCAGACAGACTGATGGATAGTCATTTTGTATTCCTCACATTTTGTAAGAAATGCATCAACAGCTGGGTCATTAATACTCTGTCTCTTTCTTGTGGCTTTGCAGCCCATTTAATCTTTGTTCAGGTCTAAAATCGTGTCCCTGATATCATTTGACCACTCTTTGATCTTTCCCATGCTGGTGAGGTTGCAGTGTGACTGATTCACTCATACTATGGACTGAATCTGCTGATTCAATGTGTCTTTTATGCATGTTAGTATGTACAGGTGTCTTTAATTCAGATGACAAGTTGATCGGAAGTGCCCATCTGGTCTGTGGGCCCAGAACTGTAATCAGTTGGCAGGGGATCAAATACTTATTTTGCTCGATGAAATGGAAATAAATTAATATATATTCTCTTCAGTTAATTTCTGGATTTTCTTTTTGATATTCTGTCTCTCCATATTAGAATAAATATTATCATAAAATTTATTGACTGATCATGTCTTTGTTAGTAGGCAAACCAACAAAATCAGCAAGGGATCAAATACATATTGGACTCACTGTATGTGTGTGTGTGTGTGCGCGTGCGTGGGTGAGTGAGTGGGCACATGTGTATTTGCATGTGTGAGTGTGAGTGTGTGTGTGTGAGTGTGTGTGTGTGTGTGTGTGTGTGTGTGTGTGTGTGTGTGTGTGTGTGTGTGTGTGTGTGTGTGTGTGTGTGTGTGAGTGTGATTGTGTGTGTGTGTGTGTGTGTGAGATTGTGTGTGTGTGATTGTGAGTGTGTGTGACTGTGTGTATGTGTGTGTGTGTGTGTGTGTGTGATTGTGTGTGTGTGTGTGTGTGTGTGTGTGTGTGTGTGTGTGTGTGTGTGTGTGTGTGTGTGTGTGTGTGTGTGTGTGTGTGTGTGTGTGTGCGCGCGCGCATATGTGTGTGTGTGTCTGTGTGTGCTTTAATGCATCTGCTCCCCTGGACATAAACAGGTGGGTGAACATGTGAGGGTGGTAGGTGGCAAAATGGTGATGGTGGCGGTGGCAGCGGCGGCAGAGAGAGTAGAGAGAGAGAGGTTCCATTGGCCCATTGTTTCCTGGTTCTATTATGGCCCCCCTTAGGCAGACCTAGGCAGACCTAAGGACTGTTCTATTCATTGTAGGAGCATTATGACACGGCCCTTTAGGCAGACCGGAACCTGGTCGCGTTAGGTGCCCATAGAAACCTATTATGTTGGCATATCTCTATACTTAAAGAATCTCTGGCGGCGGTGCATACAAGTGGATCATTAGGCTGGGAGCTGTACTCATTACTATGGGAGCAATGTCACAATGGCAATCAAAGTGTAATTAAGATGAGCATGTTCCCTATATACTCATCAGTGGAGTACATACAGGCTGTCTCCCCTCCGTGCAGCATCTCTACACGCTGCAGGGCAACATATCGAGAAGCATCTGTTGTTGGCACATCTGTGCTGGGGTGAAACGTACAGCATATGACATAGGTGATGGTGATGGTGTATGTGTGCGTGTGTATGTATATGAATACGGTATGAATGAATGAATGTGTGTGAGGGGGGGTGGGAGAGAGAGAGAGAAAGAGAGAGAGAGAGACAGACAGACAGACAGACAGACAGACAGACAGACAGACAGACAGACAGACAGACAGACAGACAGACAGACAGACAGACAGACTAAGCAATCGTTAATTATACTTTGTACAAACCCCAACTCCATAGAAGGTGGGACGCAAGGTTATTTGTGAATAATAACAAAATACTGCCATTTTCAGAAGTCTGGTTCTGACATTAGTTGGAGAACGGTACAAAGAAAACATATCAGCCATCAAAACTGACCAAAATTATTGTTTTGGGGGATATTCATGAATATGTAAATCCAACGTGTCTCAAAAGAGTTGGGACGGGGACAATAAAAGGCAGCAAATGTCGAGGAAGACTAAAAACAAAACAAAAGACAACACTTAACAGTTAATAGCATTAACCGATGAGATGATTATATATAAAAACAGTGTTGATTCCTATCTCGGACATGATTTCGACAGCTTAAATGGTAGGTGTATTCCTTGTCATGTTTTGCAATGTTTTCCTTTCTGTAGTGCTTACAGTGTGACAGGTCTTGACCATTTTGATTTTATTCTCAGTTTACCAAACGTCGCAACTTCACCAGAGTTGGGGTTTGTATATCCATTTCATCAGTTCACACAGTATGTTACATTTCGTGTAACACACCTCCATTCAGAATGAGAGCAGTGGGGAGAAGCGAAAGACATCGTCAATATGACAGAAATTGGGGGCACATTTTCAAAACCCTTTACTGGGCCAAAGCCATCAATAGAGAAACTTCTGAAACTTCTGTAAACAAACATCAGATGAAACAACCATATTTTCAAAGTTATGTGTACCACAAAAACAGCCTTGAAGTTTAATCTATAAAGTAAAAACCGAAAGTGATTTTGACAACCTGGGTATTCCGAACGGACCGACAGACAGCTGATGCCTATTGGAAGTTAAACTTTTTTTCCGATTGAGAGAAACTTATGCAGGGTTCGTCCTCGCAGTTCATCCTTAAACAAGCCCAGAGTTGCTACTTGGCATTCATGGAGTTATGTACATTATTCATTATGATCTGCTCTTTCCTATGCAGGAGGTGCTGTGTGTCTAATAAGTGAAACCAGACAGAGCTGAACTATAGGCCTACATATTGTCAGTAAATAATTCCCTTTCGGTGTGTGTGTGTGTGTGTGTGTGTGTGTGTGTGTGTGTGTGTGTGTGTGTGTGTGTGTGTGTGTGTGTGTGTGTGTGTGTGTGTGTGTGTGTGTGTGTGTGTGTGTGTGTGTGTGTGTCTGTGAGTGTGTGAGTTTGTGTGTGTGTAGAAGTAACTGAACCCCTGAATCTATTGACTTAATAAGGTGAGAACTAAGAGGTGAATAAGATGCAGAGTCACTTTCAGCCTTGTCCCCATGTGCACACTCCAACACACGTATACGCACGCACGCACGCACGCACGCACGCACGCACGCACGCACGCACGCACGCACGCACGCACGCACACTCAAGCCCCTCCACTAATGATTGCTCATCAGACACCGAGGAGTCAGACGGCACCAAGGTACCTCACAAGTGCCCTTCCATTATTCACCACACAGCAGACAGAAGCAAGCAGAGTTGTTTAGTTGTCGATTGCAGAGTATGTTTAACATGAAATAATTCATTGCTGTGTTATTACGTTTTCTGAATAAATTAGGTGTCCAAATTCCGACTAAAACATACAATGCAGAAGACATTCTATTGTAGTGAATAAGTAACACTAAATGAGAAAAAATGGATATGTGTGTGTCATAAAGTACATATGACTATTCATGTTGCAAAAGGCTCAGAGATTACATTTAAACACATGAAACCACTTTCAGCAGACATGCCCGGCTCCATTTTCTCTCTCTCTCTCTCTCTCAGTATTTTCATTTTCCGTAATCTCCCTCAGTATCTCTCCTCCTCCCTCTTGCCCTCTCATTTTAGATTATCTCTTCTGTCCTCTTTGTGTCGGTCATCCATTCATCATCCATTGGTTAAAGCCAATCAAGCATGCTATTCATGACTGAGATTGGGGGGAACAACCTAACGGAAATCAAAGCCCGATTTAAAGACCGACATCTTTATCCGTATCATTTTATAGCTCAGACACGCATATCATCAAACCCTTTGATGTTGGTATGCATGTTGGAAATAGGGCAATGATGAGAAACATTACTCTAAAGCACAAACGATAAATGAATTATCTTACACGTCTGAGTCAAGGCTTATTGAATGCATACTGATCCCCCATGAAGTGAAAGATAATCCCAATCACATCCGTCCTCACAAAAGTCGTATCTCCTTTCATGAAGGTCTGACCCCACCTCACAGCTGTGAAATGAATAGCATAGAAGTCAGAGAATGCCTGTTTTGACAATCAGTAGCGCTGACAAAGTGGTGCACTGGTAGGCATAGAGATCGGCATCGGAGAATGTAAAACTGCCTGTTTTTTATTACAGATCTGCAGTCATTTTTACGGTGAATAGCTGCCATTTGGCACCAAGATAAGGGAGCTAAAGCGGGGGAATCTTTTGAGTCCACTGTATGCGTGTGAGGGCATCTTGTAAATGTCAGCGATGACAATCTCCAGCAGACAGGGGTGGGTGGGGGGGATCTGTCTTCTTTCTCCCGAGCGAAGAGTCCGCTGATGGGCATGCGGAGAGACCCCTGACTCCCCTATTGTTGCAGGATGGAGAAGCACGGTGCCCCGTACGGGGATGGCTATCGTTTCATCTGCCGTAAAAAGAAGTTTGGCCCATTGGCTCACAGCGCGCTCCGACACAGAGTACATTAGCCACGTGAGTCTAACACACATGTAATGGGCTTTGAAATGTCAGTGAACACACACACACACACACACACA
>NC_085874.1:14249483-14276983 GCF_034702125.1 Engraulis encrasicolus | reverse complement strand
TGTAAAAGATGTATACCGATAGTCAAATGTCTAAGAGTTGAATTAACACAGCAAAATGTACTTTGTATGGTTAAAGAACTGAACAACATGGCTTAGCATTGATGTAAAAATGGGTTTAAAAGGAAAATTTAAAAGTAAGGATTTGTTATTGTCTGCTATTACATTTTGATTTATATTATATTTTTGATATAACAACATAGGGGAAATATAGGCACATGCACAGTAGACAGTACTGTATATCTCTCTCCTTAGAGTGGTTTTACACACAAGTCAAATCAAACACAAGACTAAAAATAGGAAAATAAATGATCACAACAGTGGAGTATCTGGGTCCTTGGGAGGTGGCTTTAAATGTCTCTGCTGTCACTTGCGGAGGCTGGTCGTGGTGCTTCGGTGTCTTTCAGAGGTAGAAAAGTAAGCCAGAGAATGATCAAGGCAAGTGGAGTTCAAAAGCAGTTCAGCGCTATGATGTTATTTTTTACTTGATATTATTACTTTCTTTATTTACGCTACAGTGGCCCTGAGCAACAGGAGCGGGGGAGATAAGAGGAGGAGAGAAAAGGAGGAGAGAAAACGGAGAGAGAAAAGTGAGAGAAAGGGAGAGAAAGTTGGCTCGCGACGGCTCCGCCGGCGTAAAGGCACTGCCTCAGCAAATGTATTTTTCCTCAAGAAAGAGAGAGGCACGCAAACTCTCTCTCTCTAACTCTCTCTCTCTCTCTCTCTCTCTCTCCCTCTCTCTCTCTCTCTCCCTCTGACTCTCTCTCTCTCCCTCTAACTCTCTCTCTCCCTGTGGTCTTGTCACATGGTAATTAAGAATAGCTCCATCACCTACGGGGATGTAGTGAGGGAAAAGAGGGGGTAGGTAGGGAGAAGGAGGAGAAAGACGAAAAAAGATAGACAGATGAACAGGGAGAGAGCATTGTAGGGAGGGAGAGCTGGAAGGGGATTGAAGAAGAGCCATATAGAGAGAAAGGAAGGAAGAGTTATCAGAGGGGAGTGAGGAGGAGAAAGAGGGCGGAAGGTTAACAGAATCTGAAATAGGAAAACTCTAGAGAGAGAGAGAAAGAGAGAGAGAGAGAGAGAGAGAGAGAGAGAGAGAGAGAGAGAGAGAGAGAGAGAGAGAGAGAGAGAGAGGGGCAAAAAGGTGGCAGTTAATATGAAACTGCCTGACACTGCCTATGGAGAAACCAGCAAAACATCTGGACCATGTGACCCACTTTCAGGTTCCTGCCACTCACATGCAACTCTTACCATTACGCCTGTGGCAGAACATTTTGCACACAGCGCCCCAGGGCAAAAAAACTGATAGGGGCCCCAATACGGCCTGCCAAAATAGGGCCACACCATCATCAATATGGGAGGGTCCTGGGCCCGTGGGCAAAAGCCCTGCTCGCCACCCCTATAGCTCCACCACTGTGGCTGTTGCTACCCCTGTTTGACACAATATTGTTTGCGCAACTTCAATATTCTCTAATATCTGTCTTGTCATTGATTTGTGAGATTATGCACATTCACTGAAAGTGTTTCTGAGAACAAAAGGTTGAGATATAGCGAAAGGTCATCATTTGTATAATCAAATGTCAAGTTAAGATGTTCAACATTCTGCAGCAACCAAACAGTGACAGTGAAGATGTTGTGATGATGATGGCTTGCTAGAAATGCTTCTTGAACACTGCTCAACACGTTTACTAAAGGTCTGTACTAAAGTGGTAAAATGCAGTCAGCACACATCATCATCATATTTAATGTGTTTTTCTTGATGAATATGCAAAGTGGGAAAATGCTGCATCAGTGTGTATAGCCCTACACAAACAACATGGAAATAAGTCAACTCAGCATAATAATTCAACTGCCTGACTGCAAATATCAGCCCCGTAGAGTGGCTTGGCGTTGTTGACTCTGTGAGTACACAGAAACAGTGACAGATTGCCAAGACAAAAGGTTTAAGTTCAAGGCTTCTCTGTCTCTTTCTCAGTTTTGTATATGAACAAGGGAAAGCGCATTTGACAAGCTACCGAGTAATATTGCCTGCTATGCACAGCCACAGCAGTTTGGAGTTATTGGATGACCTACTGCACCGACTGATTTGGAGCCAGTGACAAGACTGAGACAAGCCATTTGCCCCCATGAAAAAGCTCTGGCAACTCTGCCTTTTCTGTGCATCTAATATCAGGAAATAACAGTTCTTGACAGGCGGTGATTTAATATTCTTGTTCACGATCTGTCTGCTCTTCATTCCAATGGTTCGTGGTTGGAACTGCTAAGGCATGCAACCTCCAATATCACTGCCCTTTAGTTAATATTGGATCTGTATGGGAAGTCCAAGCTGTCACCAGAAGTATAGTATTTTAGAATATAATATCCAGTTAAGGGTTCTCTGTATGGGTCCTGAGCAAATATTGACTGCAATTTTAAGTTGCTCTTCTCTTGGCAAGAGGAAGCTTTGAAGATAGATCTGAAGGACTTTGTGTGTTGAAGTTGTCTTGAGAATCAGCTGCTTGTTGTTTTTATTCATTAGCCAATTAAAACATTTACTAGCTTTGTATGTTTGCATCTTGATTAGTCAAAGATAGTAGCCTCAAAATATATAATTAAATTGTCTAAATGATCTATCTCTGCAATGAAGTGAACATCAAGTGGTGTTGTATTTGAAAATTTATTACACAACTTTTCACCACTGCCAAACATCATAAACCAAATGAAACAGAAGATGCTTGAAAAGTTGTCTGTTATGAAAAACACATAAATGCACTCTGAAACTTCTATTTGAGGAGTCAAAATAAAAAAATCTTTCAATACATTTCTGATGTCATTATATTACTACTGTATTTGTGTGAAATTAATGCCATCAGTCGTTCCTTTCCTGTGTACTCACATTCACACACAAAAAGCGAACATAGTGTAAATAAAATCTTATTTGCTTATATTTCCGACTAAATCCAGGTGTGCAGTGTAAAGATGGTGATGTCAGTCATGGTTCTGAGTGTCTGATGCTCTATAGTCTCTGACCCCAAATGTTTTTCAGTCTGAAGGCCATTCACTCTCAATCCTGTATAGAGATTGCCAACGTGACGTAATTGCCCTAATCAAATTGACTTTTAGGTCTGTTTTTTTCTCGTTCACACGAGTAGGATTGGCGGATCAAAGCCACTCTTTAACAAGCGCTAGAATTTGATTTGCCCAAGATTGGGGCAAAAGACGTTTTCGACACATTTGTCACGTGTCTTGGCAATCTCTATTCATGAAGTAAAAACTCTGCCACAAATTTCAGCAAAACAGCTGTTAACTGATCAAATATTCTAAATGTGTCCTCAAGACAGGAAAACGAACAACAGCTAAGTCACCTGGGGTGCATTTCTGGAAAGCGTAGTTGTTAGCAGTTAGCAACTTCGGTAGTTGCCAATGGGAAATTGCATTGCAAACAACAAAGTAGCTAACATAGTTAGCAACTACGCTTTCCAGAAATGCACCACTGTAAAGGAGAGCCTGGCAGGGTTTATACTTCCTGAACCTAGGATCGACATGTCTGATCTTCTGAGTGTAGTGCAAAAAAACACGCACCCTGTTTTCCTACTGAGAATTGACTGTCAGTGTCATGGCTTGAAAGACCGCAGACCTTTATTCAAAACATCTGTGTGGCTGATCACTGCTCTTACTGTATGTCTAATACATTTAACTACATTGCTGTTAAAAAATATCAGTTTTATTGATAAATATCAAAACACACCAGTTTCACACTGGATTCCGAATAAATAATAAAAAAGAAACGTTGGGCTTTATAAAACGCAAAGCCTTGTGTCTCCCATATATCTCCTGTGTAATTACTTTTTTTACAGCATTTGTACAAACCGTAAATCTTTAACGAGGCATTGTAAAATCCCTTGATGTATACCAGTATTTCCCTCTGTCCCAACATAACTCTGCGGCCTACTGTCTGGTCTTTATGAGGAAAAAATTGAAAGTTATGGGCTGCCGTTCCTTACGTCCAGAGGCACTGCACCGAGCTCTATTGCACAGATCCACCACAGAACAAAAGATGGCAAAGGGTAGCACAGTAACTCCAGGCATCTATGGCTGATGTGGGGGCTTGGAAGCTAATCCATGAGGGGGAAATTACACTCAACATATCATCCATTCTTGAATCCACTGGAGTTTGGAAAAGGTTGTGATGATGGTTTTCTTTTTTTTTCCTCCTCACAGCTTCTTCACTTCACGATACCCCAGACAGTCCCTGCAAGGTGAAAAACAGATAACAACAACACCAGATAATGAATGTTGCAGAACAGCTGAAACAAAATAATTGCCAGGAGAAAACATCACATTGCCTTAAATGTCCTGCAAATGTCCTCTAAACGTGCATACCTTCACCTGGTTTGGGTTCATTCATCCACCCCATGTGTTTAGGGACTGTGGCCTCCAACTTCAACCATCAGGGTCAGTCCGCATCAGCATGGAGACTTCTGGAGGACGGCAGGGGGAGGTGGAGGTGGAGGTGGATGTCCTCAAGGCACAACTTCACCAGACAAGGGGACTGGTGGACACTTTTATATTCAAGGGGAGGGGGGAGGGGAGCAATTGTGTGGCACACAGAGACCCTTGGAAACCCCTCTAGTATCATTCTGGTGCTGATAGATAGAAGAAGAAGAAGAAGAAGAAGAAGAAGAAGAAGAAGAAGAAGAAGAAGAAGAAGAAGAAGAAGAAGAAGAAGAAGAAGAAGAAGAAGAAGAAGAAGAAAAAGAGGAAGAAGAAGAAAAAGAGGAATAATAAGAAGAAAGACGAAGAAGAAAAAAGAAGAAGAAGAAGAAGAAGAAGAAGAAGAAGAAGAAGTTGTTGTTGATAGGCACCTGGTGCTCCTGGCGAAGTAGGTCCAAGTCAAGTTCAGGGCTCCAAATAAACAACACCCACGGTAGCGCCCCCTAGTGAGCAAGGGGAGGGGCGGTCACAGATGTGGCGTGTTGTGGCAGTTCCATCTTTGTGGGGAAAGGGGTGAAAGGTCAGAGTTCAGAGGTTGGTGGAGGAAGTGGGAGGGGGCTACTCCACCACCTCGTTGCCCTGACTGGTCCTGTGCTCTGTTTTGATGACGGGTAGGGGGTGGGCTTCAGTGTTGAACACCCAGTGCTCAAACGGGAGGAGGTCGTCTTCTGAGAACAACATGTAGAGATACCTGGGAGAAGAAGGAGAGACACACAGGATGAGTGGAGGTGCAAAAAGCACACCAGAAAAGGAGGTGCTGGCAACCTGATGAAGGCTGACGGAGGCCGAAACGTTGTCACATTAAAAGGTCATTCAAGAAACAAAAAAGTTCACAAGCATATAAACTTTTGTAACAATCTGCTGCATATTGCCACAGACAGTTAATAGTGAGATGAGACTAAGCAACAAGGCAAGGCAAGGCAAGTTTATTTGTATAGCACATTTCATACACAGGTGCAACTCAATGTGCTTCACAAGATTAACAAATGCAAAAAAAGAAAGGAAACATGGAAGAAAGAAGAAATTATATTAGAGTCAAAGAACATTTAAAACATAAGGTAAAATGATAGTAATAATAAAATAAAATAAATAAAAAAACAAGACATGCATGCTGAGCATTTGCATAGCCTAACAACCACATCGTTGATACTTTGTCACATTAAAAGAACACTCGGGAGTGTGAGGCACTTCTCTCTTCTTCCAAGAAGTAGAGACACATACCTGTAAGAGAGATCAACAGGGGAAGATAGCCACATGGGTTGAGGAACGGGATGTGTGTTTGTCAGCATGTGTATATGTGGTGTGTATACGTGAGAGGATGCATGCGTTTGATCATATGCTGCACATGCCTGTGCATGCGTTATGTGGATGTGTGTGTGTGTGTGTGTGTGTGTGTGTGTGTGTGTGTGTGTGTGTGTGTGTGTGTGTGTGTGTGTGTGTGTGTGTGTGTGTGTGCCTGTCTATGTTTAAGCTGCAGTGTCTGTCATGACCCCCATCTATTCAGCAAACATGCGCACATGCACACACGCACACACACATGCCCGCACACACACGCGCACGCGCACATGCACGCGCACACACACACACACACACACACACACACACACACACACACACACACACACACACACACACACACACACACACACACACACACACACACACACACACACACACACACACAGACACAAACATACACGCGCACGCACGCACACACGCACACACACACGCACATACACACACACTGCATTATCCCCCATCCCTTTTATTGGATGCAGCAAATGCCGCAGCATCAGCATTTCCTCTCCTCCACAACCTGGCAACGCACACACTGTACATTATGCAGAGCCCATTCAACACTCGCAGAGGAGAATCAACTAAAAGGGTGTTCAATTTGCCTCTCTCAAGTGTTGGATTATGTAACGCTGCACAATTTGCTGTCTACTGTACCTCACCATAAGTGCACTCTAATGAATCTACATAACAAGCACTCATAACAAGGCGTCCAATTTGTTATTGTGTTGTTGTATAAATGCTGTACATGTACAATGCATTCAGTTAATTCATTTTAGCTTCTGCAGTTCATTTAGTCTCCACAGCCTCGTCTATGTGAAAAGTGGTGGTGGTGGTGGTGGGTGGGTGAGTGGTGGGTTGATGCTGAGAAGGCATTCGATGGGAGCGCTTCATTTTCACCAGAGCAGCTGCGCACGCTTGCACACAAATAAAATGCTCTGACGGACGAAAACAAGTGTGCACGTGTTTGTGTTGTGTTGTTTTCTACATAGTGTGTCCGTGTGTGCGTGTGTGTGTATGTCTGTGTGAGCGCACGTGTGTGCGCGTATGTGTGCGGACGAGTGTGTTTGTGTGTATGTTTGTGAGAGTGTAAAAGTGATGGAGAGAGAGAGAGACCCGTGTCCTTTGCTGGGTGTTGAGGTGAGGTTCAGCTAAGCCTATAAAAACCTGCCCCAAGACAGATGGCACTTGGACTGGGAGGCGTGTTTGCTACCACGACCTTGCAGTGATGGAAACGGGTCATATCTCTCTCTGCCAGCACTATTGGGAGGTGGGTGGGTGTGTGTGTGTGTGTGTGTGTGTGTGTGTGTGTGTGTGTGTGTGTGTGTGTGTGTGCGTGCGTGCGTGCGTGCGTGCGCACGTGTGAATGTGTGTGTGTGTGTGTGTGTATGTAAGTGTGTGTGTGTGTGCGTGTGCGTGCGTACATGTGTGAGTGTGTGGAATGTGGTGAGGAAGTGTAGGTGGTATAGCATGTGTGAGTGTGATGTCTCTATGTGAAAAACTCTGAGGCCAAAGCCAAATAGTAGGGGCAGGAAGTACATCAAAACACAAACATAAAACACAGCTGTAAGCACAAAGAGTACACACCTGTATCTAACCACAAAAACACACAGATCTAAACACAAACACATACCGTAAACACAAAGAAAGACCATCTACCTACAGCATACAAAAAATACACATGCAAATACAAATACACACACCTCCAGCTGCCTATAAACACACAACCATATAGCAAAATACAAGCATCCATGCATCCAAATACAAGCACAAAGACACAACAATCCAATTATTAACAACAAGCCCCGGAACATAATGTAGAGGCATTCAAATATGAACACACAAGAATGCCAATCGCACACGCTACTGAAAATATATTGGCATACATTTTGTGAATTGACATTGAGAATGTTTAATAAAAGTCATAATTATATGCTGTATATTTTGCGAAGGTTTTTTCAGCCACACCCAACCCACTTTCTCTGTGTGATCAAGAAACACCTCAGGAGGTCTGGCAAATGGTGCTAGGGCCAGCGATTCACCTGGGAACAATGGCACCCCCACACCGTGGAGATAGACGGGGGATGGTCAGTTTCAACTACAAAAAGCAGATACACTAGGGAAAACACAGGATTTTCTTGGCTGTTGCTGTTAGGGTGAGGTCACAGGAGAACAGAATTCAAAAATGCTTTAATTATTTGTAACTTCATGCCAGATGCTTTGGATAAATAAACCCGCTAAAATCAAGAATTGGACACCATGCTCTCTGACTCTTTAAAAAGAACACGCTGGATTCTAGCCAACACATAGTAAGTTTGGAAAATGACTTTTAAACAGGTTTACAATGTTTGAAACAAAATGGCTAAAATCCAACACTACATGGCATATTTCTACTTCTATCTACTCGTACTGCTGGGCTATCATGAAGCTTCTCATTTTATGTCTTTTTAAAAATATATATATTTGATAAGATAGACGTGGACAGGAAATGATGGGGAGAAAGAGAGATGGGGTAGGGCTGGGAAATAACCCAAACCTGGGTCTCCACATATAGTATGGGCCTATGGGTGCCTTAATACAGTGAGCCACAGGCTGTGGTCCACAGTACCCCCCCCCCCCTTTCATTTCGATTGTATCCATCCATTTATCTGTCTGTCTCCCTCTGCCTACCTACCTGCCTGTCTGTCTGTCTGTCTGTCTGTCTTTACCTATGGTATATCCTTCAGTCAACACTCCCCCTCCCTTTGTCTCTTTCCTTCTCTTACCTGACGCCTTTTCTCTCTCTCTTTCTTCCCTCTTTCCATCTCCGTTTTTCTCTGTTCCCAAGAGTGTTAGTGTGTGTATAGCGTAAAGTGTATAGCGTAAAATGTATAGTGTAAAATGTATAGTGTAAAATGTATAGCTTAAAATGTATAGCGTAAAATGTATTGTGTAAAATGTATAGCGTAAAATGTATAGCGTAAAGTGTATAGCGTAAAATGTATAGCGTAAAATGTATAGCGTAAAATGTATAGTGTAAAATGTATAGCGTAAAATGTATAGCGTAAAATGTATTGTGTAAAATGTATTGTGTAAAATGTATAGCGTAAAATGTATAGCGTAAAGTGTATAGCGTAAAATGTATAGCGTAAAATGTATTGTGTAAAATGTATAGTGTAAAATGTATAGTGTAAAATGTATTGTGTAAAATGTATAGCGTAAAGTGTATTGTGCAAAGTGTATAGCATAAAATGTATAGCGTAAAATGTATAGTGTAAAGTGTATAGCGTAAAATGTATAGCGTAAAGTGTATAGCGTTAAGTGTATAGCGTAAAATGTATAGCGTAAAATGTATTGTGTATAGTGTACAGCGTAAAATGTATAGCGTAAAGTGTATTGTGTAAAATGTATAGCGTAAAGTGTATAGCATAAAATGTATAGCGTAAAATGTATAGTGTAAAGTGTATAGCGTAAAATGTATAGCGTAAAGTGTATAGCGTTAAGTGTATAGCGTAAAATGTATAGCGTAAAGTGTATAGCGTTAAGTGTATAGCGTAAAATGTATAGCGTAAAATGTATTGTGTATAGTGTACAGTGTTGTTCAGTGGTCAGCGGAGGAGCTATAGGCAGGGCAAGCAGGGCATTTGCCCCTGGGCCCAGGGCCCTTCTGTATTGGTGGTGGGGGCCCTGTTATGACCTTGACAGGCTGTATGGGGGGCCCCTGTCAGTACTTTGCCCTGGGGTCCTCTGTGCAATTGTTCCGCCACTGTCAGTGGTCTCCAAATGGCGACCCGTGGGCCAGATCCGGCTCGGGCATGACAAACCCTTGGCTCACTGTGATGTTGGAACAAATGAAAACATGTACAGTATGTGAGCGATCTGCGGCCATACGGTTTGGCGATGTGTTTGGCCCTCAGCCTCATTTGTGCTAAATGATACTTTACTCTCTACTCCACATAGTGCTAAATGATACTTTACTCTCTACTCTACATAGTGCTAAATGATACTTTACTCTCTACTCTACATAATTTGGGGGAAATCATTGGAGACCACCGCCGTAGTGTATAGTGTGTGTATCTGTCTCCCGAGTGTGTGTGTGTGTGTGTGTGTGTGTGTGTGTGTGTGTGTGTGTGTGTGTGTGTGTCTGTGTGTGTGTGTGTGTGTGTGTGTGTGTGTGTGTGTGTGTGTGTGTGTGTGTGTGTGTGTGTGTGTGTGTGTGTGTGTCTGTGTGTGTGTGTGTGTGTGTGTCTGTGTGTGTGCGTTTGCTTATGTGTCTTACTTGAGCGTCTCGGCCAGGTAGAAGCTCTGCTGCACGTCGTCATGGTTGGGGTTGGAGGCGTAGACGTCCCTCACTCCACTGTAGCCCCCCTCCACCCTACAGTGCTGCTCCAGAGCCTGGCAGACGGAGAGAGAGGGGGGGGGAGAGAGAGAGAGGAGACAAATTCAATATTCAGTCACAGCACAGATGACAGGGGTCTTTGATGATGCTAGTGTGCCATTGTGAGTGTAAAACAAAGCATTATGTGTGTAGATATGTGTGTGTGTGTGTGTGTGTGTGTGTGTGTGTGTGTGTGTGTGTGTGTGTGTGTGTGTGTGTGTGTGTGTGTGTGTGACAGACAACACACTGCACCGCCTCTCTCCTTCCTCTGTCTATCTCTCGTCCTCTCTCTCTCTCTCTCTCTCTCTCTCTCTCTCTCTCACACACACACACACACACACACACACCCTCTCTCTGTCTAATCCACCCCTCGCTCCACACTCGGTCTCTATTTTTCGCTCCATACTGAAACCAGCATTGATTATTTCCCCGCACTCCCCGCTCTCTGTAATTCTCTGGTGTTTCATTGACGCTCACATCACGTATGAGAGACCGCGAGAGTGAAACAATTGGATAGGGCCCCCCCCAGCCACCACCATCCTATCCAGTCCTCACCCGTGACTGGAAAGTTGAATTCAGGGGAGGTGAAAAGGTGTCTTTGTTTATCCATCACCTGTGCTGCGTGTCGATTGCAGAGAGAGAGAGAGAGAGAGAGAGAGAGAGAGAGAGAGAGAGAGAGAGAGAGAGAGAGAGAGAGAGAGAGAGAGAGAGAGAGAGAGAGATGTGGAAAGTAGGTAGTAGGGAGTGAGAGCTAAAGGAGTGTGACAGACAGACAGATCTGTGCTGTGCTGCAAGAGTCCTGCTGAAGAAATACTCACAGAAGAAAAGGGGACATACCCTCTGTAGCACACACACGCACGCAGGCACACACACACACACACACACACACACACACACACACACACACACACACACACACACACACACACACACACACACACACACACACACACAAGGCCGACTGGTGGTAAAAAGTGGTCCTGGGCCCAGGGAGAGAGGGGGCCTACAATTGGGTCTTCATTACATTGTATTTAATGTATGCAGGGGTGAAAGTAGACGAGTGCAGACAGGTATGCAGCACCGGTTTAAAATTTACAGCTGGTGTGCAGTACCGGTAAGAGAATAGGTTTAATGCTGCCCAAAAACCTACATTTGAAAAAAATAAGGTCTGCTGTTTCAGTACAAAACTCATACAACCACACAAGGCCATTTGAGACAAGTGTCCTCCTATGAAGCAGACTTGTACGAAATTCCGAATTGAATTAATTGAAATTCACAGTAATGTCATAATTTGAACACTAGGTGGTGGTGTTCTATGTACAAAAACATTCAAGGTAATGACACCACCTTGTGTTCGTGTTACGGCATTATTTTGAATTTCAATTCATTCAATTCGGAATTTTGTACAAGCCTCCTATGAGGAGACACCCATATTAGTCATGCAGCAATATAGATATGTAGTGAACATGTTTATTTTGTTTGTTTACTATTTCTTTTCGGGTGGTGGTGGGGGGTAGCGCCGGTAAGAAACGGAAACTACTTTCACCCCTGTTTATTAGGTGGGAGGGGGCCTTTCAGACGAACTTTGTCCCGGGGCCTGGCCAAAGCTGTTAGCTGCCCTGGCTGCGTGTTGCTTTTGCTGTCGGTAAATGAAGAGTGATGGCATGACAAACGACAAACAACATTGCCTTTGAGCAGTTTGTGCATCGCTTGTTACATCTGTGTCCCATCAGTAGATTTTTTGATTGAAATTACAGAATGAGGAGAATGTCTGTGTTTTGGTATGTGTGTGTACATTCCCAAGTATGTGTGCTTGTGTGTGTGTGTGTGTGTGTGTGTGTGTGTGTGTGTGTGTGTGTGTGTGTGTGTGTGTGTGTGTGTGTGTGTGTGTGTGTGTGTGTGTGTGTGTGTGTGTGTGTGTTGTGTGTACCTGCACTGCCTCCCAGCCCCACTGCCTGTACTTGGGGTCGTGTGTGAACCTCCACAGGTACATGTAGGTCTCGATGACCTCTGGCCTCAGGATGAAGTATTTCTCATTCTGCCGCGTGGCAATGGCCTCCACGCCCCCATCAAAGCGGAACGCCTCGGGACCAAGCTTCAGATCTACAGAGAGAGGAAGAGAGAGAGAGAGAGAGAGAAAGAGAGAAAGAGAGAGAGAGAGAGAGAGAAAGAGAGAAAGAGAGAGAGAAAGAGAGATGTAAGGAAAGCGTAGAAAGACATGCAAGGGGAAAGACACAGAGACTTATTAATACTAAATTCAGAAGAAAGATTGTGATAAAATCCTTCAGATAGCGTTCATTTTTAGATGCGTCCTAGCATAAGAGGGTATGTCCGTCCGTCGGTCGGTCTGTCGGTCTGTCGGTCTGTCTGAAATGCATTCTTAAAATCGTTATTCCCCCCTGTGTCCACAAGGCGGCAGTGCATAGACGGATGCATCTTTGTCCGCCTGTCGGACTTGTTCGTCTGGTGCTTTGCTTTAGTTTAGACACTAGCTGAAATAAGAGATAGGATGTGAGAAAGAACTGTGGGTAGAATCTTGGATGATTGATGTGACTGTTACTGCTTACGGGCCGTACACACACGTCGCTGCTAGCTACTCGCTCAGCGAATGAATGTCAATGTGTTCCAGCGAGACTAGCAGGCGAGTACTGTACAAGCGATGCGATGTGGGCAGATCCCGAATTGAAAATATTTTATCTTCGAGCGAGGAGAGTAAGCGAGTAACCAATTGGAAGGCAGAGTTCGGTACTTCTTGCCTGTTCAGTGGCAGTTAAAGCCGCGGGAACTTTCAGCAAACGTTCTATGAAAGAGAGACGAGTAGGCGAGCAAGCGAGAAGCTAGTAAATAGCAGTGACGTGTGTATGGCCCATTACTGTATATCACTGCCAGTATCACAGCTCTCTGGCGATGACGGGCAACAGGTGGAAACGAACTTCTATGTCATATCATGTCACGTCAGTGCACATTATGGAATGTTACCGGGTTCACGTTTATAATTCCTATCTTCCTAGAACACCTTTGTAAAGTAAGAGACTCATCCAGGTTATGGATCCCCCTTCCAGTCTATCTATTCTACACCCCACAAGCTTCCTGTGGATGTGTTGAAGTCGCGGAACTCTGGCTGTGCTTGTGGCTGAACCGGCTAAGGCACCCGTTATGTCGGGGACCCGAGTTTGATTCTGGCCCAAGGTCATTTGACGATCCTCCCCCATCTCTCTCTCCCACTCATTTCTTCTCTCTTCACTGTACTATCCTCAGGAAGGCAAAAACGTACCCCCCGCCCCCCCCTCAAAAAAGAAAAGAAAAAGAAAAACCCTCTACTGTGCATAGATTACATAACACATTAAACAAGATCCTCTGACACATCAAGCAGCAGGACAGCACCGTTTTGGGAACTCAAGGGCACACACACACAGACACATTGTCTCGTTGTCCAATAAAATGTTCTCCATGATCTC
This sequence comes from Engraulis encrasicolus, assembly GCF_034702125.1. Lineage (NCBI taxonomy): Eukaryota > Metazoa > Chordata > Actinopteri > Clupeiformes > Engraulidae > Engraulis > Engraulis encrasicolus. Next base: position 14,263,402 of record NC_085874.1, on the reverse strand, counting down.
CCTTGGGCTCCATATTCCAGTTACTGCTTAAGCCTCTCGTTGGCTTTTTTGGCAAAAACAGAGCAATAAACAACAAGCATTTTATTGCATCCAGCAGGAGGCTATGTTATTATAGTCCACAATAACAGAAGCATAAGGGCGGCTGTCCTAGAGGTGGTGGTATTATGTGATAAATAGACACAGTTCACATTCAGCCAGATTGAACAATAATTATGGGTTTTCTGCAGGCCTTTTATTGATCACCCATATATCATTCCGCATTTTATATTCACCTAAGTTGTGAAGTAAGAAAGGATAACCTTGACGAAGTTCAGAGTTTCAACCACAACGCATTGTTAAGAGTTTGAAGTGTGAAGAATGACACTTCAGTATCAAATTTTCAGCGGAGGCTGAGAAGTGCAGTGAAATGATAAAAATAGGAATCTTTATTTATGAACTGTATATGAACTCATATTCATGACCTTTATTTATGAATGCGTTATGCGTTTACTAGCATACATAATTCTCAGAAGTGCATGTGTAAGATTCATGGCAGCTGAAACTAAGTGACCCTTATGTATAGTGTGTGTGTGTGTGTGTGTGCGTGCGTGCGTGCGTGCGTGCGTGAAAGTCATGGTATATGCATGTGATGTAGTGTATTTGTGTGCAATATATAGGGATCTCTCTCTGGTGGGCTCAGGCAGACAGAGAACCCAGTGCCCAGTGTATCTGGTGTGGGAACTGTCACCAACAATGAATTGGATGTCCTCAAAAGACTTCCTCCTGTGTGTGTGCGTGTCTGTGTGTGTGTGTGCGCGCGCGCGCGTGTGTGTGCGTGCGCGTGTGTATGCGTAACTCACTGGTGCGAGCGTAGGACTCGTGGCAGGTGCGTGTGATCTCGGCCGCCAGCTCCATGTGGCGTCCCGTCTGGCCTTCTGGAGCTCCGTCGGCCCCCAGCGCGATCATGCCCCCAGCGAAGCACGTCAGGTGGCCCATCTTGTGCTCCAGGAGACCCCCCTTCCACTCCGCTATGTAGGTCAGACCCCCGCTCGACTTGCGGATCAGGCTCTTCTCAATGGCCTATACAAAGGGAGGAAGGACTCAAGAGTTTAAACATATTCAAGTTTGAGTTCGTCAAATTACCGTTCAGCAACAACTGATGCGAATTGTCGTGTTGGTCTGGTTGTAAACCAGTTTTTCCTTAATGGTTCTCCGCACGAGGTCTTGTGCCTCGAGCCATATGAACAGCACGAGTGCCCTTCACTAAACTGCAAGCACTATGTAAATGTGTCTTTCAGGCTCAGTTAGCTTAGCATTTTTTACACAAAACTAAATCACTGGTTTCTTCATCTGAAATACCAAGTCCGTTTTTGCTGACAGGAAATGCAAGCAAGCAGAAATTTGAGTCTGCCGATGTGTCTGCTGGTGTCTGTAGGTGGAGAAACGAAGCAGCAATACTGTAGTCAGACTGTAGGCATTGTGTGATGCATCGTGTGATGGTTTGTTATTTACTAATTCAGTGATTGTAACTTAATTTATTTACACACACTAGAAAGAAACCATTGGTATCGTATTTAACAGAATATTGACATCACATGGCTTTTACGGTCGCAAATTATTGGTACTGTGCTGCCACAAGATCAAGGAAGTAGCTAAAATGACCAATCACAGCACCTTTTACTTGCAGTTTCGCATTTGTCTGTTACGCAGTCAGGGTTTTTTTTTACGTGCGCCACAACACACGCAGAGCCTCTGTGTGGGTGGGCATGGTCGTACGCAGAGGCAGATTTACCGCTCGCATCGTCTCTGCGTCGGGAGCATAGATTAGCCTTTAGAGTGTAATCTAAGACCAGTACAACCCGGATTACTTAGTTATAATCCGGTGCCACATTTTCCAAATGACCTGGTTTAACCTGTTCAATTCCAGCAGGTAATTGCCTGGCTAAAGCCGGGCTTGGACTGTACGACTTTTTGCCCAATTTTGCCACGATTTGTGAGCAGGAGGTTAATACCCACAACTGAAAATATTGCAAAGTGTATGCCCGCCTTAGGTCTACCACCTGGCTGAATTAAACAGGTAAAACCAGGTCATTTGGAATATGTGGCACCGGATTGTGGATGATGAATCCAGATTGGCCATCACTGTGTGTGTACGTGTGTGCGTGCATGTGTCTGTGTGTGTGTGTGTATGTGTCTGTGTGTGTGTGCGTACCTGCAAAGCGTCGTAGTAGAGTTGCTTTCCTTCCTCGTCTGTCTTGTCCGACATGAGCCAGGCCTTCAGCAGATACTCATAGAAGCTGTCGCCCAGTCCACCCACCGACACATGATCTACAGCACACACACACACACACACACACACACACACACACACACACACACACACACTGTTTTGCGCACTGTCACTGGTGGTGGGAGGTAACGTGCGGTCACGGGTGATTAACCAGAAACGCAGCTCAGCTGATTAGGTGGGAGGGAGTACTCACCTGCTGTGGAACACTGGGTTGTTGTTGGTTGGGAACGCTGTCAATAATCCCAAGGTGTGCGTTCATAACAGTAGGGACACATAGGAGGCGAAGCAAGGCGAAGCGAAGAGAGGCGAAATTCAACCGTCATCAGGTCGTCGCGGCGAATCAAATGGAATGGAACAGTTATGTTGTTGATTTGATTGGGCCGTGGCAGGCGAATTCGCTCCTCATTTGCATAACATTAAAGGTTCTTTAATAATTTCGCTTCGCTTCGCTCCTGTTCGCTTGCTGTCGCTTGCCATCGCTTGCCTTCGCCTCGCCATCGCTTGCCTTCGCCTCTCTCATAGGAATGAATGGCAAAGTTCGCGTGTATGTGTCCCTACCGTAAACGTGAGCATGCACGGTGTTTAGAAAGCACAGAAGCCGAACCAACTCTGCCTCGAAGCGCAACACGCCAATGGTAAGGTGCTGTTTAAAATCCTTTTACCGTTTTGTTTAACGCGCTTGCTTGCCGCGGCTAAAATCGCCTGGTGGAACCGCTTTTAATTCATTGTTTACTGTTTTAAGTTTACTGCTCTCCGTTTGATATTGCAAACATTTAAACTGCAGCGCTTCCCAGTTGATGGGTACTTCCTGGTTTGTAATGCATGCTGGGTAGTGTAGTCGGGTTATGGTCAACTCTTTCCCACGTTTCATTATGGGTGTTGTGGTTTATTGGAAGCTATTGAAGCTGCTGTTACTATACAATGGCGTTTGTGTATGCAATGCAATGGTTGTGTTTAAGTAATGTAAACTTTAACTTGATATGGCTTGATTTAAATTAACTGCATATGCATTTTCTCATTGGTAGTTTTTGGATTAAATAGTTGGCTGTAATATGTGTTATTTGTGGACATGTTATGATGTGTGAATTGTTTATGGGATATTTTATACTAAATGGTGTTGCCTGGAAAATGCTCCTTGAATTATTTAATTAATGTATGATATAATTAATGAATATTTGATGTATATCTTCAGTGTTGTATTTGAACTGGCAATCATTGTGATCATATCTGAATGGGGAGTTTTATAGCACATATTTTGGGTCTTTTTCAGGTTAATAACCTGCTGCTGCAGTGTGCAAAGAAAAGAAAAAATAAATATCACATTGAAGCTGAGTTATTCCATCGTTGTTGCCTTCTTGGCTCCCTCTTCGGCGGGGAAAAACCCAAAGAGCCGAACAGTTATTAACCACGGCGACTGCAGTTGGAATGCAGCAAGCCAAGAAGACGTCACGCTCTTTAGCACTCACGCATTGACATCCTGAACTTCAACTGAACTTCAATACTCCCCAAATGGCGGACCTGGAGAAGCTTAAGGGCTCACGCTCAAGGGCACAAGCTGCCTTCACCAAAAGAAGCAAAGCCCTTACCAAACCCGGTCTGCTAGAGTTCTCTGAGATATCCAGAGAGTGGAAATTATTTAAAACTGAATTTTCTAAATTGACCGACGCTGGGTACGAGTACGCGGAGGCTTTGAGGGAAGATGGCGATGAGGGGAGCAAAGCTTTGGCAGTTGAAGTCGACAAGAAAACCACTGAGTGCGAGGATAGGTTCCTGGAGGTCAAATCATACACACAGGAGACCTTCTGGAAGAAATATGCGGAGGAGGCATTCTTTACACAAGTCAAAACAGCAGAGGTGGTGATCAGTACTGCGGAAGAAGAGGAGCTCAACCCCCAAAGATCACTTAAAGACCGTAAGCTCAGAAACCTAGGCCTTGAGCGTGAAGTAGTTGAACTTTCAGGAATGCTAAGCGACTGGAAGGAGCTGGTCCCAGGAGAAAAGGCATTAGATCTCAAAACTAGGTATAAGAACCTTAAGAAAAGAATCCTTGCTTTGGAAGACAAACTGCAGGAGGATGAAGAAGAGCTGACAAGGGGAATTGGGAGAAATACCCAAGACAAACTGCAGGAGGATGAAGAAGAGCTGACAAGGGGAATTGGGAGAAATACCCAAGGTGATGGCAGCTTGTCCGGTGATTTACCCAAAGACTCATCGTTTATGTCCCTCCCTGATATGTCTGCCAACCTGAGGCTCAAACCTACACCCAGCAAAGCGGAAGCAGGCTCACTCAGCCACGGCCAGGCATCCCCCCAGCAAAGCAGTGCGGGGTCAGTGAGCCAGTCATATGTCGCCAAACCCCAGATAAGCCTGGAAAGAGCACGGCTACCAATGTTCCACGGTGACATGAGGGACTATTACAGGTGGAAAACCGAGTGGGAGGATCTACAAGAATTGGGCAACCCACAAGGAGCGGAATGCATAAGGAGGTTCCATCTACTAAACAGCCTTCATGAAAATATCAAAAAAGGCCTCGTCCTAACCAGCTGTGCAACGGCGGACGATGTCTTCAAACTACTGGACAACAAGTATGGTAATAAGGCAAAAATAGTGCTACTAATCACCAAAGAGGTCCAGTCACTGCCTCCCATTAAAGGAAACAGTCCTAGAAAGACTATTGAACTCATTCAGGTCGTGGAGAGGGCACTGTGCAATCTAAGAATTCTCGGTGAAGAAGATGCCGTAAAAAACAGAATAGTTGCCCAGTCTCTGGAGAGCAAGCTCCCCAGCTCACTCAAGAAGGACTGGATTGTGCATAAAACCGATCCAGCAAACAAGTTCTCGACACTGATGCACTTTGATTGCCTCCTGCAGTTCTTGAAGAAGCAGGAGGAGATTCTTAAAGAACTTGACCAGTTGGAACTGAGCCCTGGAGAGAACGATCCTGCAGTTGATTCCGAGAGAAGTGGAAAAAAGGCCTTCACAAAATCCACCGCTATTCAGGAGGACAACCGGCAAAACTGCACAGTCTGTGGAGACCACTCGCATGGCAGAAGGCTTTTTGCATGCAAGGTCTTCAGGGAGCTAGACCTCCCAAGTAAAAAGGCTCACCTGAAGAAGCAAGGTTTATGCTCCAAGTGCTTATGGGCTCACCCTAAGGATGGCAAAGGATGCACTGCCAATTTCCTCTGTTCAAAGCCGGGCTGTCGGATGACTGAGGTACCAGAACATCATTACCTTCTGTGTCCTGGATCACCTGATTCAAAGAAATCCAGTGACGAAGAAGAGCAGAGCTCTGCAACAGCCAGGAAAAGCAAGCTTGGCTTGACCCCCAAACAAGAAGCATTCCTGGCAGACCTCAGCCCTGAACAAAGAGAAAAGTACAAGGACGCATTCTCTAACAAAGTTTCCTCTACTATATGCACCAAGGCTGGAGACAATATTGAAAGTCCCGCACTTATGATGCTCTTAAATGTTACTACAAACTCTGGTTGCCTCATTGGGACCCTAATTGACCTTGCATCCGACACTAATTATATTACCAATAAAGCCGCCAAACGCCTTGGACTATGTGGCCAGAAAGTCAAGCTCATTGTCCATGGAATTGGGGGGATGAAGAAAGCGGTCATGACTAAAAGGTATTCCCTGCGGCTGAAGGTGAAGACACCAAGTGGAAAAGTGGCGGAGGACAGAATTATCTGCTATGGCCTGGAGAATATTGCGCAAGTGACCCAACAAGTCTCCTCAAAGGAATTGCAGAAATTCTTCCCCAATGTCTCCAGAGACGAGCTGGTCCGCCCAACGAAGATTGACCTCCTTATCAGTCACCAGGAAGGGCGTCTCGTTCCAGAACCAGTGCAGTTTGTTGGAGACCTCGTCCTCTGGGATGGTCCGCTGGGGAAGACCGTAGGGGGAACTCACACAAATCTCAGCAAGGCAGTGGTCCCTGCCATGCACCACTCTGGCACTCACCTTGCTAGGAGCATGAGAGCAGCCTCAACGGTTGTACCTCAAGAAGAGGAACTTACCTGGAGCATCACGAACCAGGAAGACCTTAACTGGTCCAGCGAAAGGTCAAAACAGCATGAACGCCCAAATCCCCAGAGACTGCAAAAGACCAACTTGCCAAAGATGGCAACTCAGGCAATCACCCCCTCTGCTACCGCATATCAACGGGAAATTGCTTCAGTAGAGGGCACCAGAGCCCTTTCAAACAAAAAGACTGACTGCAAAAATGCAGGGCGTAAATCTGCAGTCAACAATGGCCTCAGAAAGGACAAGGCCTGTGAAAAACTGTTGCCCCAAAGTGGAGCAACGTCATTGAAAGTCAGAAGTGAAATGGAATGTGGAACAGGAATGACGCGCCTTGTGCCCTTGCCCAAGTTCAATAGAGTCGCATCACGGGCCCCAGTCTTAGAAACTCCGCTGGGTAGATCCCGGCCCCCAGATGCCTCACAGTGGGAGGGGTTCCACAAGAGTCTGTCCTGTCGGCTAAGGAGTAGCCAGACCTCAAATTCCTCACAGTGGGAGGGGATCCACAATAATCTGTTCCTCGAGAGGGCCAAACAAGTGGACACTAGTGGGAACCTGTGCACAAATCCTTGGCACCATCTCAACATTACCCAGAACCACATGAATTTGCTCCCAGGGAAATGGACTGGAAAGACCCCTGGAAACAGCCAGCAGTCCAGCAATCGAGATGTCTATCCATCATTGGCGCCAACTCTGCACATCTCAAGTCGCTGTGGATATGTGGACTCAACCTCTTTATCCGACCAAAATGTGAGGTGCAGATTACCGACTCGAATGTCCTGCACCATCCTTCCCAAATCAAGCAGTGCACCCAAGACCTGTGGCGGCCTCCCTGCTTCTATGGCTGTCGGGCAACCCAAAGAAATCCCGAGCGGCTGATGGTAGCCGACCTGCAATGAGTCTCTCTCTCTCTCTCTCTCTCTCTCTCTCTCTCTCTCTCTCCCTCTCTCTCTCTCTCTCTCCTCTCTCTCTCTCTCTCTCTCTCTCTCTCTCTCTCCATGAAATGAGGACACGTATCCCAACCCTGGCAGAGCACCACACATCTGCCGGGGAAGGTACTGAGACGGTAAAGGTGGTATTCTTCATACTGAAAAAAAATGACACTGGAAAATGAAAAAAAAAGGAGGGGGGGGGCTATTGTAAATACTGTTTGCATGAGCATTATGTGTGGTGACATATTATTACTTATGACCTCCTTGGGTCAAAGACCAGTCGGTCAAGTGGGAGGTGTTTTGCGCACTGTCACTGGTGGTGGGAGGTAACGTGCGGTCACGGGTGATTAACCAGAAACGCAGCTCAGCTGATTAGGTGGGAGGGAGTACTCACCTGCTGTGGAACACTGGGTTGTTGTTGGTTGGGAACGCTGTCAATAATCCCAAGGTGTGCGTTCATAAACGTGAGCATGCACGGTGTTTAGAAAGCACAGAAGCCGAACCAACTCTGCCTCGAAGCGCAACACGCCAATGGTAAGGTGCTGTTTAAAATCCTTTTACCGTTTTGTTTAACGCGCTTGCTTGCCGCGGCTAAAATCGCCTGGTGGAACCGCTTTTAATTCATTGTTTACTGTTTTAAGTTTACTGCTCTCCGGTTGATATTGCAAACATTTAAACTGTAGCGCTTCCCAGTTGATGGGTACTTCCTGGTTTGTAATGCATGCTGGGTAGTGTAGTCGGGTTATGGTCAACTCTTTCCCACGTTTCATTATGGGTGTTGTGGTTTATTGGAAGCTATTGAAGCTGCTGTTACTATACAATGGCGTTTGTGTATGCAATGCAATGGTTGTGTTTAAGTAATGTAAACTTTAACTTGATATGGCTTGATTTAAATTAACTGCATATGCATTTTCTCATTGGTAGTTTTTGGATTAAATAGTTGGCTGTAATATGTGTTATTTGTGGACATGTTATGATGTGTGAATTGTTTATGGGATATTTTATACTAAATGGTGTTGCCTGGAAAATGCTCCTTGAATTATTTAATTAATGTATGATATAATTAATGAATATTTGATGTATATCTTCAGTGTTGTATTTGAACTGGCAATCATTGTGATCATATCTGAATGGGGAGTTTTATAGCACATATTTTGGGTCTTTTTCAGGTTAATAACCTGCTGCTGCAGTGTGCAAAGAAAAGAAAAAATAAATATCACATTGAAGCTGAGTTATTCCATCGTTGTTGCCTTCTTGGCTCCCTCTTCGGCGGGGAAAAACCCAAAGAGCCGAACAGTTATTAACCACGGCGACTGCAGTTGGAATGCAGCAAGCCAAGAAGACGTCACGCTCTTTAGCACTCACGCATTGACATCCTGAACTTCAACTGAACTTCAATACTCCCCAAATGGCGGACCTGGAGAAGCTTAAGGGCTCACGCTCAAGGGCACAAGCTGCCTTCACCAAAAGAAGCAAAGCCCTTACCAAACCCGGTCTGCTAGAGTTCTCTGAGATATCCAGAGAGTGGAAATTATTTAAAACTGAATTTTCTAAATTGACCGACGCTGGGTACGAGTACGCGGAGGCTTTGAGGGAAGATGGCGATGAGGGGAGCAAAGCTTTGGCAGTTGAAGTCGACAAGAAAACCACTGAGTGCGAGGATAGGTTCCTGGAGGTCAAATCATACACACAGGAGACCTTCTGGAAGAAATATGCGGAGGAGGCATTCTTTACACAAGTCAAAACAGCAGAGGTGGTGATCAGTACTGCGGAAGAAGAGGAGCTCAACCCCCAAAGATCACTTAAAGACCGTAAGCTCAGAAACCTAGGCCTTGAGCGTGAAGTAGTTGAACTTTCAGGAATGCTAAGCGACTGGAAGGAGCTGGTCCCAGGAGAAAAGGCATTAGATCTCAAAACTAGGTACAAGAACCTTAAGAAAAGAATCCTTGCTTTGGAAGACAAACTGCGGGAGGATGAAGAAGAACTGGCAAGGGGAATTGGTAGAAATACCCAAGACAAACTGCAGGAGGATGAAGAAGAGCTGGCAAGGAGAATTGGGAGAAATACCCAAGGTGATGGCAGCTTGTCCGGTGATTTACCCAAGGACTCATCGTTTATGTCCCTCCCTGATATGTCTGCCAACCTGAGGCTCAAACCTACACCCAGCAAAGCGGAAGCAGGCTCACTCAGCCACGGCCAGGCATCCCCCCAGCAAAGCAGTGCGGGGTCAGTGAGCCAGTCATATGTCGCCAAACCCCAGATAAGCCTGGAAAGAGCACGGCTACCAATGTTCCACGGTGACATGAGGGACTATTACAGGTGGAAAACCGAGTGGGAGGATCTACAAGAATTGGGCAACCCACAAGGAGCGGAATGCATAAGGAGGTTCCATCTACTAAACAGCCTTCATGAAAATATCAAAAAAGGCCTCGTCCTAACCAGCTGTGCAACGGCGGACGATGTCTTCAAACTACTGGACAACAAGTATGGTAATAAGGCAAAAATAGTGCTACTAATCACCAAAGAGGTCCAGTCACTGCCTCCCATTAAAGGAAACAGTCCTAGAAAGACTATTGAACTCATTCAGGTCGTGGAGAGGGCACTGTGCAATCTAAGAATTCTCGGTGAAGAAGATGCCGTAAAAAACAGAATAGTTGCCCAGTCTCTGGAGAGCAAGCTCCCCAGCTCACTCAAGAAGGACTGGATTGTGCATAAAACCGATCCAGCAAACAAGTTCTCGACACTGATGCACTTTGATTGCCTCCTGCAGTTCTTGAAGAAGCAGGAGGAGATTCTTGAAGAACTTGACCAGTTGGAACTGAGCCCTGGAGAGAACGATCCTGCAGTTGATTCCGAGAGAAGTGGAAAAAAGGCCTTCACAAAATCCACCGCTATTCAGGAGGACAACCGGCAAAACTGCACAGTCTGTGGAGACCACTCGCATGGCAGAAGGCTTTTTGCATGCAAGGTCTTCAGGGAGCTAGACCTCCCAAGTAAAAAGGCTCACCTGAAGAAGCAAGGTTTATGCTCCAAGTGCTTATGGGCTCACCCTAAGGATGGCAAAGGATGCACTGCCAATTTCCTCTGTTCAAAGCCGGGCTGTCGGATGACTGAGGTACCAGAACATCATTACCTTCTGTGTCCTGGATCACCTGATTCAAAGAAATCCAGTGACGAAGAAGAGCAGAGCTCTGCAACAGCCAGGAAAAGCAAGCTTGGCTTGACCCCCAAACAAGAAGCATTCCTGGCAGACCTCAGCCCTGAACAAAGAGAAAAGTACAAGGACGCATTCTCTAACAAAGTTTCCTCTACTATATGCACCAAGGCTGGAGACAATATTGAAAGTCCCGCACTTATGATGCTCTTAAATGTTACTACAAACTCTGGTTGCCTCATTGGGACCCTAATTGACCTTGCATCCGACACTAATTATATTACCAATAAAGCCGCCAAACGCCTTGGACTATGTGGCCAGAAAGTCAAGCTCATTGTCCATGGAATTGGGGGGATGAAGAAAGCGGTCATGACTAAAAGGTATTCCCTGCGGCTGAAGGTGAAGACACCAAGTGGAAAAGTGGCGGAGGACAGAATTATCTGCTATGGCCTGGAGAATATTGCGCAAGTGACCCAACAAGTCTCCTCAAAGGAATTGCAGAAATTCTTCCCCAATGTCTCCAGAGACGAGCTGGTCCGCCCAACGAAGATTGACCTCCTTATCAGTCACCAGGAAGGGCGTCTCGTTCCAGAACCAGTGCAGTTTGTTGGAGACCTCGTCCTCTGGGATGGTCCGCTGGGGAAGACCGTAGGGGGAACTCACACAAATCTCAGCAAGGCAGTGGTCCCTGCCATGCACCACTCTGGCACTCACCTTGCTAGGAGCATGAGAGCAGCCTCAACGGTTGTACCTCAAGAAGAGGAACTTACCTGGAGCATCACGAACCAGGAAGACCTTAACTGGTCCAGCGAAAGGTCAAAACAGCATGAACGCCCAAATCCCCAGAGACTGCAAAAGACCAACTCGCCAAAGATGGCAACTCAGGCAATCACCCCCTCTGCTACCGCATGTCAACGGGAAATTGCTTTAGTAGGGGGCACCAGAGCCCTTTCAAACAAAAAGACTGACTGCAAAAATGCAGGGCGTAAATCTGCAGTCAACAATGGCCTCAGAAAGGACAGGGCCAGTGGAAAACTGTTGCCCCAAAGTGGAGCAACGTCATTGAAAGTCAGAGGTGAAATGGAATGTGGAACAGGAATGACGCGCCTTGTGCCCTTGCCCAAGTTCAATAGAGTCGCATCACGGGCCCCAGTCTTAGAAACTCCGCTGGGTAGATCCCGGCCCCCAGATGCCTCACAGTGGGAGGGGTTCCACAAGAGTCTGTCCTGTCGGCTAAGGAGTAGCCAGACCTCAAATTCCTCACAGTGGGAGGGGATCCACAATAATCTGTTCCTCGAGAGGGCCAAACAAGTGGACACTAGTGGGAACCTGTGCACAAATCCTTGGCACCATCTCAACATTACCCAGAACCACATGAATTTGCTCCCAGGGAAATGGACTGGAAAGACCCCTGGAAACAGCCAGCAGTCCAGCAATCGAGGTGTCTATCCATCATTGGCGCCAACTCTGCACATCTCAAGTCGCTGTGGATATGTGGACTCGACCTCTTTATCCGACCAAAATGTGAGGTGCAGATTACTGACTCGAATGTCCTGCACCATCCTTCCCAAATCAAGCAGTGCACCCAAGACCTGTGGCGGCCTCCCTGCTTCTATGGCTGTCGGGCAACCCAAAGAAATCCCGAGCGGCTGATGGTAGCCGACCTGCAATGAGTCTCTCTCTCTCTCTCTCTCTCTCTCTCTCTCTCTCTCTCTCTCTCTCTCTCTCTCTCTCTCTCTCTCTCTCTCTCTCTCTCTCTCTCTCCATGAAATGAGGACACGTATCCCAACCCTGGCAGAGCACCACACATCTGCCGGGGAAGGTACTGAGACGGTAAAGGTGGTATTCTTCATACTGAAAAAAATGACACTGGAAAATTAAAAAAAAGGGGGGGGGGGGACCTATTGTAAATACTGTTTGCATGAGCATTATGTGTGGTGACATATTATTACTTATGACCTCCTTGGGTCAAAGACCAGTCGGTCAAGTGGGAGGTGTTTTGCGCACTGTCACTGGTGGTGGGAGGTAACGTGCGGTCACGGGTGATTAACCAGAAACGCAGCTCAGCTGATTAGGTGGGAGGGAGTACTCACCTGCTGTGGAACACTGGGTTGTTGTTGGTTGGGAACGCTGTCAATAATCCCAAGGTGTGCGTTCATAAACGTGAGCATGCACGGTGTTTAGAAAGCACAGAAGCCGAACCAACTCTGCCTCGAAGCGCAACACGCCAATGGTAAGGTGCTGTTTAAAATCCTTTTACCGTTTTGTTTAACGCGCTTGCTTGCCGCGGCTAAAATCGCCTGGTGGAACCGCTTTTAATTCATTGTTTACTGTTTTAAGTTTACTGCTCTCCGGTTGATATTGCAAACATTTAAACTGCAGCGCTTCCCAGATGACAAGCCTACTTCCTGGTCTACAATGCATGCTGGGTAGTGTAGTCGGGTTGTGGTCAACTCTTTCCCACGTTTCATTATGGGTGTTGTGGTTTATTGGAAGCTATTGAAGCTGCTGTTACTATACAATGGCGTTTGTGTATGCAATGCAATGGTTGTGTTTAAGTAATGTAAACTTTAACTTGATATGGCTTGATTTAAATTAACTGCATATGCATTTTCTCATTGGTAGTTTTTGGATTAAATAGTTGGCTGTAATATGTGTTATTTGTGGACATGTTATGATGTGTGAATTGTTTATGGGATATTTTATACTAAATGGTGTTGCCTGGAAAATGCTCCTTGAATTATTTAATTAATGTATAATATAATTAATGAATATTTGATGTATATCTTCAGTGTTGTATTTGAACTGGTAATCATTGTGATCATATCTGAATGGGGAGTTTTATAGCACATATTTTGGGTCTTTTTCAGGTTAATAACCTGCTGCTGCAGTGTGCAAAGAAAAGAAAAAATAAATATCACATTGAAGCTGAGTTATTCCATCGTTGTTGCCTTCTTGGCTCCCTCTTCGGCGGGGAAAAACCCAAAGAGCCGAACACACACACACACACGCGCGCGCGCGCACACACGCACACACATCTGATTGTGCATCCACATCTGCAAAACACACAAGGCCTGTGCATATGTGCCATGAAGTTGCAGTCAGGGGCGTCGACAAGGGGTCCGTTGTCCAGGGCCCTGGAAGATAGCTGTCCTCATTACAGTGTATGTATTGGGGTGGGGGGCCCTTTCAGATGACGTTGTCCTGGGCCCAGCCAAAGCTGTCAGCGGCCCTGATTGCAGTACTACATCATCTTCATGCCATGCACATAAAGCTTAGTGATGCTCAAGTGTGATTGACAGTTGCTGCCATGCACTGCACATAGGGTTACGTCAAGAAAGAATTACTGTATTTGCCAACCTCCTCGACAAAAGGGACAACGCGGGCACACACACACACACACACACACACACACACACACACACACACACACACACACACACACACACACACACACACACACACACACACACACACATTCGCTCTCTCCCTCTCTCACACGCGCATGCACGCGAGCATGCACGCATGCATTTAC
>NC_085874.1:14244483-14246983 GCF_034702125.1 Engraulis encrasicolus | reverse complement strand
CTGTCCTAACGCCAAGGGGTTTGGCTTGGGAACTTAAGCTTCTAGCCAAGTTGTACTCAAATCCTAAAATACTACATTTTTATTACATTACCTAAAACAATTACAAGACCGAGACCTGTTCACCACCCGAAGTATTTCCATCAGATTGATACCAAACACAAGCGTATGATTTTAATACACCATGGACACATCTAGAACACATTTTAAGTCTGGCCTGTCGGTTCAAAGTCCTTTGTGTGAGAGTTTCCCGCCAAAAGTCCAGGTAGCCAAATGGTGCTTGTCCACCTGGAGGTGTGAATTGCCCGGGGGGCAGACAGGGGTCTGCTAATCTTATCTGATGGCCGGTGGTCATGCAGAGTTGAGTGGCAGGAAGGCAGACAATGCAATCAGTTGAAATGCAATCAGTCTTTGAATTCAGTGACTCAATAGCCAGATGAGCAAAAGTTTACCTTTGTAATTAAAAGAGAGCAAAAACAGTAAATAAAGCAGTAAAGAAACAAAGGTCAGGAAGGAAAGCCACAGACGTAGTGGAGCCGATGTCAGGCCCAGGTGTGGGGGATATTACAACTTCCCTAAGCAAATCTACGCATCTTTAATACCACATCCTTGGGGGTATTGTGGCGCAACGGGCTAAGCCCCCCACATTTGGGCTGGCATGCCCATGGGGACCCCGGTTCGAGTCCAGCCGGGATCATTTCCCAATCCTCCCGTTTCTCTGCCCCTTTCGCTTCCTGTCTCCATTACACACTGTCCTGTCAAATGGAGGCATACAAGCCCCTAAAAAGCATAAAAAAATATGTAAAATCCATCTCTTTAAAAAAACGTTTTGGCAGAAATATTGTCTTTGTTAAAAAATGTGCCCTCCAATAAAGCGATTTCCTGACAATCCCTCTGTGTCTGTCTCTTTCTCTCTTCATTTCCACATACAGAACTCCACTGCCAGGGCTGGAATGGACAAAAACACCAGGGCATTGTCATACACTTCTCTAAATGGTGGGCCAGTCTTAAAAAAAAACACGGTAACACTCTCTATGAATCCCATATCTATAGTGCATTATGAGCACATTGGTAACAACTAATAATGCGCATCATAATCATAGTGCATTATGACTACACTCATAATGCTTTTCATGATGGAGTATATCAACAGTCATGAATCTAGCTTATAATGCATTATGAATCTTAGGGTGTTTTGAGTGCTCAAGAATGGTTATAAACTACAGGCAGTGAAGGGGCTTATACATTATAACCGTCATAATGCACTATGATTAATTACGATGTGCATTACAAGTTGTTTTAGATGCGCTCATAATGCGCTATAGATATGGGCTTCATAGAAAGTGTCACCAAAAACAGCATCGGCCCCTTGGGACCATCCTGTATGCCAAATTACCAGGACAGCCCAGTCCAGTCCATCACACAGTGCCATGTGTTTACCTAAAGCAGCGTTAGCTTCATTTCCCAATCCTCGTATCCCTCTGGTCTGTACCACAGTAGGCTTTTGACATAAGATATGGAAATAGACTCGCCGAAATGACATTATCAGCCAGCCCTGGAGGAAAACCACAAACTCTTGTGTATTTTGAAAAGTGCTCTCTTCTCTTCTCTTCTCTTTTGCTATGCACTCCACTCTACTCATACCCTCCAGGCACCAAGCCCATTGTGGAGAGTGGTTGACCTTAAGCTCTTCCTTTGCTGATCTCTGAGATGTAAAAGGGAGACAAAGAGAGCAGCAGGTTCTGGTCCGTAGCTGCTACGGAAGCCCCAGAGGGACAGTCTGGGCCGGGGGCAATGTCAGAGGTCCTGCCATTTCTCTGACCTTTAGCTCCAGCCACAAAGCACATAGTATAAACACACAGCACTATTGCATGTGCAAACACGCACACACACGCACGCTCGCACGCAGGCACACGCAAACGCGCACACACGCACGCACACACACAGGAAGGAGGTTAGTCTGGTGCACTTCATGGAAAGGGACGCACGCACGCACGCAGGCACACGCAAACGCGCGCACACACACACACACACACACACACACACACACACACACACACACACACACACACCGTTTTTGCCAGGGCCAGGGTAAAATCATCTGATTCATCCTACCTGCGTACCTGCCTGCCTCTCGACCGCCTACATGCCTGTCTGACTCTGCTCTCCCCACAGGGTTGCTAACATGATTTGCATGATTTGAATTGCTCCGGTATGATTGCAGCAGACTTCAACTGGTGTGAGTGTGTGTGTGTGTGTGTGTGTGTGTGTGTGTGTGTGTGTGTGTGTGTGTGTGTGTGTGTGTGTGTGTGTGTGTGTGTGTGTGTGTGTGTGTGTGTGTGTGTGTGTGTGTGTGTGTGTGTGTGTGTGTGTGTGTGTGTGTGTGTGTGTGTGTGTGTGTGTGTGTGTGTGTTGCACATGTGCGCTTCTATGTGTGCATGCCAATCTGCATGTGTGAAAAATGTGTATGTGTAAATGTGTGCACCTGTGTGTGTCTTCTGTG
>NC_085874.1:14231983-14241983 GCF_034702125.1 Engraulis encrasicolus | reverse complement strand
TCGTATAAAGTCTGCTGATGCAATGCAGGTTTCTGGCCTGGGTATATGAAAGAGGAAACCTTTGGACAATAATATTGTAGAAAGGGTTTCTAGACAATGCTAAGGAACCCAAATTATTTTCTCTCTTGGCTAACAACTTCTAGCAGTGTCCCTGCCCTGAGTTACCTCATATTTGGGATTAAATCGAACTTGTAGGCAACTTTAGGCCATTCTATTTCAAGCATTACGGTTCACCTTTCATCTAAAAGTTCTTTTCAGAGTCCTTGTCATCCAAAGGTCTTTGAAAACATTGATTGGTACTTTATATAAGGACCTTCACAAACTTGATCAGACATTCAACATATAATCCATCCATCCTCTAGTAACTATTGTTAGGAACTATGAGTCAAACATCTGTAGTTTTGGTGCCGGTGACTCAGATGCCTTTGACTTAACGAGCTCTGCTCTTCTGTCTGCCCTCGCTCTGGGCTTAAGGGTTGGGTGGTCTGCCCTCTAGCAGTGAGGGCAGCTTGGCAACAGCTGCAAGGGGGCTTGGATGATTAATCTCTCTCTCTCTCTCTCTCTCTCTCTCTCTCTCTCTCTCTCTCTCTCTCTCTCTCTCTCTCTCTCTCTCTCTCTCTCTCTCTCTCTCTCTCTCTCTCTCTCTGAGTGTGTGTGTGTGCGTGCATGTGTGTGCGAGCGCGTGTGTGTGCATGCGTGTGTGTGTGTGAGAGAGAGAGAGAGAAAGAGAGAGAATGAGTGAGTCATAATAAATAGGGGCTAACAAAATAAGAAACAGTTGATCATAAAAACTCACAAAGAATCACCACACCACATTGTGTTTGTGTGCGTGTGCGTGTGCGTGTGCGTGTGCGTGTGTGTGTGTGCGTGTGTGTGTGTGTGTGTGTGTGTTCACCTGCTGTGTCTGAGTGGTCTCCTTGGATGCTCTTTCAAACAGACCCAAGGGTAGCAGTTAAGTGTCAGAAAAATTGAAAGTGGTAGGTCTGCAACTGGGGTTTCCAAACAGCTTGCTGAGGTCAGTGTGTGTGTGTGTGTGTGTGTGTGTGTGTGTGTGTGTGTGTGTGTGTGTGTGTGTGTGTGTGTGTGTGTGTGTATGTGTTTGGATGCGTGCTTGCATGCATGTGTGTGTGCTCACCTTCTGTGTGTGTGTGTGTGTGTGTGTGTGTGTGTGTGTGTGTGTGTGTGTGTGTGTGTGTGTGTGTGTGTTCACCTTCTCTGCAAAGACGGGGTTTCCAGACAGCTTGCTGAGGTGTGTGTGTGTGTGTGTGTGTGTGTGTGTGTGTGTGTGTGTGTGTGTGTGTGTGTGTGTGTGTGTGTGTGTGTGTGTGTGTGCGTTCACCTTCTCTGCAAAGACGGGGTTTCCAGACAGCTTGCTGAGGTGCATGAACTCCAGGTGCAGCGTGCCGTACTCCGCCAAGATGCTGCTGCCACCCGACGCCCAGGGCCAGTTACGCCCTATACCACTGTAGACACACACACACACACACACACACACACACACACACACACACACACACACAGACACACGCACACACACGCGCGCGCACGCACACAAACGCACGCACACGCACGCACACGCACACAAAGAGAGAGGTGGATTGTCAATTTCATGATCAGTCATCAATCATAATCAATCAATCATCAATCATTACAACACACACCGACACAGTCAACACCGCCCCGCCCCCCCCACCACACACACACACACACACACACACACACACACACACACACACACACACACACACACACACACACACACACACGAACACACACACACACACACACACACACACACACACACACACACACACACACACACACACACACACACAAAATCCTACAGTGAGGTACAGTGCCGCCAGTTAATATCGGCACCCTTGAGGTTTAAGTACATTATGGGACATATCTCCAGACAACAAATAATAAGGTCAACCATGATTTTTCTATAGATAGCTTGTGGTTGATACTAAATATAAAAAATATCAACAGCATTAAATACTAAACTATGAGAGGGAAAAAATTAAGATGGTAAAGTTCCAGGCATCACTGGTTGTACAGGCGTAAGTTACCAAACGCCATTGAGGATGGTGGTAAGTTTGTCCCCGACACGCAGTCCAAGTAAAGCACTCACAGAGAGAAGAAAATAAAGTTCTTGGATTTTTAATTTCCTCAGTCCGGTTTTCTTTCCAGATATAGAACAAAAGCATCCAGTTGAACATAAAGGTTTCTATTGCAGGGTTCTGCTCTATTCTTAATTTCTGCGGTCTAAAAACTTTTTCCTCTTACGGCCATCCCACCAAGACAATGAATGCTCACCAATTTAAAGTGCAAGCATCGCGCACCTGCGCGTCTAAGGGGTGTGTCTCGAGTTGGATGGCAGCAATCAGGGAAAAGCCTTCAGGTGCAGGGCAAAATACAACAGTCAACGAAAGGTAAGTAAATAGGTAAGTATGAAAACACAAATCAAATAAACATAAAAACTGTAAATATTTAACCAACATAAAATCATTTTTTTCTTCACAGGATCTTCTTTTAGGTTTACCAGCTACATAACGGAAATCTACACACATCATAGATATGGCTCCGACACACTGGCCCCTAATTGTCACTACAGGACAATTACCAACTTAAATTACGAAAAGGAGCCATAAAATACAAAATAAATGCTAAACCTTCTGATGTTCCAAAATTACCAAATACATCAGTCCATACACATAGTTAGCCAAAAAATATTAAGAGCCTAGAAATTGTAAATGAAAAGGCTGGTACATTAATCTACACAAATATCAATCATATCAATGTTTACGTTTGTGGGGGGCGGGGTTGCGTTTTTTTTTTTTTTTTTTAAGTGCAAGACAAGTCCTTGTGGTGAAAAAATTCAAAAAAGGTAAAAATGAAAAAAGGTCGCAAAAATCCAAGTCCAATGTATATGTTGTGCAATATGTGAAAGTTCATGTATGTGCAACAGTGACTGTAAATGTGGTGCAAAATTGTGAAGTCCATGAATGCAAGTGTATGGGCTGTTGTGTGGGCACGCACAGGAATATGTGGGTTTGTCAGTAATGAGAGCGTGCAATCAGAGCTTTTTGGGGCTGATTAAGGTGCTTCTTCACCTTCAAGTAGCAAGCAGAGCTTGCCGATGGGTCTCTGCAGCACGTTGGTTTGGGTTTTCACCAACACGCTCCGCACAAGACCTTTGCGCCCGGGCAGGGTCTTGACCACCCTACCAAGGGGCCACGAATTTCTTGGTGCTGCTGGGTCCACCAGCACCACAATGTCATTGACTTTGAAGTTTCTTTGGATTTTGGTCCACTTCTGTCGTCGCTGCATTTGGGGAAGGTACTCTGAGGTCCACCTCCGCCAGAACAGATCTGCCAGGAATTGGACATGTTTCCACCGTTGCCTGCTGTAGACATCCTGTTTGCTGAAGAGACCAGGAGGTGGCAGCGGTTCATTCTTCAACTGCAGCAGGTGGTTCGGTGTCAAGGGTGTGAGATCTGTTGGGTCACTGGATGTCGTGGTGAGTGGCCTGTCGTTGAGGATGCACTCAACCTCACAGCAGGCCGTTCGCAGCATTTCGTCGTCGAGGGTTTGTTGTTTCACGATGGAGAGGAGTGTCTTCTTCACCAACCCGATGAGCCGTTCCCACACTCCTCCGAAGTGGGCTGCATGTGGTGGATTGAAGAGCCACTTGACATGGTTGGCCAGCAGGTTTTCCTGGATCTTATCTTGGGCCAGCTGATTGTACGCAGTTTCCAACTCTTTCTGTGCAGAGGTGAAGTTGGTGCCGCAGTCTGTACGAATGGTGAGTACATTGCCTCGCCTACACAGGAAACGCCGGATGGCGTTAATGCAGGAACTTGTGTTCAGACTTGCGGCTACTTCCAGGTGGATGGCTCGGCTTACCAGACAGGTGAAGAGTACACCCCAGCGCTTCACACGTGAGCGACCACTCTTGACCTCCATCGGCCCAAAGAAGTCGATGCCCACGTGAGAGAATGGTGGCAAGTTGGGGGTGACCCGGTCCTGTGGTAGTTCCGCCATCTTCTGCGTTCCAGGTCTGGCATACATTCGTCTGCAAAACACACAAGAGCGGGCAATATGCCTAGCACGAGAGTTAGCAGAAGGAAGCCAGAATTTCTGTCCAAGTTTTGACAGCATGTAATTTCTTCCTGCATGTCCAATTTTCTGATGAATGTCTCTTAGGATTAACTCGACTATGTGAGATGACTTTGGTAGAATGATTGGATTCTTGGTACTCACAGGCACTGGAGATTCACCAATCCGTCCTCCGACCTTCATGAAGTCATCTTCAATGATTGGATCCAGATCGAATACAGGACTGCTAGCTTTCACTGGCTTACTCATTTTCAAGAGTTTCAGTTCTGCATCAAAGTGCTGTTGCTGTTCGTAACGAATGATTGCCTTTTCTGCTTCGTCTAAATCATCCACAGTTAAGCGTTGTTGCTCACCTTCACTTGTGGATGTCTTGGGTTTGTCCTTTCGGATTCGAAGCAGAAGGATGCGTTTGAGCTTCAGCAGCCAGGCAACAGCTCTGAGGAGTTTCTTCCAGGAGGAGAAGTACTGGATCAGGGAAGAGGTAGCATTAGTTTCAAGTTTCACGCAGTTGACAGTAATGGCATGTTTTACCTCTGTGTCACAGTTGGGGATGTAGCTCAGGTCCTCTGGCAGGTCAGGCCACTCTGATGCTCCTCTTGAGAGGAAGGGAGGACCGTGGAGCCATCTGGTGGACGCCAAGAGTGGTTCGATGTGGAGTCCACGTGAGGCATCATCTGCCGGGTTGTCCTTTGAGCAGACATACCGCCACTGGTGTACTTGTGAGAGGCTGTGGATTACTGCAATGCGGTTAGCAACATATGTGCGGAATCTTGTGGTTTCATTGTGAATGTATTTCAGCACGGTGGTGCTGTCTGTCCAGAAAGTGGAATCCTGGAGGTCCATGTGTAACTCTTTCTGGAGCATTTTGTCAACTTTCACAGCGAGGGTGGCAGCAGCAAGTTCCAATCTGGGAATAGTCATCTGCTTGAGAGGTGCTACTCTTGATTTTGCCGTTATGAAGGCGAGGTGAGTGTCTCCACTGCTGTTCACAAGACTGAGGTAAGTGACTGTTCCATAGCCAGCTTCGCTGGCATCACAGAAATGATGGAGCTGAACAGTCTTCACTGGGCCGAAACCCTCAGGTTTTATGCACCTGTCCACTTCGAATCTGTCCAGCTGTTTCAGCTCTGTCATCCATCTCTGCCATGGCTTGCAGAGTTCTTTTGGAATGTTGTCATCCCATCCACAGTTTTCAATGCACAGTTTTTGTAGGATTTGCTTGGCTTTGAGAATGAAGGGGGATAGGAAACCCAATGGGTCGTAGATGGAACTCACGACTGAAAGGATGGCTCGCCTTGTAAGTGCTGTGCTCTTGTCGGCAACCTTGAAGGTGAGTGTGTCTTTCTGGATGTTCCACTGGATTCCTAGGGCCCTCTCCAGAGGTGGTTGTTTTTCTCTGTCCAGGTCGAGATGTTTCACGAGTGTGGCTCTGTGACTTTCAGGAATCGTAGCAAGGACTTCACAGCTGTTGCTCACCCACTTGTTCAGGGTGAATCCTCCTTGGGCGCATGCTTCCCTGAGGTCATGTGTAAGCTGGATTGCCTCTGTTACAGAAGACACAGATCGAAGGCAGTCGTCTACATAAAAACTGTGATTGATTGTGTCAAGGGTTGTTGCACTGAATTGCTCTGAGTTGTCAACTGCTGTTTGTTTCAGGGCGAAGTTGGCGATGCTTGGAGATGACACAGCACCGAAGAGATGTACGTTCATCCTGTATGTCTCCAATGGCTTGCTCGTATCCCCCTGTGGCCACCAGAGGAATCTGAGAAAGTCACGATGATGTTCATGAACGCGTACCTGGTAGTACATCGCCTCGATGTCGGCCATTACAGCAATCTTTTCTTCTCTGAATCTCAGAAGAACACCCAGCAGTGGGTTCGCCAGGTCTGGACCCTGGAGGAGTTCTGTGTTCAGTGATTTACCCTTGTACAATGCAGAGCAGTCAAATACAACTCTCAGTTTGCCCTTTTGCTTGTGGTATACTGCATGATGAGGTATGTACCAGACTAATCCATCTTGTCTTTGCAGCTGACTTGCTGGCACTTTTTCTGCATAGCCTTTTCTGAGCACATCTTCCATGAATGTGGTGTACTCACGAGCAAAAGCAGAATCTTTCTGGAGTCGTCTGGCTAGACCCACTGTGCGCTGCACTGCCATCTGCTGGTTGTCTGGCATGGTTACAGCTTCATCGCGGAAAGGCAAAGGTAAGTGATAGTGACCATTTTTGAGTTTGACTGACCTGGTTGTCACATCCATGAATTTCTTATCCTCAACAGACATCTCCGTCTCCTCTTCACTTTCTTTCTCAGGGAACTCGTGATTGTAATGACTGATGAGCATATCCTTTATGTTTTCCAGTGAGATTCGGTTGACTGTGGCTGTCCACTTGTCACGTCTTTTCACAGCAGAGCAGGAGTTGAGCGGGCCGTGGACCACCCATCCAAGAATAGTGCGTAGCGCAAAGGGACCTCCATGTTGGCTGTTTAGGACTTCCCATGGTTCCAGTGCCTTAGGTACGTCCATGCCGATCAGCAGCTCAATGTCAGCGTCAATGCTGTCCAAGGTTATGCCACTGAGGTATGGCCATCTTTCCAGGTCGTTTGTTGTGACCAAGTGGTCTTTGGTCACAGGGATTTTGGGTTGAGTATAGATTGTGGGTAGCTCAAGGAACACATTGCCCTCTATGTTGCCTACCTCGAGTCCAGTGAGCTCGTAGCATCTCACTGTTTGTTCCTGTCCCATTGTTCTCAGAGCCACCTCAGTCTTGCGTCCGCTGATGTTGAGCTGGTGCATGAGCTTGTCGGAGCAGAAGGTTGCTGAGCTGCCCGGGTCAAGGAAAGCATAGGTTTTGATGCTGTTGGAGTTTTTGTTTGACCTTACAATGACTGGCACTATGGCTAAAGCACACTGACTGGCCCCTGTAGCGTGACTGGCTGAAATGAGTGCACTGTTAACAGGAGCGTGGGTTTTAACTGTTTCATCATTGTTAATGTGCAGTAATGTGTGGTGTTTACGTGTGCACAACTCACATATGGCTCTATTCAGGCAATTTCGGCTGATATGCCCTCTCTTTAGGCACCCAAAGCAGTAGCCGTTCGTCTTCAGATGCTCCACTTTTTCCTTGTGTGCCTGGGATTTGAAATTCTCACAGTCTGTGATGGCATCACTATCTGAGCAGCAACTGCATGACAGTGATGTTGGAACAACTGTGTTGGTTTGCTGTGTCCTAGCTGGTCGGGGTGCTGTCTGAGTGCTAGAGGGTGTGACCGAGGTTACAAAACTGCTTCCACTTTTTTGAGGCTTTATGCTGGGCTTGGATCTAGAGACTGGCTTGCTGGCCGGAGTGTCTCTGATGTCTCCGAACACTGGGTGCAGTAGGATGTTGGATTGACATTCTATGAACTCCACGAGGTGCTTGAATTTAATCCGTGAGTCATCTTGTTGGGATTTCTCATATACTTTGCTGCGCCAGCGTTCACGGAGCTTGTAGGGTAATTTGGATATGAGGTGTTTGAGGTTTGATGCTACATTCAATTCATCCAAATGGTTCAGATTGTGCATAGCATTAAGGCATTCTCTCAAGTACAATGCATAGTCAAGGAGAGCCTTTCCGTCATCAACTTTAATTGTTGCCCAATTAAAAGCCTTGTCCATGTATGCATTTGCAATTTTAATTTCATTCCCAAAATGGGTTTTCAAAAGCCTTTTTGCCTCTGTGTAGCCTTGGCGGGCATCCATATGCATGCAGCTTCTAACTATGTTTTTAGCTGGGCCATCTGTGAATTGCTCTAGAAAGTATAATCTGTCTTTGTAGTCATCAGTGTTTTTCTCTATTGAATGCTCAAATGCCAGTATGAATGGTTGGAATGACAGGGGGCTACCACTAAAAGTGGGCACATCTCGTTTTGGTAGGAGTGAAAGATTTTGTTGTCTCACCATTATTTCTGCCAGATCTCTTTGCCTGTTGGGCTGCACTGAATTGGCTGGAGTGGGGTTGGTTTCGCCATGTTGAGGCTGCACTGTGTCGGTGGTTGGAGTGGCGTTGATTTGGCCCCGTTGTTGCTGCTGGTTTGTAGTGGAAGGTGTAGTATCCCTGGAACTGCTTTGGAGATGTCGCACAGCTCGCTGGAGTGGCGTTTTAGGAACAGTGGTCACAGGCGCGAAGTCGAGGGCAGAGAGCTCGGGCAGACTTTGTTCAGCTGGTTGTTCTTTGCTGGAGTCCAAGTACTCATTCATTGCGTCGACTTGCTCTTCAGCATCACGAAGTGCTTTGAGTTTGGCATTTGCCTCATCCAGCTGAGCTTGTAGCTCCAATCTCTCACGCTTTGATTTTAATGCCATTTCCTCCATGTCCCGTTTTAATTTAAGAGATCTTTCCTCCATCTCACGCTGTATTTTGAGTTCTGCCTCTTCCATTTGCAGCGCCTGCAGCGCTGGTAGTGTTTTACTGCGCGCATCTAAAGCGGCCTTCTCGGCCAATGCCAATTTCGCTGCAGATGAAACTCTTGAAGTTCTGGACACGTTGGAAATGCTGTCGCGTGACTGCACTGTCGACTGCAATTTATTTTGTGCTTGTTTCCAAACATCAACTTCTTTAAAGAAATCATCCATTTCCTGCATTTTGTTATTAAACCATTCTGTGTCACTTTCCACTTCTTCGTCTAACAATAATGACTGTACGTCGTCGTGCGAGGATTTGAATGATTCAATGCTTAACAACAGTGCCTTCGATTTTCCTTCAACTTCTCCCACTTCTACATTTTTTTTAATCATAGTTCGAATTTCATTAATCTGTTTTGTGCAGACACTCAATTTGCCGCGGCGAGAGAGAACCTGGGCTTTTAATGTCTTGGCCGGGTCTTGAGCCGTCTCGCTTTCCTTGATGTCCGACATTATGACTTAATTCTTAACTTGTTCTGTCCACAATCAGTATGTATATTCCTTTAGTCCACAATCACTTCAATATTTCAACTTTCAAAGTCCTTAAGGTTTCATACACTTCCACGTTTTCTTCACTCACCCTGCGTTCAAACTTGCTTTCTTACTTTTACGCTTCCATTTAGGTCCGTAGCGCATCCAGTTGTAAGCATTCACGTATCCAAAGCAGGGAAAGTAATCCAAAGTTGCTTGAAGTCCTTCTTACCGTCAGGTTTGGAAGTTTTTAGACTTTGTACAGGCGTAAGTTACCAAACGCCATTGAGGATGGTGGTAAGTTTGTTCCCGACACGCAGTCCAAGTAAAGCACTCACAGAGAGAAGAAAATAAAGTTCTTGGATTTTTAATTTCCTCAGTCCGGTTTTCTTTCCAGATATAGAACAAAAGCATCCAGTTGAACATAAAGGTTTCTATTGCAGGGTTCTGCTCTATTCTTAATTTCTGCGGTCTAAAAACTTTTTCCTCTTACGGCCATCCCACCAAGACAATGAATGCTCACCAATTTAAAGTGCAAGCATCGCGCACCTGCGCGTCTAAGGGGTGTGTCTCGAGTTGGATGGCAGCAATCAGGGAAAAGCCTTCAGGTGCAGGGCAAAATACAACAGTCAACGAAAGGTAAGTAAATAGGTAAGTATGAAAACACAAATCAAATAAACATAAAAACTGTAAATATTTAACCAACATAAAATCATTTTTTTTCTTCACAGGATCTTCTTTTAGGTTTACCAGCTACATGACAGAAATCTACATCATAGATATGGCTCCGACACTGGTATTGGCACCCTTTACTGGATACCATTGTGGAAACCTAATTTGACTCAATTATGGTAAATCGCAAATGGGAATCACCTTTGACTAATTGCTTTTGCCCATAGAACATGAATTAGGCAAGGAATTATGATATTTGTGTTTAAATAGCCACCTGTTACATCTTGTGTGTCAG
>NC_085874.1:14206983-14221983 GCF_034702125.1 Engraulis encrasicolus | reverse complement strand
ATTGTGTGCTCATTGCATTCTTACTTGTGGTGAATGATGTCTGTTTCAAGTCCACCTGCGTGTGTTAGAGCACAAGTGCAGGTGTTGGAGTCAATGCGGATCAAAAGATGGCTTTTTTTTAATCAATGGTGTGCATGGTAGCCTACAGCCGCACCTGGAGCAGCAAAAATGTTGCTAACAGGTTTTCAAAACAGCACACAGTAGACCTTTGTCAAGTTATTTGGTAGCCTAAGCCAAATCAATAAAAAGCGGCCAGTTGGTTTTGCTGCAGGAAAATTTTTTCACTGGTGAAAAAAAGACAACTGACATAAAAATAACAACAAAAAAACGTCAGACACACTGACAGTTTATGTCTGGACAACGCAGGCAATGGTTAAAAACGTAAAGATTTTAACTATTGGTCAACTTTGTTAATTTTTTTTTTTGATATGTGCCTCACTGCTCAATTCTGCAGGAGCCTGTGCGTGTGCATGTGCGTGTGTGTGTGTGTGTGTGTGTGTGTGTGTGTGTGTGTGTGTGTGTGTGTGTGTGTGTGTGTGTGTGTGTGTGTGTGTGTGTGTGTGTGTGTGTGTGTGTGTGTGTTCTATTAGTACTAGGTTATTTGTAGTGTGTGTGCAGTAGGTGTGTGTGAGAGAGAACGACACACTCTCTTGTGTAAGGTGTGACAATTGCATGATGTGGTCAGTGCTAGAAATTCTTCTGCTCATGTTGTGGCATACTAAAATGGCATAAGTCGCTCTCTCTCTCTCTCTCTCTCTCTCTCTCTCTCTCTCTCTCTCTCTCTCTCTCTCTCTCTCTCTCTCTCTCATCCATCCATCCTTCCATCCATCCATACTGGAGCAGGGGTAGTGGAATCCCAAAGGGGAGATCAGATTTACAGCCAGAAGAAACTGATTGTAGGGCCATGTGTATGCTACACTGCTACTACTGCACCCTACAGACATCATGCTTCTGACACAAAGATCCTGCGCCCCGGTTAAAACAAAGCTCACAGACACGCACACATACACACACACACACTCACACACGCAACTGCACACACTCACATACACTCACATACACACACACACACATACACACACACACACACACACACACACACACACATACACACACACACACACACACACACACACACACACACACACACACACACACACACACACACACACACACACACACACACATGCTCACACACAAGCTTATCTCCAGCTTACACGATATTAGAGGAAGTCAACATATACATCATTTGTCACGTCACACCACACAACATACGACACACCGTGTCACCCCACTGAATCACCTGGCATGTTTTTCCACTACACGACATACCCCAGGAGCACACAACAGATCACGGCACACATGTCACTCCACACTAAATGACAACCCATGACATGACAGGAACAAATCACATTACAAAACACAACAACACAGGTAAACATCACAGATGGTAAAACTGTTGTGATTATCATTATCGAGACAGTTGATAGTTCACATATTTGTGGTGACTACCCCGCAGTATAGTTCGTTAGTCCTTATTTTTGGCTTTTTATGTGGTGGGTCTATCTTGAGTCTATGGCTATGGCTGGGAATGATATCTTGGAAAAATTCCAATCAGGCTTTAGAGCCAACCATAGCACCGAAACAGCACTAACCAAAATAATAAGTGATCTTAGGCTCAGCACTGCCGCTAACAAAGTTTCAGCACTTATCCTCCTCGACCTCAGCGCCGCCTTTGACACGATAGACCACAACATACTAATTGACCGCCTTGAATCTTGGGTAGGACTGTCCGGCCACGTCTTAGAGTGGTTCAAAACATATATTACAGGAAGGCAGTTTTTTGTCACCATCGGAGAATACGTCTCCAACAAGTATGATGTGCCTTTTGGAGTTGCTCAGGGTAGTTGCTTGGGCCCTCTCCTCTTCTCTCTCTATATGTTGCCCCTGGGCTCCATCATCAGAGAGCACAATGTTGATTTTCATAGCTATGCCGATGACACTCAACTATATATCTCTGTCGAGCCTAGCCAAACCACTGCCATTCATGCCTTGACTAAATGCATGTCTGCCATCACAGATTGGATGAACAGTAACTTCCTAAAATTAAATGAGGATAAAACTGAAGTGTTGCTCATTGGGCCTAAGAAAAAACGTGCAAAACTCCACTCAAGCCTAGGTGACCTAAGCATGCACATTAAAGATAAGGTTACTAGCCTAGGTGTGGTCATAGACTCGGATTTAAGCTTTGAGCCTCACATCAACAAGATAACAAAATCTGCTTTTTTCCATCTTAGAAATGTCAACAAAGTGCGCCGCTTGGCCCCCCGACAAGACGCTGAGAAACTTATTCATGCCTTTGTCACCAGTAGGCTAGACTACTGCAATGCTCTCTTCTCTGGTCTCCCAAAAAAATTTAATTGACAAATTGCAACTCATTCAAAATTCTGCTGCAAGAATCCTAACAAGAACCAGAATGAGAGAGCACATCTCTCCTGTCTTGGCAGACCTGCACTGGTTACCTGCACTCTTAAAAAAGATTGGTTAAAATAAACAAAAAATTAGTAGTTTTTAACCGATCTGTTCGATTAATATGTGTCCGAGAGAAATATTAGTCAAAATAACCGATTAGACTTTAGTTAAAATTTCAACCAATCTAGATCGGTTAAAAAACTAACCAATTCCATATCGGTTGTTTTGACCAATAGATTGGTTATGTTTAACCAATCTTTATAAGTCAAAAATGTACCAATCCCCCAATGGTTGTTTTGACCAATTTGTTCGATTAATATGTGTCCGACACAGATATTGGTTAAAATTTTAACCGATTTGCTTGGTTAGATGGACACTGCAATTACTTCACTTCAAATTAACAGTTTCAAAGCTATATCAATCATAACCAATAACCAAGATTTGAGTTTGTTTTCACAAAGTTTATTAACAATTTAATTTCAAAAGGCTTTAAAGCACTGATCTGAAAGGATGGGGATACAGTAACTTACAGCAATCTGTTCCTTCCCAACACTGATGATGGTAAAGTTGTGTGGACACAACAAAAAGACAGGCTGGTATTAAGGGACATTTAAAAAAAAAGAAAAATCAAAAGCAGAGGTAACATTTTATGCTTGGTGAGCCGTTTTCAACGAAAATTCAAATTACAAATGCATGCATATCCTGTGACTATTACTTACTTACAAAACGTTAAGGTTGTGCTCAAATTACAAATGCATGCATATCCTGTGACTATTACTTACTTACAAAACGTTAAGGTTGTGCTTGACAACCGGAGAAAACCTCAGAGTCAACATGATCTTACTTTAAGTTATATTCAAAGAACAGTATATTTTTGCAAAACAACAAGGCAAGTATCACTTAGAATGGCATACAATGCTGTTTCTCCAGTACCAGGTAAATTACCTGAAATTGCATAGGATGTAGTCTGCATGTCAGTGGAATCAGAAGTAATTAAAATGCACATGGTGTGGAGTGGTGGTGACTGCGTAGATGTTTAAAAAAATGTCCAGTGACTACAGAGCAACTTGAAGTGAGAAATGTTCCAGTACCTTGGCCCACGTGTTGGTTGAGATGGTTATATCGTACACATATTCAAAAGAGGCAAAAACAGAGTTAAACTGTGGTGGATATGCCAAGTTACACACACAGTAGAGCATGAAAAGCTTGTCACTGCGCAAGTCAGGCAATCAGCAACAGGAATGGTTACGTTGTCATCCATGGCAGTGATGACAATGCCGTGTCAAACTCTCGCCTCCTAGTAGTGGGGTCCTTGAAACCTTCTCAGTGTCAGTGCCGAGGGATGCAAAGTTGGTTCCAGTCTGAAAGAATTTTTAAGATTTGAGAGAGAGAGAAAGAGAGAGAGAGATACATCAATGGTGCTTAGCCCCATAATGCACGCCATACCATCTGAAACATGCTGTAATAGTCATTGAAAGGTTAATTGCCAGTACTACTCTACTATGACATAACATAGGGCCTTTAGTAATGCACTGCGACTCAGTAATTGCCATTCTGGTAACCACAAAATTTATAACGCCCTGTTTTAACAGGTTATATAGAAAGCTTTACTCTACTGAGTGAACGGTATAAATCATGCAGTATCTGGAAGCTTAATTAACACCAAGTATAGCCAAAATCAACAATGCACACAACTATATCGTGACTTGTTCTTTCTAAATAAAGGTTAAAAAATGTCTGGCAGACGTACCAAACTTGGCATCTCCAGAAAGCGTGGAAATTTCTCAAAGATGTCACGCATGGAGGGGGAGTCCTCAGCGATCCTGAAAAATACAACAAATTGAGAAAATGTAACCCAAATACTCCAATCAATGAAACGGTGGGCTCAGTGTCATAGGCCTAACAGCAGAAGGCACCAAGGGTGCGTTTGTAAACTGCCGCTCTGAGCACACAACAATTGGTAATGTCATGTATGAGCAGTGGTGGACAAAGTAAAAGTAAAAGGTTTTTTTTTGTTTTTAAACAGTTTCTTTCCAACACAGGTAACTTATCTGAGTAAAAAGTAGACCAATGTACTTGTCTTACGATGAGCTGATTCTGCACAGGTTGGATTGAGTTTGTGGTGGGTTCTTGTTAGGTTTTTATTGTTTTTCAGTAATAACACAGTCTATCTCAATAGGTTGGTATACTGGAGCAAACGGTGTAACAGCTATGTAATATCATGTGCTACTGTTGTAATTACACCACAAAAGTACTTTTACTTTGTCCACCACTGTGTACGAGTGTGTTATTCAGACTGTTAGATAGTAGACATTTGAAACACACATTTGGTGCAGATTTATTAAAATTTGCTTACCGGTACATTTAGAAACTGTTTTTTTTTCCAGTATTTTTAGACATGGTGCTACAAAGGGGATCAATGTACTGTAACCAGGCAGCTGCCATCCTTAACCCTGTAGTGCAGCGTTATGGCTCTATGTAATGTCATAGCAATGTTGTTTTATGTGTTTAAGCATTTTCAGCAAGTGAATAGGGTCGCTGGCGACCTATCCTCTCAAAATAACACAAAAGATGAACAGGATGCATCTCTGATTAACAGTGTGTCGTTCAAACTGTTAAGACATTTGAAACACACATACATGTGGTGTACATTTGTGAATGGTTGCTAACCTTTAGAAATTCTGTCAATGTTCAGAAGCATTTGCAGACATGGTCCAGGGGGCTCAAGTACGACCAGAGAGCAACCATCCAGCAATAAGGATATCTTCTCACCTGCACACAACATTAACACACAACACACAACATTAATTTGCATCTCATATTGACAGCATGAAATACATAGCATGTTTAGCACTTTGACTTTTATAAAATACATGGATTGGTTTTGTGTGAATTCATGAACTTAAACTCACCTCTTGCAACAGTGTTTATTTTCTCTGAGGTACACCACACCAGAGGAATCACTCAGTGTAATCAGACAGCTTCCATGTAGGATCCTTCAGTAATATTCTCAGTCATCTGCAAAGCATGACAGCACAAAACATGAACATGATTATGCATTTATAGGCCTTATTATTACAAGAAAATAATGAAAAATGATAACACCGTCACCACCACGACACAATATGATGATGAATAGGCCTAGAGTATGAAACATCTAAAAGATACATGTCTGTATACATGTAAAATGTTTTTTTGTTTGTTTGTTTTATATCATTGATCATTTTCCCAGACGGATTGACAACAGATGGCTCAAAGAATTCAGTGTGCTAAACTGGAGGGCAAAAAGAGCAGATTATCTATCTTTCTGGATATTTTACTCATCACTTGAAATTAAATCTAAATCTAAATCTAATCTAAGATGTCATGCATAGAGGAGGAGTCCTCAACGATCCTGGAAAATACAACAAATTGACAAAATGTAACCCAAATACTCCAATCAATGAAACGGTGGGCTCAGTGTCATTGGCCTAACAGCAGAAGGCACTAAGGGTGCGTTTGTAAACTGTCGCTCCGAGCACATAACATATTGGTCATGTCATGTATGAGTGTGTTATTCAGACTGCTACGCTCAGGGCAACCTGGTGAGACGGAGGAGAGGCTGAGGCAGGAGCCAAACCACAGTCCGCAGAATCTCCAAGCACAGGACGACGAGAGTGGCAGGGCAGTCATCGCTGATGTAGAGGAGGTGGGGAGGCACCAGGAAGAGGCTGAGACCAATCAAGCCACAAGACCTATCCAGAACAACAGCACCAGTGAGGCCAGGAAAGAACAGGTGAAGTGGCCAACTTCAAGGGAACGGAAGGAATGGGCAACCTTTGACGAGGATGTCGACAAAATATTGGAAGCATCAAGCACAGGGAATGTGGATAGAAAGTTGAGGGCTATGTCTGCAATCATTTGGAGCATGGGGATCGAGCGGTTTGGGAAAGCGGAGGTGAGAACAGGATCTAGCTCCCAGCCAAAGGACAACCGAAGATTGAAGGAAATATCTACCTTAAGAGGTGACTTGAGGAGATTAAAGAAAGCATTCCGCGAAGCTAAGGAGGAAGAAAAAGCAGGGCTCGCAGAGATCCGATCGCATCTAAGGGAGCGTATAAAGACACTGAGAAAAGCGGAGTACCATCGCAGAGACAGGAGACGTCGGATGCAGGAAAGTGCGAACTTCACCAAAAACCCTTTTAAGTACCTATCCAAGCTCTTAGGGGACAAGAGATCAGGCCAGATGCAGGAAACTAAGGAGGAGGTAGAGCACTACCTTCATAAAGTGCATAGCGACCCTAAGAGAGAGGAGAACTTGAGAGAGATGGAGAAGATCATCACACCACCTGACCCTACTACCCCCTTCAAGGTAGATGAGCCAAGCTGGAAAGAAGTGAATGATTTCATCAGGAAAGCCAGGGGGAAATCAGCCCCTGGGCCTAATGGTATTCCATATAAGGTGTACAAAAACTGTGAGAGGCTCAGGAGACGCCTCTGGAAGTTGCTAAAGACAGCATGGAGAAAGAACTTTCTGGCAGAAGAATGGGTGAGAGCAGATGGGTGTTTCATCCCAAAAGGAGAAAACTCTTCAAACATCAAGGAATTCCGTACCATCTCGCTCCTCAATGTGGAAGGGAAAATCTTCTTCGGGATCCTGGCAAAGAGACTGACAACCTTTATGCTGGAAAATGGATACATGGACACATCAGTGCAAAAAGGAGGTGTCCCAGGGGTGTCTGGGTGCCTGGAGCACACCAGTGTAGTCACCAAAATCATAGAGGACGCTAAAAGGAACCGGGGTGATCTGGCAGTACTGTGGCTTGACCTAGCTAATGCCTACGGTACAATCACCCACAAGCTAGTGGAAACAACCCTAAGGACTTACCATGTTCCACAACGATTCCAGAGTCTCTTGCAGGAATATTTCAACAAGTTCCACATGCGCTTCACCTGCAGGAACTTCACCACCAATTGGCAAAGGCTAGAGGTGGGGATTGTGACCGGCTGCACGATATCAGTGGTCCTGTTTTCTGCAGCAATGAATCTACTTGTGAAGTCAGCTGAGAAACTACGCAGGGGCGCGATACTGTCAAGTGGCGTCCAGCAGGTACCCATAAGGGCATTTATGGATGACCTGACTATTACAGCCAAGTCAGTACCAGAGGGGAGGTGGATTTTGGAAGATCTGGTGGAACTCATGGATTGGGCAAGAATGGAGTTTAAGCCAGAAAAATCCAGGAGCCTAGTGCTGAGGAAGGGACGAGTCCAGGACAGTATGCGCTTTAACATCAAGGATGTCACAATTCCAACAGTTCGAGAGAAGCCTGTGAAGAGTTTAGGCAAGTGGTTCAGGGCAGACCTCAATGACAGGGAAAGCATCAAAGAGACACTCATTCAAGTGGATAAGTGGATGACTGCGCTGGACAAGAGCGGATTACCTGGGAAATACAAGGCCTGGGGGTACCAGCACGGGGTCCTCCCGAGAGCGCTCTGGCCACTACTCGTGTACGAGGTACCTGTGTCCACGGTGGAAAGGCTAGAGAGGAAGATCAGCTCCTACCTGAGGAGATGGCTTGGTGTACCAAGAAGTTTCTGCTCAATTGGACTCTACAGCACAGGGAGCAAGTTGCAGATGCCAGTGACTTCGGTGGTGGAGGAGTTCAAGGTATCGAAAACACGCCTGGCAATGATGTTGAGGGACAGCAAGGACAAGAAAGTTTGGCAAGCAGGAACTGAAGTAAAAACTGGCCGTAAATGGTCCGCTAATAAGGCATTGAGAGAGGCAGAAGACCGCCTGCACCAATCCGACATCGTTGGCACAGTGGCCCAAGGCAGGCTGGGACTGGGATGCATTACAAGGGCAAGCTGGGCAAAAGCGAGCCCCAAAGAACGCCGGGGGATGGTGCAGAAGGAAGTCCGTAGGGGAGAAGAAGAAATCAGGCAGGCCAAGGCAGTGACGATGGGCAAGCAGGGCAGCTGGACAAGGTGGGAGGGGGTGCAGGAAAGGACATTAACATGGCAGGACATATGGAACATGGAGGGGTACAGAGTCAAGTTCCTACTGTCCTCTGTGTACGATGTCCTGCCAACACCATCAAATCTGCACATATGGGGGTTAGCAGAAAGTCCTGGCTGCACACTCTGTGGAAAACCAGCTAACCTGGAACATGTCCTCTCCTCATGCCGTTCAAACCTGGCAGATGGGAAATTCCGCTGGAGACATGACCAGGTCTTAACCAAGCTGGCGGAAGGTCTGGAACAAGCCAGGAGGAAGCAGAGAAAGCTGTTTAAAGGACCACAGTACATCAAGTTTCTCAGGGCAGGAGAGACCAGTGTGCCACAGACAACAGCGAAAGGTATCTTGTCTACAGCAGATGACTGGGAAATGCGTGCAGATCTACAAAGGCAGCTGAAGTTCCCAGAAGAGATAGCGACCACAACTTGTAGGCCAGACGTCGTTCTCTGGTCCAAAGCCACCAAGCAGGTCGCACTGGTGGAATTAACCGTGCCATGGGAAGAGAGGATGGAGGAGGCGCATGAGTTCAAGCGAAAGAAATATCAGGCCCTCATCCTTGATTGCCAGCAGAATGGTTGGAAAGCCTGGAACCTGCCGGTGGAAGTGGGTTGTCGCGGCTTCGCAGGGAGAGCACTCTGGCGGACGCTAGGACAACTAGGCATCGAGGGACTGGCAAGAAAACAGCTCATAAGCAGCATGACAAAACAGGCGGAGGTGGCATCCCGGTGGATCTGGCTGAACCGTGATAAGCGATGGGAGAAAGGAACATCAAGGACTCAGAGCAGGGTGACAGGAGGTATAGAGTAGAGTAGGGTAGACTATAGGTCATTGAGGGACTCCTGAGCTGAGTGGTGGAGGTGGGGGTAGTTCCAGGACGCTGGTTCTGCCGCCGAGCCCCCAAAATTGTCGTGGGACTAAATCGGCGAAACACGCTATTGAAAGGGGGTGCCCACCTGACGACTCACTGAAGCCTCTCAGTTCAGGACCTGGTGCCTCTGGAGTTTGGGGGGGGGGCTACGATGACCAAGCCACTGGCTCAAAGGTGGGACAGGAGGAGAAGCCTGTAAAGTTGAGCCAGGTGCGATGAACAATCGTATTCTGCATATATATTAGATAGTAGACATTTGAAACACACATTTGGTGCAGAGTTATTAAAAAAATGCTTACATTTACAAACTGATTTTTCTCAGCATTTTTAGACATGGTGCTACAAAGGGGATCAATGTACTGTAACCAGGCAGCTGCCATTATTCCTTAACTATCCTCTCAAAATAACACATGGCATGAACAGGACGCATCTCTGATTAACAGTGTGTGCTTCAAACTGTTAAGACATTTGAAACACACATACATGTGGTGTAAATTTATGAATGGTTGCTAACCTTTAGAAATTCTGTCAATGTTCAGAAGCATTTGCAGATATGGTCCACTACGACCAGAGCTACCATCCAGCAATAAGGATATCTTGGCCATCTTCTCAGCTGCAATAATAACACACAACATTAGTATGCATCTCATATTGACAGCATGAAATACAGAGCAAGTTAGAACTTTGACTTTTTAAAAATACATGGATAGGTTTTGTGTGACTTTATAAACTTAAACTCACCTCTTGCAACAGTGTTTATTTCTCTGAGGTACACCACACCAGAGGAATCACTCCGTGTAATCAGCCAGCTTCCATGTAGGATCCTTCAGCAATATTCTGTCATCTGCAAAGCAAGACAGCACAAAACATGAACATGATTATGTATCAATATGCCTAATTATTACACAAAAATAAAGTTTGAAAAATGATAACACCACCATGACACAATAGGCTGAATAGGCCTACAATATGAAACATCTATAAGATGCATTTCTTAAATTGTTTTCATTGATCATTTTCCCACACTGATTGACACCAGATGGCTCAAAGAATTCAGTGTGCTAAGCTAGATGGCAAAAAGAACAGATTATATATCTTTCTGGATATTTTACTCATCACTTGAAATGAAATCTGATGCATAGCCCACTTGTTAAGACCTCTAAAATCACTAGGCCTACTAGTAGATCCAAAAAGGATGGGCAAAGAAATCTAAATATTTATTGCAGTAACCATACAAATGAAGCATCTTTGATTAAGCCAAAAAAAGCACCCTACACATCTGGGTGTTTCTGGGCTCATTATTTCAGGAGAAATCTGTCAAATAGGTAATGTGTATTTATTGAAAAGAACACGATCTGATGGCTGACAGTGGTTTCTCCACAGAGAGAACAGCCCACAGAGTTGGCAGTAACAGAATGGGACAAAACAGCACACTGTGTGCACAATAACAAGTTCAGAATCAGTTTACTTACTCACTTCCTTTACACAACGAACAGGGAAAGGCACATGTGTTAAAACATACTTCAGAGCAAGTGTATAGTTAAAGTGAGTTCGTTTCTAACAATAAAAATCAGGCATAAGTTGTGGCTACTTCAAGCTTCTGAGTCAGCTAAAAGATAAGCTGATGTTGCTAACGAACTTCTAGCTAGCTCTTCTCTCTGGTATTTGTGTTTTACTTTGGCTCAAGTACATTAACTGGATATCTTCAGAGCATAATTATACTCGAAGGGAGTTCGTTTCTAACAAAAAAAAAGACTTTAGCTAGCTAATGTTGCTAGCGGACAAGAGATTCATTATTCAGTTTGGCTAGCTCTAATGTTGCTAGCGGACATTTAGCTAGCTCTTAACTTTGGCGCCAACAGTCTTACAACACTAACTTGGCATGTTGTAACTTCAGAACAAAATTATATCCAAAATGTGTTCGTTTCTAAC
The DNA here is from genome assembly GCF_034702125.1 of Engraulis encrasicolus. Lineage (NCBI taxonomy): Eukaryota > Metazoa > Chordata > Actinopteri > Clupeiformes > Engraulidae > Engraulis > Engraulis encrasicolus. The sequence continues at coordinate 14,210,713 of NC_085874.1, read as the reverse complement.
AAGAAACCAATATTCAGTTATGAATACATCAGGCTATTTCAAACATCCCTCAACAAAGGCAACATGATTTAACCGTTAGACTATAGCTAATTGTTGCTAGCGAACCACCTCATCATGCAGCGCTAGCTCTTTCAGGTGAAGAGGCCGGCGCAAACAATCTCTGGCCGGCGGGGAAGGAGACTCACTAGTTTGACGCCCTCTCGTGACTTCACATGGTAATCAAACATTTCAAACAAGCGATTTAAGGTTAGGGTTAGGTTTAGGGTTAAGGTTAGGGTTAGGGTTAAGGTTAGGGTTAGGTTTAGGGTTAGGTTTAGGGTTAAGGTTAGGGTTAGGATTAGGTTTAGGGTCGTATGACGTAAGCGGTAAGGCACGAAAGGGCGTCGAACTAGTGAGTCCCGGCGGGGAAGCACTCCCTTCGGCCCTCCTCCAGAAACCACTGATAGCTATGTTGCTAGCGGACATTTAGCTAGGTCTTGACTCTGACATGGGTGTTTTGGCACCACTGGACAAGTTTTATAGCTCTTTCGGAGCAAATCTATATTGTACATTTCGTAGAGTTTGTTTCTAACAAAACACAAACTTTCCAACAAAGTGGTGAAAACAACCTAGGGCTAAGTTAGCATACCGGTAGTTATAATAGTGGCCTGTTAGCGGAGGTATGGTCTGAAGACAAATTCATTGCAAATTACCATCCTGAACAAGAAACAGTTTCGTTATTCACTGTATATTTGGCATTGTCTTGAAATTATTAACGAAACATTAAAAATAAACGAACTTACCTCACAAAGTGTTTGAATTCCACCAATATCTCAAACGGCTTTCCTGCAGCACCAAGATGGCGGCTTTGTCAGAAAATTGAGAAGCAGAGTTACGTACTTGACGTTGAGCGTCAGACCTGCGTCAGTTACCAATCTCTTAGTTAACATTTGCTTAACCAATGATATTAGTCATTTTTCAACCAATCTGTTATTAAAGTTAACCAATATCTTTGTTAAATCAACCAATTTGTTCTTAACCAATGATATTAGTTGTTAGATAACCAATTTGTTTGTTTAATAGTTACCAATGTCACAGTTAATTTGACCAATATTGCCTCAACCAACGAGATTAGTCACTTTTTTAACCAATCTCTTTTAAGGGTGTGTCTCATACAGAATCGACTTTAAGATTCTGCTCACAGTATTTAAAGCATTAAATGGACTTGCCCCTAGTTATATCTCTGACATGCTCTCTTTTTATGCCCCTGCTCGAGCTCTCAGGTCCACTGATGCCAAGCTGCTAAGGACCCCCACCCCCCCGCAAAAGAAGATCGGCGACGCCGCGTTTGCCTGCTATGCGCCCAAGAGATGGAACGCCCTCCCCATCGAGATCCGATCAGCCACCTCCGTCGACTCCTTCAAGAAGCAGCTGAAGACCCACCTCTTCATCCTTGCCAACTCCTAGCTGCCAAGGCGTCATAGTGTCCCAGCTGCCGCAGCGCCCTTACTACTCACAACCAGCCCTGGCAGGGGGCTCCCCTAGGTGGCCGCTGGTCTCTGCCTGAGGTTTCTTCCTGACTATAGGGTTTTTTTTCTCAGACCTCACTGAGCTTTTTTTTCCCCCTTACAAACTATGAATCAAGCGAAAGGGAGTTTTTCCTCACCCCTGATGCCACCAGGGGCCGCACCTGAGCGCCCAATCTCTGTGTGACTATCTATGACTTATGATAGGCCCAGCCACTATGGACCTCACGCATCTAAGAATCCTGGTCCTAACCTACGTTGACCTTATGACTCTACAATCTCTGTCTATCTCTTCTTCCTCTGCCTTCCTGCTATTTCTGCCTCTCCTCTATACCTCTCCTTTTAAATCCATCTCTAACAATGTTTTTTTTCCCATTTGTTAAGCACTTTGAGTTACATGCCTTGTATGACACAGTGCTACACAAATACAATTATTATTAATTTATTATGGAAAGACAGCCGCTTTAGGCACGACCTCGATCTTGTTGAAAGGCGGGGCTGCAATTTATTTCCTGTTCCTCCATTTGCGAAACTCTCCTCCTCTATGGCTCTGGGACAACCTCACTTCTCACTTCATGACACATTTTTTTATATTCCAAGCCGTCTGTATACATGGGTTCTGGCTGTTTGTACACAGTGAAATGCGCACGCAGCCAGGAATTCCAAAATGCTAGGCGGCTAGGTGTTAATCATTGGAAGTCCCATTGGAGCCCTTCACAATGTTTGATAAGAACCTGTTGTCTTGTTGGCTGGCGGTTTTATACACTTGCTTGCATGCTGTACAGACGGTGATACCGTTTATAAGAAAATACTATCATGTCGCTGGTAATACTTTGGCATGCTCTCTAAATATTGCTATATTGTGTTGCAAAGTGTTAGCCACTGCTGACAAGGCAAGAAAGAACCCAAGTATAATTCCAGTGGTCATTGGTGCTAGGCTAGTGCAAGTGAACCGCTTCTAGGTAGCATCTCCCTAATACTCATTCCACAAAGCGCTAAAAGCAAATGAATTAACTATGCTAGAATGTGGATGTAAATATCGGTCAGTCGCATGATTTTATTGATAAACTAACCTTGTAGTGCAGTTATATCTGCAGTGGACTTTCTTTTTGACAGCTTGGTGGAGTTCGTTCTTTCAGGATCTTCCGATGGAAAATAGTGAAAACTTTTCGGTTTCCATCTAGGAGGATTTGAGGCATTCGTTTACCGATTGCGGTATTATTGCACAATGATTGACCATGTTATGATTTTGTTGGATTTTAATCCATTGATCGAAAGGCAGTGGAGCTATTACAAGCCCTGTTAAGGTGAGTTGGTTACATTACAGCTGACTAGAGCAAGGTAAAATTCAGTTGCTGCTGAGAAAAATAGTCCTTCAACATGCAAAAATTATTTCCATACAAGGTTAGTTTTGATATTCTATCAACACGTACTGTAGATAATTGTAGAATGGGGCTGGGAGTGGGCTGGTCTGTGCCAAAAATGCATGGGCCATTTAACAGACAGCTATGGCCTCACCGTCTCCATCACCACCACCCAACTGCCGTCTCAATCAGAAGTCAAACATAATTCAAAAGAAACAAAAACACAGCTGCCCCACCGCACAAAACCACATTCAAAAATACATTGTTTATAATATCTGACAATTATATACACACAAATAATCAACATTAAATGGAAAAATGTAATCATCCCAGGCATCAACGCATTCCCCTCCTCACAGCTACTGTAAATCTCACAACGCACCATGCTGAACAATACTCCAGCCCAGCCCTGCCCAGACCCCAAACTGCTCATCACTTCACCACACACCACACTGCAGCACCACACAATAAGACACAACCCCCCCCCCCCCTGCAACATACTGTAGCTCATCACATCACAACACACCACACTGCAGCACCACACAATAAGACACAGACCCCCCCCTGCAACATACTGTAGCTCATCACACCACACCACACCACACTGCAGCGCACTACAATAGACACCCCCCCCACACTGCAACATACTGTAGCTCATCACATCACAACACACCACACTGCAGCGCCACACAATAAGACACCCCCCCCACACTGCAACATACTGTAGCTCATCACTTCACAACACACCGCACTACAGCGCCACACAATAAGACACAACCCCCCCTGCAACATACTGTAGCTCATCACATCACAACACACCACACTGCAGCGCCACACAATAAGACACAACCCCCCCCCCCC
>NC_085874.1:14189483-14201983 GCF_034702125.1 Engraulis encrasicolus | reverse complement strand
TTGTAGAAAATGAAATTGTTATGCTGCTTTCTGCTGCCTGAAATGTCTTTACCCTTGTTCTGGTTCCACTTGCCTCATGGGTACTTGGATGAGTTGTCTCAGTGCAAGTCTCACCAATTCCTTCCTTGTAAGTGCACAGATCCACTGTTACATTTGTCCCCATAAGTGTGCCGGCTATACTAGTCCACATTCTTTATCTGCACTTTATCTGTGTAGTAGTAGTAGTAGTAGCAGTAGTAGTAGTAGTAGTAGTAGCAGTAGTAGTAGTAGTAGTAGCAGTAGTAGTAGTAGCAGTAGTAGTAGCAGTAGTAGTAGTAGTAGCAGTAGTAGTAGTAGTAGTAGTAGTAGTAGTAGTAGCAGTAGTAGTAGTAGCAGTAGTAGTAGTAGCAGTAGTAGTAGTAGTAGTAGTAGTAGTAGTAGTAGCAGTAGTAGTAGTAGCAGTAGTAGTAGTAGTAGTAGCAGTAGTAGTAGTAGCAGTAGTAGTAGTAGTAGTAGTAGTAGTAGTAGTAGTAGTAGCAGTAGCAGTAGCAGTAGTAGTAGTAGTAGCGGTAGTAGTAGTAGTAGTAGTAGTAGTAGCAAGAGTAGTAGCAGTAGTAGTATTAACAGTAGTACTAGTAGCAGTAGTAGTAGTAGTAGTAGTAGGTGTGTGTAGTGTGTGTGCATGCGTGCATGTCCATGTGTGTGTGGTGCACATTTAATTAGGCTGCTATAACTCGATGTATGATGATGTTCCTCTCTCTCTCTCTCTCTCTCTCTCTCTCTCTCTCTTCTCTCTCTCTCTCTCTCTCTCTCTCTCGTTCTCTTTCTCGGTCCATAGGTGTGTGTGTGTGTGTGTGTGTGTGTGTGTGTGTGTGTGTGTGTGTGTGTGTGTGTGTGTGTGTGTGTGTGTGCGCGTGTGCTTTAGGCCCTGTGGAGTGTGTAATTGATTTGAGCCAGGTTAAGTCAAGTCAAACTGATGGGAGGTGCTTTGGGCAGAAGAGCCACTTTATCTGCTATATGCTCCTCTTGGAGACCAGAGCCCCCGGGGGTGCAGGGCCCAGATAACATAGGAGGGTGTGTGTGTGTGTGTGTGTGTGTGTGTGTGTGTGTGTGTGTGTGTGTGTGTGTGTGTGTGTGTGTGTGTGTGAGAGAGAGAGAGAGAGTGACTTCATCCAATAGGCAGCACTATTGCATAAGCTGACATAAGGTTTAGGTTTTTTTTCAAACAGCAAGTCTCCAATTTCTCCCAAGTAAGTGTGCATGAATAAGTGTAAGTACTGTGTGTGCGCGCTCGTGTGTCTCTCTGTATGTGTGTGTGTGTGTGTGTGCGCACATGCGTGCGCCCATGCATGCACTATTTCTAACATACAGCATGCATTAAAGGTGAGGGTCTACAAATGCAGTACATCAACCAACTTAAAATCCAACCTGGTGCAAGAAGTGCCTGGTGGTGTTAAATAAGTAACAACCTTCGTTAAAACTCTACCAAAAAAAAGAGAATAAAGCAGTGCTGTTATACACTCTTCTTCTCTTCCCTTTTTATCCATTTCATCATATCCAAAATTATGCTTTTTGTTGAAAGAAATCAGTTACACAACAATCATCCTAATTTATTTGTGTTAGCAGGTTCTATTACATTTTAATTTCAAATGTGATTTAGAAAGGTTTCACTTTGATCCCAGATAGCATAGGAAGCAATTAAATCTAAATCTTTTGAAGAAGGCTTAATTAACGCCAACATTTGTTCTGTTTTTCTCTCAAAACACGGCATCTTTCATGTTTTCTAAATCCTAATTAAATTGATCGCTGTCCCCTAGGTTTATATGTAACTGATGCAAATCGATGGGAGACACAGTTCTTTACATTTTTGTCTTACAACAAATTCTGTCAGAGGATAGAAAAATCAAACAGAGAGAACAATTACAGAGAGAGAGAGAGAGAGAGAGAGAGAGAGAGAGAGAGAGAGAGAGAGAGAGAGAGAGAGAGAGAGAAAGAAAGAGAGAGAGAGAGATACATTGTGGGGAAGTAGAAGACTGGTCAGTGTTTTTGAGAACAGGAGATCAAGAGTGGACTGATCAATAAGCTGCTATGGCGACCCCTGCACATCCCACTGCCTCCCACAGTGGAGTTGGTTTACATGCCCAAACCAGATTTGCCTGTCTGCGGCTAGACACTAACATCGTGGACCGCCATTTTTGGTGCCTGTTCTCCTGTGACTACTTTCTGTCTGTATACTCTCTGTCCATGAGTTAAATTTGTCTGTGCAAGATTCTGTAACAAATGCATTAGGAGACAATGGAAGGACTGTGCTAAAAAGAAAAAAACTAAAGTCGTACCTTTTACATAACTTTTGAAATGAAAGCCATTTTACATGGCTTAGTGTGGAACATACGCTGGAGTAAACCTCCATCCCAAAACTTCGAACAGATACACTGATTGAGCTAATACGGTAGCTCAGAGTTAATGCAAGAGCACACATCCGAGACTGGGTTTGGACTAAATAGGAAGATCTTGTTTGCAGAGTCTAACTTGGTTTAATGAAGTGTACTATTAGCATGATGTTTCTTTGGTTGAGCTGTGTTCTTCTTGTTACACCTGCCTGTGTAACTTGAACATTTCACTTCGCCAGAAATGGCAAGCATGTTTTATTAGTCTCTTTCAACACAACTCCTGAAAGTGAAAGAAAGTGAAAGCCCAACTGCGAAACTTCAACTCCCATCGTCATTGTGACACAGCACTCCACAGCACACAAGTGAACACTGCACACAACAAAATTATACGTTACCCTCACCCGTGCAAGGGGGCAGATCCCAATGGCGCCCGAAAGGGAGCAGTGTGGGAGCATACTCAGGGTGCCTCAGTCATAAAGGAGGATGGGAGAGAGCACTGGTTAATTACTCCCCTCACCAACCTGGCGGGTCGGGAGTCGAACCGGCAACCTTTGGGCTACAAGTCTGATGCCCTAACCGCTTACCCATGACTGGACTCCTCTTACTATAATCATTTTGTCACTTAGTCTTGGTGACTCGTATTATTGGTGTAGACCTACATTTGACATCACCAATTGCCATTACCAGTCACCCTGCTACTGTGTCCCTGCATTCTTGTGCTTTAGGAATTATGGAAAATACCATATGATGGGAAGCACACATGAACCACATTTGTGATATTTTCCATTGACATATTTTCGTTGACATTTTTTGTGTACGACTTGGATAATATCTACTTCTGAAAGCACATGAAAGGAACATAACTATATTGTTCCCTATGGTCCCTTTGACTTGAAATCTAGGTTGCTAAAGTCACAGTGGCTTTTATTTAACAGCTTGAGAGGTGGTGTGCATATCTCTGTGTTTGTGTGATGTGATAGAATCAGAACAAGCAAGCAAGAAAGCCAGAGAGCAAGACAGAAAGAAAGAAAAGATTCAGAGGAAGTCAAAGATTGTGAGTGTCACTGTGGACTCAAGATACCCCAAGGAACCCAATTACCAAGTTTCTAGTTCAGCCCAATCTGGGACAAGGTTAAGAGATTCAGTCCTCTGAAAACGAAACTCTCTCCCTCTCTCATTCGTACTCATGAATGGAATATAAAATAAAAAGAACAAATAGAGCAGCGACATCACAACCCTAAGATCCCAGGGCTAGTCCCATTTTATCTCTGCATGCTCCTTTTTACCTTTTGATTTTTATTCTCCTTTCAAACTTCTTTCATGTTCATTTTTTTGACTCTCCAACTTGATTTCAGCCCAAATCTTAGAGGTGATCCTTTGCTTCCTTGTGCCTTTGAGATAGACTCTTAGATTTATCCATTGTGTGTTCACGTTAAGGGTTAAGAAACTCAACTTCAATGGTTGTAGAATTATGTGGATTCAAAGACATGCACGCCTTCAGGATATGGCAAAGTACTCTAATCAAAGAAGGAAGAAAATAGGTTAAGATTAACATGTTCTCTTTCTCTACTGCTCTCTCTCGCTGGCTCTTGTCTCTCTCACCCATCTAGAACTAGGTCAAAGTCCAGCAACTCATTAAATCACTATTTTAGTCCCCCCCACCTCCCCCCCACCTTCTCTGTCACCTCATTTAGTTCAAACTTGTGGCCACTGCATAAGAGATACATATTGTGACGGGAGACGGATTGCATCGGTCTAATGGTTGGTGCACTTCGACCCATTTCTGGGATGTTTTACAGGAAAACTGCAGCACTTAAGCTAATGTATAAGTGGTAATTGTGTCCCAAAGCATAACGAAGGGCCACTTCACTTAAGTCGGGCATACACTATGCGATATTTTCAGTAGCGGGTATTAAGCTCCTGCTCACACTGCACGAGGAAATTTCGCGATTTAAAAGTTAATATCTCACGACTCACGTCCTCACACTATACGAGCCGACAGTCGGATGCGAACAGAATGGTCCGAATGTGCTACACGACACACGTGTTTCCCGGGGCTGCAGAGGAGGGAACATGCGCACCTGAGGTGGAGATGACGACTCAACAGCGAATCGCACGGCCCTATTAATTTGTGCATGTGTAGTGTCAAATCGGGTCGTAACACTGCTTTAACTGTGCGATTTATTCACGACCCTTCCTTACGACCCTATGATTGCGATTCGGGTCATCCCACGTCAAATCAACAGGAGCCCGCGCACTTAGGTCTCAAACATTTTTGAAAATATTACCAAGTGTACCCATGGTACTTAAGAGAAACACTGTAAATTTATTTGAATGTAAGATGTATACTCTCCGTGTTACAGCCAATTTTACTGGGGGAGGGGGGTGCCCATTTTGTTCACACTCTTTTTTTTTGTCAAAGTTCACAAGCCCCTAGCTCAATAACTAAACCATGTAGGAAGCTCAAATTTGGCATGCTGGTACATAGATAGGAATAGTTTGTTGCTAAACTGTCAGTTTTGGTCTGTATGATGCTGCATCGTCATAGCATTCCCTCAAAGATGATACAAATTGTACTGGAGTTTTTGGCTGTGGTCTGTTTAGGCCTTGAGAAGACATATTTGTGCCCAACATACCCTCTTGTTTTTTTCCCCTTGTAGAGACAAGTAGGAACACTCTCATAAAAAGCTATAAATAGAAAGGAAACCCCATCAGTGTTTGAAAAGAAGACCTCACAAGTCTGACAAATCATCTTGGGTGTCATTTTCAGAGCACCAGAACCCCTTGTGGGATTGTCCACAGATTTTTATTTTATTTTTTTCTTCATTCTCCATGAATTCTTCTTTTTAAAAATGCCAATGAGACTTGTCTTATGTGATGTTTTCTTGTTTAATTTCCAACCTGAACATGGGCACCATGCACATTGAGAGCAATATGTTTTCTATGCGTTTCTTCCGCTGCCATCTGCTGGTCAAAAAAAGTAACAACATGACTCTTTGTGCCTGACCTACTGTCACTTTTGGTGTGTGAACCTGCTACCACATTGAACGCTCCTGAAATCATTGAAATTGAAAGGGATATCTGCACCCCTGCACAAGGACTCTCGGGTGATCATGTCTGGGTAAAATTTGCATTTGATTATTTAGTCTTTACATTAAATGTTCATGTGCTCTCTTTTTGCATTTTGCCCATGTTCAGGGTGGAAATTAAAAACGAAAACATCACATAAGACAAGCGTCATTGGCATTTTTAAAAAGAAGACTTCATGGAGAATGAAGAAAAAAATAAAATAAAAATCTGTGGACAATCCCACAAGGTGTTCTGGTGCTCTGAAAATGACACCCAAAATGATTTGTCAGACTTGTGAGGTCTTCTGGTCAAACACTGATGGGATTTCCTTTCTATTTATAGATTTTTATGGGAGTGTTTCTACTTGTATCTACAAGGGGAAAAAATCATGAGGCTATGTTGGGCACAAATATGTCTTCTGATGGCCTAAACAGAGCACAGCCAAAAACTCCAGTACAATTTGTATCGTCTTTGAGGGAATGCTATGACGATGCAGGATCATACAGACCAAAACAGACAGTTTAGCAACAAACTATTCCTATCTATGTACCAGCATGCCAAATGTGAGCTTCCTACATGGTTTAGTTATTGAGCTAGGGGCTTGTGAACTTTGACAAAAAAATGAGTGTGAACAAAATGGGCACCCCCCTCCCCCAGTAAAATTGGCTGTAACACGGAGAGTATACATCTTACATTCAAATAAATTTACAGTGTTTCTCTTAAGTACCATTGGTACACTTGGTAATATTTTCAGAATTTTTTGAGACCTAAGTGCGCGGGCACTTGTTGATTTGGCGTGGAATGACCCATTCGCGATTGAGCAAGAAATCGGCCCGACTCTCAAAAAGTCATGCGAGTGCCAAAATTGGGGCAAAAATCGCACAGTGTAAGCCCAGCTTAAGTTTGGAATATTAATGGACTTTAATATGGATCCTGTTACAAGGCTTTGTGCATGCATTTTAGATAAACACATAAGCACATACAGTACACAGCCATCAACACAGATAGTTTGGGTAAACAGACACACATTCAAACATGCACACACATGCACACGCACACACACACTAGTGGTGAAAGTATTTACCCTAATTTTTATACTTGAATAGACAAGTAGTCAAAAATTAAATCCTCTCAACCTTAGGTCAACCACGGGAAAAAATGTCAGTACAGAATGTATGCAAAGTACATAGAGTAGATTAGAGTAGAGTAGGATAGAGTAACATTTTTTAATCTTGAAGGAAATTAAGGTGTCTTGTAGCATACAGTACATACAGAATACACAAGACATTATACTCATTAATTTCACATATACCGTTTTAAGCATATTAAACATATACACGCTTACATAAGGCAGCTACCGCATTCGGCATATCACACACTTACTACTGTCAATTTAACAAAGTGTGAAGTTAGAAGTTTCACTTTGAAATGTAGTGAAGTCAAAATAATGTCACCAAATAGAAGTACTTGAGTACAGACAAAGAAGTACCTACTTGAGTAAAATTCAATTCAAATTCATTCTACTTTAAGTACAGTACTGAATTAGCCTACTTGTACTTTGTTCCTGTCTACCACTGACGCACGCAGGCACGCAGGCACGCACACACGCAGGCACGCACGCACGCACGCACGCGTATACACACACACACACACACACACACACACACACACACACACACACACACACACACACATACACACACACACACACACACGCACGTCATTGTGCATGTGTGTGCTCCTCACAGGTAACTTTGTTCTGTAACCCCCGGAGTCCTCTAAGGCACAGCACAGGAGCCGCAGTCTCTATAGCAAAGCAGAGCAAAGCAAAGCCAAATAACACAGCGAGCCATTTGACTGCAGTCCAGGCCCAAATGCAGAGGGACATGGAGCCTTTCATTAGTTTTTTTGATGTTTTTCCTCCACAAACACACGCTGCAGGCCATACCTGCTCTAAAGCCCCATTATTCTTCATTTCTCAAGCTGTGTTGTTTTCTCCATGCCAGCAACAGGCGGCCATGGTAACACAAATCCCCCTGCTGAACTCTACTGAGAGCCTGGGATGCCTCATGCATACATATCAAAGCGCTGATAAGCCCTCACATATCAAAAAGATGTAGTATGTTGTTTTTCCAAGTCAACAAGTTTTCAGGCGAAAAAGGGAGCTCCCTCGTGAACTTAATATCTCAGCATTCCCTCAAATATGGGGCATATGTTACGCTAAAGGCAGTGCATGAAGTGGTAAGTAGCAGTGCATTTTCACCATTTTACCATCATCAACATCAAACACACTGTACAGAACAACAGTTTTACAACACTTACGATATGGCAGAGTAAAATACAAACAAATAAACAGGAAATACACTGATATACTATCAGAAGCTACGCAGATATTAGCCTGATGATCATATCAGCTTTGAAAAAGAGTAGGACCAGTGCATCCACGCATCCACTCCACAAAACGGAAAAAAGAATACAAGAGAGGAGAGGAGAAGAAAGGAGAAAGGAAGAGAAGACAACAGGTGAAAAGACCAGAAATGACATGGAAAGGCCAGAAAAGTGGTCACGCTAAATGCAGAATAAAATATTCAAATTAAATACAGAGCATTTCTAAACACAGGGACAAGGTTTTCCACTTTGCATAAATAAAAGAAAAAAGAGAGGCGCCCAGGAGATGCGAAGGGAAAAAAAATCTGACAGAATAGTGTGCCTCAGGTGTCTGCTGGGTTGAGCAACATTACAAAGTAACTACAACAACAACAACAACAACAACAACAACAACAACAACAAACAAAAGATTTTCTGGTAGATTGGTGGATTGGATGTTTGAGGCCCTGTTGCTATAGTAACATACCGGTCATCTGTTCCTTAATCAATCTATTGATATGCTCCGAGTATCACACGCACGCACGCACACATGCAGACACACACACACACACACGCGCACGCACACGCACACGCACACGCACACACACACACACACACCATAGACCCCTGAGACTTCTTCATTAGTGCATTGTGGTTAGTTTAGATCCTGCTAGATTTAGAAATAGCAATAGGTTCAGGTCATTTACCGTACCTTCATCAGTTCCCCCAACAAAATGGATCTCGGTAACAAAGCAGCAAATGGTCTTTCAAAATTAAAATGGAAACATTTCCAATGCAGACTTAGCAAAAACAAATAAATAAACAAAACAGCCCAGAACTGAAGGAGTCTGAATAGTCTAAAACAGTGATTCTCAAAGTGTGGTCCGGGGACCACTAGTGGTCCGCGACAGAGCTCAGGTGGTCCGCGAGGGGATTTCTACTTTTCCTAGATAAGCTAGCAGTAGGCTATATTTGTAACATTTTCATGTTTTCAACACAATTAGACAGTCTTATAATGTGAATAAAAAGTAAGTGATCTGCATCAAAATGAACAGTGTCAAATTAGCACCCATCAACTGCCAATTCAGTTGACAGGTGGTCCCTGATCATTTTTGTGTGGGACGAAGTGGTCCTCGGTCTGAAAAAGTTTGAGAGACACTGGTCTAAAAGGGCGATGTGTTTACCCCCTGCTGAGGGGAGACTTTGGTTGTGAGCATTAAAAGATATTGAGCGTGCTCCCCAACCCATCTGCTCCCATGCTGCCTGAATGCAGCATCGCATCTTAAACTTCACACTTGGTAATTCAGCACGATCACTTTCAACGGTCCCAGCCTCCTACCTAGATTCCCCCACTGTTAGTGGTGAGATCCCTAAGATAGGGCGCAGAAATAAAAATGAGGTACTATACACTAAAAGGCCAATGGGAAAATATTAGACATTTAGTAGTAAAATTACACTAGAGTCTAGACTAGACTGTCAATGTATAGTACAGACGGCTTGTGCCAGTGTGGTACACTTGCCCAAAACACTGAAACTTTTTTCTGATTTCCTCTTCCCTTCATAGCTCTAGTTTCCAATTGCCTACCCCTCCAAACTTCATTCTTGTGTCTTCCTCCTAAGCTTTGTTTAGAAAACATAGTTTTGCCCCATTAGAAAACAGAGAATTAAGACTCGAGCTATGTGTGTGCCTACGTGGCTGCCTTTCCCCTTGTGTTGAGCACAGCAGCCTTGTGTCATGTCAACAGGGACAAAACTATCTCCCGGCCCAATCATGTCTTCCATCAGCTCGGAGTCTCCCTGGAGAGAAACCCAGCTCGCCCTGTCTGTCCCCTGCTTCGCGCCCCCACTACCCCCCACCTTCAGGCGGACACAGGGGGAGAGCAGAGCCCCAGAGAGAGATAGAGCCAGACAGACAGGGGACGAGGACAAGCTGGACTCTGGGTGTTCAGCAGAGATAAACTGTCACTTTGAGTTTGCTGGTGGCTGGCTGAACCCCCTGACCTTCTTTGCAAGCCTGCCGCTTTAAGCAAGTCGATTCAAACACAAAAACACATCATTCTTTACAAACACACGCACGCACGCAAGGAACTGTGTTCACTGAAGAACTGAACACAAAACTGGAGACTCTCACTACTACAGCTGAGAGGACTGTCAAACTCATTTTGGCTCAGGAGCCACATCCAGTAAATTTGATGGGCCGAACTAGTGACGTAATTGCAAAATATTGCACATTTCATATACCGGAATCATATCAGAATCGCACTGCCAGTCAGTCATCTATCATCGTGCTTTGGCACATGTGATGACTCTATCTCACACTTTTCAACTAGGCATGGCACAAACTGAACTGAAAACCAATACCGTACCATTTGCATACGTCCCGAATTGTGAAATGCAAACAGTAAGCAGAAATAATATCTATTAAAATGTTAACATTTGAGACCACCAAGGACGACACAATATTTTCATAATCCTATGAAAGACACAAGGAGGATATTGTTTATCAGCCAATTGAAAGAAGGCATTTGGAATACTCACACAGCATGTGTCAGCTGAGGACAGTTCAAGTCCAAGTGTAGGTTAGCACAAGGAAAATAAACCTTTACAGACATGTGCCGTGTTCAGAGCTTTCATGGCCTCTGAACAACACTGAGTGAAGAGTTGAACAGGGATATATGCTAGGACTACTGTATCATTTCAGAAAGGATGTAAGTGTTAGATGAGGTGGAAGAGAGAAGTAGACGAGGTCATAGAGATGGAGGGAGGGAGCAGTGTGACATAAACCGAAAGTAGCTATCTGGTCAGGTGACTTGTTTTTACAGCAACGCCACGACTAATTGAAGACAGCAATTATAATTTTAACAACCCAGTATTTTATCACCCATTAAAAAAGAAGCAAACGCACATGGTTTTTAAATATCCGTATGTTGGTTTAAGACGTGTGTGTATGTGTGTGTGTGTGCGTGCGTGCGTGCGTGCGTGCGTGTGTCTCTGTGTGTGTGTGTGTGTGTGTGTGTGTGTGTGTGTGTGTGTGTGTGTGTGTGTGTGTGTGTGTGTGTGTGTGTGTGTGTGTGTGTGTGTGTGTGTCTGACCTCTTCATATTGAGCAGGGCCCATGGGATGCCAGTGGGGGTCTTGAAGGCTGGAAGCAGTTTCTCCCCCAACTCTACAGCTTTCCTCCTGAACACCTGGAGAGAGAGAGAGACAGAGAGAGAGAACCTGTCAAATAAAATGACAAGCAAACACCCAACAAAACTCAATAATGCAGCTAACAGAGAATTTTAGGATTTTAAAGGAAAGGCTAAAAAAATTAGACAAAGTATTCTTGAATTGGGTAAAGTAGACTTGAATTGGGCAGCTGTGGTTAGGTGTACTGTAGATCACAGCATTGCACGTTCAATCCCCTCCCTTACCAATCCCGTCCTCCCTTTGGCTGAATGAGGCTAAGTGTGTGCTATATGGTTAATATGGTGTGCAATGCTGTGTGCAATATCTTATGTATTCTGTATTTATGTGTGCTACTGGACATCGTAATTTCCCTCATTTCATAAATGATTCTCTACTCTACTCTACTCCACTCTACTCTTTTGAACTACACGAGAGGTTGCATACTTGAGGTGCTCAGCCACTTCAACCGCGTTTCCACAAGAGGGCTTGCTGCTTGACTTCAGCCTTGGCTCACATTGAATGTGTGTGACACACACTGTATGTACTCTTCATAAGATCATGTAGTTTATGAAGATTTCAATGTCATTTGAGAATCAGAGATTTCGCTTTGCCCACAAACCACACCCAAAAAGGAAAGCTTATTGTCACAATGAGGAGCAATTGGAGGGAAGGAATGGTGTTTCATTCTCAACAACAACGAATATGTCTAAACAGCAAATGAGACCCCTGACATGATTGCAGCACTACAAAGCAAACATACGACGAGCTTGCTGTGCATCTTCAAGTGCGTTTGTGAACAAGATATGCATGTGCAATAACTTGTAAAAATTGTCTGAGCTCTCACCCAAGCTTTGAAAGACTCGCTAATAATATCACCACACAAGACATTATGTCGTGATATCAGGGTACTTGAAGCAAGGTCACTGGACTGAGCCAAAGGTGGGGACAATGAATGAAGGACAAATAAAGCGACAAAACACTCGATCCTAAGCAGTTTCTCCTTCTGTGGCCACAAACCTGGAGAACCGCTATCTCAAAGAAGTCTTTTGCCATAGATCCTATAAAACTGGATATGGTTTGTCGAGGAGTTGGCCCGATGGAGTAGGTGCATTGTATGGAGACTGGCTGCTGGGTTGTGTAGCACGTCAACATTATCAACCCACGCACAGTCATACTGGCCTACAGTTAAAAAAAAAAAAAAACGTAGGCCTATTTAGACTTGGAGAGTGTTAGTTGCTGTTAACAGCATTCCCATTGCAAGTGCTGTGAGAGCGGATATTCTCAACTGAACCTGATATGCACTCCAAGCCATGGCTCTCTGCACATATGGACCATTTCATCTTTGATTTTTGTTTTTTTGCTTTGTTTTATAAGTGAATCGGAGACCTGTTAAACGTACCTCCTGGACAGTTGCATGCACTGGGCAGAAAGCTATACCAGAATATTGTTTATTGAATATACAGCATTTAATAGGGCTGTTTAATAGGGTTGAAATACGGAATCGTCCTGTATTAATAAACAAAAGTAC
>NC_085874.1:14174483-14176983 GCF_034702125.1 Engraulis encrasicolus | reverse complement strand
ATTCATTCCTGCACATTATATTGAAATGTATTTATTTTTTGTAAAGGCTCTGTGGCCCATATGGAATTTTTCAGCGGGCCGCATGTGCCCCCCGGACCTGGATTTGCCCACATCTGCTATACAAGGTTGTGAATATGGTGATATTCACCAGTTAAAACATGCATGTACCTAGTTGTTTGTGTACATTTTTGAATGTTGTTTGAAATGTCTTTTTAAAGTGTTTTCTTTTGACATTATGTATTCTTTGTAATGCTATTTGAGTTTTTACTTGCTTGCTCATTTTACCTCAGTGTGTGTGTGGAGATTGCTTGCAGGAGTGGTAGATGATTGCTTAATTGATTGTGGTCACACCCACACCTGCCTAGTTAAAAGCTCTGTGCTGAAAAACAGAAGAGAGACAGGATGCGAGCAAGCAAGCAGGCATGTTGTTTTAAGCTGTGATGTGTTCAATTAAAATGTTAAACATCCAAATGTCAGTTTTACCTTCCCATCTTTTAAAATGCACAGCCAAGAAGCAATGGCTATTTTACAAGGTACAGTACATGAACTGATTTACTTGGCTGATTGACAATTCAAAGATGGCCACAAAGGCATCAGAATCAACGCTCTTGTGTAAATTTCTACCGGTTTTCGCTTTTATTTACTACAATTAAGCATTTTACAGAGAAGTGATGGTGTGATTTCACTGGGGTGATTTCTTTTTTTTCACCTGAGTAAATCCTCGCTGCAACCGTCATGGCTGATAAAGGATGCTAAGCCGATAATGGGATCACCTCTGCTAAATACTGCAGGGCATCCACGTACTCATGCTTCATATGTTTTCATAGGCTTTATGTATTTCTTAGAGCATTTTTAATAATTTTAAATCCAATATTCTGTTCTGCTCTACAGATTAAAGTACATAAAACATACGTAATGTTGCTTTAAAAAAAAAAAATTCTGGCTTATAAAACTAATTTCCCAACTTTGTCCTCAGCGAGCCAGTGAGTGGTGGGTAAATGTTGCCAAACTGCAGGACTTTTAACTGAAAATGTATTCGAGGCTTAAATTGAGGTAGTGGAGTGAAAATGAGTGAAAATGCTGACGGAGGCGGTGGCATTTAATGGGCAAACTAGAGGGTTAGATGAGGACTTAGTGGAGATGAAGTAGTGACAGACCACGGGCCAGACTGGGACTACTTATACATACCCGTGATTGGCTGGTAGTTGGTGTGTGTGTGTGTGTGTGTGTGTGTGTGTGTGTGTGTGTGTGTGTGTGTGTGTGTGTGTGTGTGTGTGTGTGTGTGTGTGTGTGTGTGTGTGTGTGTGTGTGTGTGTGTGCGCGTGTGCATGTGCATGTGCATGTGCGTGTCTGTGTGTGTGTGTGTGCATGTGCATGTATGACCATGTCTGTGCATGCGTGTGCATGTGTGTGCATGTGCGTGTGTGCTCGCGCGCGCGTGTGTGTGTGTGCGTGCGTATGTGTGTGATAAATAACACTCCAGTCATCCAGGCTGTCCAGGATTTTTGACAACATGGCCGTGTGTGTGTGCACGTGTTAATGAGAATTCTGTCATTTCCTTATATGTCAGCTCGACAGGGTGTTACACACACACACACACACACACACACACACACACACACACACACACACACACACACACACACACACACACACACACACGTCTTAAACTAACATACGGATATTTAAAAACCATGTGCGTTTGCTTCTTTTTTAATGGGTGATGAAATCCTGGGCTGTTAAAATTATAATTGCTGTCGTCAATTAGGCGTGGCGTTGCTGTAAAAACAAGTCACCTGACCAGATAGCTTCTTTCTGTTTTTGTCACACAGCTCCCTCCCTCCATCTCTATGACCTCCTCTCCTCCTCTCTTCCACCTCTCCATCCCCTGCTTCTCTTCATCTGTTTTTCGTGTGCTTCTTCTACTCTTCTCTCTCTGTCTTCATCATTCTTCCTCACATCCTCCACCCAGCCTTCCGCCTCCATTGCTTGGTCCTTCCTCCCTCCATCCTCTTCTCTCTCTTTCATTCACCTTCCATCTCAGCCTCCATCCGTCTCCCCCTCGCTTCATCTCTCTTCACACAGCCTTCTCTTATCCCTCCCTCTCTGCCTTCATCACTCATCCTCCTCTCAACTTTACTCCTCCTCTGCTCACTTTTCCAGCTCCCCACCTCCCTTCATCCCTCTCTCCTCTACTCTCTCTTCTTCACTTTCCACCTCTCCCTCTCGGTCTTCATCTGTCTTTCACACCCTTGTGTCCCCCCCTCCCTGTCTTGAATCTTCCTCCTCCGCCATTACTCATCCTCTACTCCATCCTTCTCATTTCTCTCTTTTCTCCACCTCACCTTCTGTAGCTCCCTCTCTTCATACCTTCTCCTACACTCTCTCTCTCTCCCTGCCTGTCCTCATCTCTCTTCCTCCTCCTCCTCCTCCATTACTAATACTCCACTCCTCCCTCCAACTTTCCCTTCTCTCTCTTCTTCACTTTCCACCTCTCCCT
>NC_085874.1:14154483-14169483 GCF_034702125.1 Engraulis encrasicolus | reverse complement strand
TAGTTTATTACTTGGTAAACTTTCATGAAAAGATCAAATTTGGCAATAACTAACACAGTTTCAATGAGCAGCATAGTTGCAGTACCTTTTTTGACCACTTCCTGCACAGTGTACCTTTAACCATGTTTCAATCATGGTTTAACTATAAAATTAACCATGGTTTTACTCTCATTAAATTACACTTTGCTGCTGCTTTTTTATCCAATGCACATATTGGTGACAGTCCTTGGAGCAACACACACACACACACACTAATACTGAAGTCTGTCCAAGACACTCACCACAGCGCAGGGCAACAGTAACTCGGGCCATTCGTGAAGTCTTTACGAGAAAAACAGAAAAAAATCAACTTTAAGCCTCGTGGTGCCTTTACGAATAGCCTCGTTTCTCGTGGTTGGGCGACGAAAGGGGGAACTGACATTTGGGGTAGTTTGGTTCTGGGGGGAAGAATAATGCGGACAGACGTCAACAATCAAGCGCGACTGAAGGCTAACTGGAAATGACGGTAATCAAACATTTCAAACAAGTGATTTACGGTTAAGTTTAGGGTTAAGTTTAGGGTTAAGGTTAGGGTTAAGGGTGGTTTATGCCTCGAGATCAGCGTCACTGCATCATGATGCAGTGAGCCGCGCAGTTAACGTAGTGAAGCCCCCCCCATCACGCAGGTACTCTGGGGCACCTCCCCAAAATTGTGTCTCGACGCAGGGAGCGACGGCGTGAAAGGGCGAAAATAGGTCTCTGATTGGTCCTCTCGACCAGCCTGCTCTGTCCTCGAGTCGAGAACAAGCGCTACTTCCTTGTTCTAACCTTCGTCGGTCTACGGACTGTGAGCTCTTCATTAAATAAGTTGCCCGTGCTTTGTTGTTTGATTTATTTACACGAACCGAAGACAACACATGCGCGTGCAAGTTACGACGCTGAAGTTATTTGGACAGTTGAACAGTGGTTCCGAGGTCGAGGAAACATTCCGCTTCGTCCTCGACAAATGAGCCACTTCTTTGTTCCAAACTACTACTGTGGCTGCCAGTGCGATCAAACATGCACGTGATATAAAGATTTAATGTTTCATTTTCATTCTCGTCGAGTCTGTGATGCTAAAAAACAACCGACACGTCTAGTTTACTCTTTGTATTGAAGGCAGTTTCAGCGTGGAATGACATCGCGCAGACCGTGCTTCAAAACAGGGCATAAACAAGAATTAACTGCATCATGGCTGCGTCAAGCTCACTCTGTGGCACAAGTAGGAAGCATAACTGAGCCTTTAGGGTTAGGTTTAGGGTTAAGGTTAAGGTTAGGGATAATGTTGGAGGAAGGGAGACATGGCATGAAGCTGACGCAACGACAGCGCTCCCCTCCCGGAATGAACGCACGCTGCTCGGGTGGTCTCTCTCTCTCACTCGCTCGCTCTCTCTCACCCTCTTACCCTCTCTCGACGACAGCACGCGTTGCCCAACTACGAAAGATGAGGCTATATCGTAGCGGCACCACAAAGCATGTAGTTGATTTTTCCCGAGAATGGGCTCCGGAGGGACAGGTACAGACAAAACTGACCAGGTGCGCACACGACTACCAACCAAACACTGGAGCTAATCCAAGTAATATTATGGCTCCTGCCCTGAGAGTGGAGAGCAGTCCCAGACATCTCCATTTCACTCAGACAAACGCAGAAGTTAAATTGCATTATCCAAACTCCCGTCCTCAACTTGCACTTGTGGACTCGCGTTTTGCTGACACCCCATCTCCATGGAGAGAACAATGAAGTTTCCCTGCTGTCAGCTTAGGGACAGCAGCTCTTGGGGAACTTATCCCCATTTAATAGTCCTATTTTAAATGAGAAAATATCCTTTGAACTGCGCTTGGGCGAGATATTGAACTTCTAACGTCATCACGAGGCCACAAGCACGAGGGCAGGAGTTTGGATAATGGAAGCTACTCAGAGGCCTCCCGTGCTCATGAGGGCAGGAGTTTGGATAATGGAAGCTACCCAGAGGCCTCCCGTGATCACGAGGGCAGGAGTTTGGATAATGGAAGCTACCCAGAGGCCTCCCGTGCTCAGCTTACAATGGAAGATGGATGACCTGATGTGGAACAACTTGACAGCAAGGTAGTGAGCATGTCTTATCTTTTTTCCTTCCATTCAAACCTAGGCCCCCTTTTGTGAGACAGTTTTTTGTGGACAATGAGAGGAAAGTCAGCTGATATAACCCCTCAGTCCCTGACTTAAGTGAAATGTTATACACTGTGCCTTGTCTCCAAATGAAACGAAGCACCGTAGCAAGGGGTGAGTGAACAGAAGAGCGAGAAGTGACGGAGAAGAGAAAACAGGGGAATGGAAGATAAAGACATGAACCGAAATAAGAAAAATGATAAAAGATGAAGAAGTATGGAATAAGGAGAGTGGATGAGAAAAGATTAGAAAAGAAACAGCAGGGCGGGAGGGACAGAGAAACAGAGAAAAGGAGGAGAGAAGAAGAGGAGTTGTGTGGAGGAGACAGGATTTGGTATAGAGAGCTGGACGGGCTAATGTGATTATTTCTTTGACATAGAGCAGAAAAAGCCCTGTTGTGGATATGGTAGCAGAAAAAAAACAATTTTCTCTATTTATGTAATTTCTCTATGTTTTTTACAATACGATGTCCAGCAAAACACACAAAGAGAATGAGAGAGAGGGGGGGAGAGAGACATAGACACAAAGAGAAAGTGATGTGGAAAAACAGAGAGAAACTGAGAAACAGAAAGATGAATCCTTCTAGGAAATTCAACAGAAAGAAAATGAACTGAACAGACAGAGAAAGATGAAAAATAGCAGAAGGGAAATAAAACTGACAGCAGCAAGAAATCAGGTAAGAGCAAACATTGAAACAATTTGAAAGAGACAAAGGGAGACTGAGAGAGAGTGAAAGTGGAGTGGACCTGGAAGAACCAGAAAATGTGTTGCCTTCAAGTTTGACCAAACACTGACAGCCAGCGAGCACAATTCTGTTTGGCCATGTTATGACCATTACATAATGGAGAGTCAAAGTCAGAATCAAAGTCAAAGAGTACTTTATTGTTAAATCAGAGGCACCGAATATTGAAATTTCTTTATCCAGAGGGACACAGAGAGTGTCTGTGTGCGAGTGTTGTGTTGTGCTGTGTTGTGCTGTGTTGTGTTGTGCTGTGTTGTGCTGTGTTGTGTTGCGCTGTGCTGTGCTGCGCTGTGCTGCGTTGTGTTGTGTTGTGTATGTGCGTACATGTGTGTGCTAGCAGTGTCCAATTCCCACTTTCTCAGCTGTGCTCTCTGCATGAAGTCCTTGTTAAACCACAACCAGTGCAGATCTCTGACTTCCCGCCATTTGAAGGTTGAAATCCATTCATGCTGAACGCCTGGTGCATACAGCTATACTCTTCAATCCGGGCCTGAATGGACACAGACACTTCCTGAAGATCTGTTTGATTGGCCTAGACACATTTTTGAAGTTGTCTCTAACTGTGTGATTGGCCAAGACATGTTTTGCACATGGCCCGCGTCTTTGTGATTGGCCCAGACACATTTTGCAGATGACCTTGTATCTACTTGAAGCCTGTCAATCATGTCAGTCAGGGTTTTGACATGCAGACAGGTGGAGAGAAAACAAGGTGAAGAATGTGCTACATAATTTATTTTTCTTCAAACGGTCCAGAAAGTGAAATTTTGAGCCCTAATAAATTTTGTAGAAACTTTTCACTCACTTACCTGAGCCAGTAGCAAAACGTTACCACTCTCCAAGGCTATGAAAATGTAAAACTGTGAGGGAAGTTCTCCTCTTCCGTGTTTTGTTCGTTTCTCTAAACCACATTTTGCCAACACATAAATGTTAAGGTCTATAAGGCCCAATGGTAAGCGCTCTATTATACTACTATTTGGAAATGACAATGCCTACAGTATAACTCACAGCAAAATCTCAGACACTGAGAAGGTACTCTGGCAAGATCTAAACAGAAGTCTAGCTGAGTCACACAGCATTACTGCATATAAAATAAATTGGCCATCTTGGGTTTTTTGTTCTTCTTACAAAGCATAGTAAACAGTGGACATAAAAATGGGTCTGTGAAATCCAAAAATGGTTCTGTTAATAAAATGTATGATGTGCTTCCATCCTGCAGTTTTTGATTATGTATTTTGCCACACAGCATCATTCCTCCCAGCAGAAATGCTGTAGCGTTTATGTGTTGACTACCTACATATATCTCAAACTGCTGTAAGGCATTCTGTTTTCAGATAGTGTTTTATGTACAGTATTCATTGTGAGAAACTGAGAGTCATACTCCCTTTGTGCAGCACTGTATCTCGCACTGTAAGCTTGAGACACCAAAGATAACCAAATCGTCTTTGACGCCTGTGGCATATTTTACTAAATAAATAAATAAATAAATATGCAAATCAATGTGAATTTCAGAACTGCACATTACCTGACCTGCCCATTACCTGAACTGGGTTATTGGATTATCTTGTCTGGCTGGAGTGTGACTTACCCCCTACCCCTTAACACCATATTACCTATGCCACCATCCCACCTGTGCTAAGTATTTTTGTGACATTTGGGCCACCACCACAGCCAAATAATTTTTAAAAAAGGATTAAAAGGGAGCTCATCAGCGTGCGGGTCTTCCTGACCTTACACAAACTTTGCATTTTGACCCTGCACCCGGCTGAGGGAAGTTGGATGTGCATGGGATCAGTCTGGGATTCAACCTGGATTCAGAAGGTACATTCCAATGCCACATATTCCAAACGACCTATTTTTACCTGCCCAATTGGGGCATTTCGGGAGGTAAAACCTGGTTAGGAATATGTGCTTCTGAATTCAGGTTGCCACTGAAAATGAGAAAAAAATACACACACCAAATTTTATTTGCGCTAAAGGGGCAGGCAGGAAGAAATTCTGGCAGGCAGTGGGAAGTCCATTGTATTGAGAGGTCATTTTATAATTGGCATTTTAATTTAAAGGGCGAGGGAGCCTAGATAACAAGAGAACTAGAGAATAAGTGAGCCACTATTCTCCTAAACTAGGCCGACATGCCTCTTAACTCTCAACAGTCTTTGACTACATCCCCTCTTATGGCTACTGTGTGTGCAAAATGTGCCTGAAATCTGTATGATGCATTAAGAAAGCCATCACACACCCAGAATAGTTGAAAAGGGCAACATACGGTAACTGAACTTTGATGTGTCAAATACCTGGACTTTATGTACCAAGACAAACACTAGCATAAAGTTATGCGCAGAGAAAAACACACACACACACACACACACACACACACACACACACACACACACACACACACACACACACACACACACACACACACACACACACACACACACACACACACACACACACACACACACACTGCAGTGGATGGATGAATAAATAAAAACAAGTAAAAGGTATAAACTGCACTTCAAAGCAAAGGCATAGATCAAGGGAGAATCTGCCAGATGGGTGCCAGTCTTTGTTGTGGCAGTGGCGGTTTAGGCCTAAGCCTTACTAAGACATCTCCTGCCATCACTCTCTTCATCAAAGGGTGTGTGTGTGTGTGTGTGTGTGTGTGTGTGTGTGTGTGTGTGTGTGTGTGTGTGTGTGCGTGTGTGTGCGCGCGCGCGTGCATGCGCACGTGCATGCGCACGTGCATGCGCACGTGCATGCGCACGTGCATGCGCACGTGCATGCGCACGTGCTTGTTTGTGTGTGTGTGTGTTTGTGTTACAGTAATATGCCCATGCCCATACATTTTTAAAGGACCAAAGTAACTTAAAGTAACTTCAGTCCCTTCATTCATTCACTCACTTACACAAGCCCACATGTACACATGCGCACAAAGCAACCGCATGCACGCACACACACACACACACACACACACACACACACATGAAGAAGGCTGATGTAAGGAGGGCGTAACATCAGAAAAGAAAAGTTAAAGCAACATCCACACAATCTCCAAGGACGAGGAAGAAAAAGAAGACAAAGGGAAGAACAAACCACTGATGGACAGGCCTCCCGCCACGGCCGATACGCCTCTTGTCTTTCTTCATGTGTTGTCCTTCCTTACACGTCAAGAAAGTGGTGGAAAAGGTCAGAGAAACAGCTGTCCTGTGATGAATATCTGAGAAAGCCTATGAGAAATCCTTGCATTGTACATTTTATGCATATAAATGACCCTTTCCAAAAATGCTCTGCCAACCTGTGTTGTGTACAATATAAAATATGTTAATATTTTGTCTTTATACACTTTACATCCCACTGAAATAAATGAACTTATCCAAAATGTTCAGATTCCGTGTGATAAGAGAGAGACTAATACGTAGACTAATACAGAGACTAACCTACCTCTTTTTAATACATGTTCTCCAAATGTATTCTGTTGTCCAGTCTTGCACTTTAAATGTCTGTATGTGTACTATCTATGTCTATACTGTCTATGTCCATACCTATAGTATGTCTATGCCTGCATGGGAAAGTAAGAAACGTGATTTCAAATTCTTTATATGACCAGTGCATGTAAAGAAATTGACAATAAAACCAACTTGACTTGACTTGACTACTGTATACACAACTTCAGTATAGTAAAATATGGCAATAACCTGTGGGCAATAGCTTGTCTGAGCAGAAACACAGGGAGCATTGATCAAGTCCAGCTCAGCGAGTTTGATAAAAGGAAGAAGGGAATGAAAAAAGAACAGAAAACGAAGGGAGGGAGGGATGAAGACCGGAACAAAAAGAGGAAAGCGTGATGGTGGAACACGCCTGTCTGGCTATCTATCTACTCTCGCTCATATTTCACTGTCTAGCCATTCATCCTGTCATTAGGACACGCCCCCTGCCCTGCCCAGCACTCAAGCACTTCCAGTAACAAGTCTACAGAGGATGATATGCTGCTTCCACAACGAAGCCACAGCATCCCAGACCAGTGCCGGTATAGGCTGACACAATCTCCGAGATGGTAACTCACTCAAACACACATATACTTGCACGCACATGTGGACACACACGCATACAAACACACGCGCACACGCACAAATGCACGCACGTGCGCACGCACGCACGCACGCACGCACACACGCACGCACGCACACACACACACACAGAAAGTAAGTCTGATGGTTGTCTTGAGTACAAGAAGAGAAGAGCCCTAAAGCCTAATTGTTCTTCGTGTGTGGAACAAGGACCAAAGGAAATTTGCTGATGGCTTATTGCCCCCTTATCTTAGCCCAGACACAGTCTGAGAGAGATAAGACACCATGACGAGCACAAACAACTACAGTAAGTGTGGAGGAGTCACTAACAAGTTGTCTACACAGGCACAGTCAAGAAAATGACACTCTTACCAGCAAAGAAGAGTGCAATCAATGAAAGTTGAGATCCATGTTAAAAAAAAGTCACTGATACAGCACGCCATGTACTATTTTGGTTGGTTACGATGCTACACTCATGCCAGAAAACACAGCACCGTGTTCATTAGAATATGTTTGTGCGGATGATATTAAGATGGCAGCATGTAGATGCAGGCCTGGGGGGAGGAACAACCGGGCAATTGCCCGGGGTGGAACCAGGGAGTGGGCACAATTGTGAAACCCCGCCCCCATCACGAAACCTCAGATTACTATTAGTGTTTTTTGTCAGTTACAATAAGCACTTTTTTGGCATTTTGTTTTGCCACCGCAAAAGGGGCGGGGTGTGCACACGGTGCGCACTGGCAGCATGTGGAGTGAGAAAGAGGAAGAGAAACAGATCTCTATTACAATGAAACATATGCACACCACACCACTCACACACTGAAATCCAAACCCAAATATGCAGACACGCACGCACGCACGCACGCACACGCACACACACACACACGCACGCACAGGTCTCATTAACACCTGTCCACACAGACTTACCCAAACACACAGGCACAGACACAGACACACACACACGCACACACACACACACACACACACACATACACATACAAACACACGATCACCGTCATGTTACCATGTCTAAACACCCTGTAGTGCAAGATGACAGATTTCTCATTAAGACGTGCACATACACGGTCACGTTGTCAAGACTCCTGGACAGCCCGGATGACTGAAATCTTATTTATCACTCTCTCTCACACACACACACACACACACACACACACACACACACACACACACACACACACACACACACACACACACACACACACACTCACACACACACACACACACACACACACACACACACACACACACACACACACACACACACACACACAGAGTCAAAAACGGGCGCAGGCACAAACACTTACATTTAAGAGGCACTTGCAAAGGCAGGATGCCAAGAGCATCTTGACTGTCTGGTCTGTGTGTCTGCTCATTAGGAGGCCAAACCCCAGCTGGGTGCCTCTTCCGTCTAGATGCCCATAGGTACGATACGATACGATGCGACTAGACTTTATTGTCAGTTTTCACTGAAATTCATTTTGCGTCCCTGAGCAACACTCGTTTAAGACAGGACATACACATAACATCACATCACAAGACTATTGCACAACTGACAAAAAACAGTTGGCAGACACAGGCCTACAGTATATACAGACATAAATGCAGATATACATTACATACAACCCACATAATTTGAAGATCTTACCAACATGGAGTGATAACACTATGCAGTCTTACGACTAATTTAACAAAAGAATGGATTGATGTATGAAGGCATGTTTAAGTCTGTTGCGGTTGAAGCGGGGAACTCTGAAACGCCTACTTGAGGGTAATACTCTTGGTAAAGAGTGTGTGTGATGTTGGTAGAGATGTTGGTAGAGGTGCCATCCCCATATCTGTTCCCACTCCAGGGCCGGATTAATGCTACGGCTGCAGCCTCGGGGGGCCCCCCTGCTAGTGGTCCCCCGATTGATTGGACAAAGAGGGGTGTGCGATTTTTCTGAATTGCAGATGCCGTATTGAAAAATGAATCTCTTTTTTATGTTTCCTCCACAGTTGGTAAACAAACTATCCTTCATTTCAAGCTCAGAATTGCAACAGTTTTGGGGCCGGGGCCTGTTCCCATCCCCACCTGTCACCATCCCCCATTAGCCTGTTTCACAGTGGCACGCATGGATGCACACATGCAGGCACATACACACACAAACATACAGTCACATAGACACACACACACACACGCACACGCACACGCACACGCACACACACACACACACACACACACGTACACGCACACAGATGCATAAACACACACACACACACACACACAAACATGCACACACACACACACACACACACGCACACACACACACACACACACACACACACACACACACACACACACACACACACACACACACACACACACACACACACACACACACACAGACACAAACATGCACACAGGTCTTTTGAGAAGCCCAGATGGGTGCCTCTTCAGTCTCGATGCCATCCACTGTCCCCGTCCCAGGCGTCCCCAATTCTCTCGCTGTCAGGCTGTGAGCATGTACTGAGCAACCCCTGTCATTCAGACAAGAAGGGAAGTGATGAATAAAGGCTAAGCTGGGAAATTTGGAACAGAATAATGACGGATGAAATTACCACAAAAAAAATTCAAATGAAATTTCGTCACCCTCAGAGCTATAAAATCTGTCTTTTGAGTGTTCCATTCACAATACTATTAGGAAAGACACATGCAAAGATGCCAACCACTGCCAGACGGGTCAACACTTGCAGGCCTTCTAGCAAGGTTTGGATGGCTTGATGATTATTATTTTCCTTCGTTATTCCTTTATTTGCAATATAAACTAGTGTCGGAAAAGAAAAATACAGAGGCCATGCCCATCTGAGAAGGAACAGACAAGATTGAGATTAGCATCTAATGGACCCCTACACAGGAGGTGATGCTCAGCCCTCTTACCTGGGTTTGTCTCTATTCAAAATGGTCTTGGTTAACTTTTCATAACTGTATTGGTTGTGCCCACTGGCGTAACGCAAGTACTTCAGGACTCCCAAGCTAGCAAGAATGGGCCCCCGGATTAAAAATAGAGGGCCTAATATCATTCTCTATTCTAATATTGCATATAGATCGTCTATCATGTGGAGGGGGCCCGTTTTCACCTCGTATGGGCCCCCCTGCCACGCGGGGGCTGTGGCGGTATACTTTACGCCCCTGGTTGTGCAATACATTTTTATGTTTTTATGTGTGTCTGTGTTTTCTTTTTACTTTTCTTTTTTTCCCCTTTGGCATATGGACATCTTTTGTAATGTTTTTGAGAAGGGTACAAAGGATTGCAATATGGGAAGTACCAAAAGGCATTTTCCAGTACAACACTTAATAACTCCAAGAAAATGTATAATTTAGACTGCAATAGAAATGTAACCTATCATCAAATCCAGACTTATTTATGTTGAGCCAGAACATCAATTGGATTAATACGTTTGTGCATTAAAAACACCATTAGTTTAATGATCCTAGTGAAAACTAGACTGTAAACAAAACTTAAAAAAAACATGTAGCTTTTACATTCAACGTCTGAATTTTGCTCAATGGCTTACTCTTAGATATGCTTGAATGGCCTTGCTGAAGTTTATTCAACATTTTATGTCGATTTTCATTGCAGCTGAGAACTTCTTTCAAGACTGTTTTGGCTGCATCTCTGAAGGTCTTGGATTGCTGCCCAAGAGTGTCTGCCATTGATTTCATCATTGGTTTCTACACACAGCAGAGAGAGAGAGAGAAAGAGAAAGAGAGAGAGAGAGAGAGAGAGAGAGAGAGAGAGAGAGAGAGAGAGAGAGAGAGAGACTTTGGTAACGCTTTAGAATAAGGTTCTTCTAATAAACGTTGTCACTAGTAAGCAGGTAGTAATACCCTTAAAAGTGCCCAATAACATGCTTATTAACTTTGTTAACATGCTTATTAATGTTGTTAACATCTGATGAGTAACTTTATTTGAGTAAAAGCATGAAAATCGCTACACGATTTACGCGATTTAAATAATAAGACTAAAAATATAAACCGCTATAAACACATAATAAGCAGCTTATAAGATGTTAGCAAAATTAATAAGCATGTTATTGGGCACTTGTAAGGGTATTACTTCCTGCTTACTAGTGACTATAAATGCGTATTAGAAGAACCTCATTCTAAAGCGTTATCGAGACTTCCTTGGTGCAGCTCAGGTTACATTATACCAAGCAAACTTTTTGGCTGTTAACCTGTGGATTTCCTGTTTTTATGCAAAGTCCCGTTTGTCTGCGACCCACCTGCAGTACCTCCGCAACCCCCCTAGGGGTCCCAAGCCCCAGTTTGGGAACCACTGCATTAATTTATACCATCTGCTTGAAACATCCTCAAGTGATGTTCCTGCTAACCAGAGTAAGAGTGCATTTTTGATGGTACACAAAATAAACACAACATTTTATGCTTTACAAAGGCCATGCATATTTTCGTAAGCACATTGAAGTACTGTATCTGTTCATGAAGTGTGTGTCATGATGCACGCGTGTATGGCTGCGAGTGAGTTTGCAGTTCACCTACAGCACAAGGTACAAAGCAAATTATCTTCTTCAGAAAATCAGGACTCTTGTATTAGATGATTCACCTCCTACTTTAACCTGATTTACTCCTGAACCAGCTTCTTAGTATAGACCCCTGATCACTTACAGTACAAGCCTGAAAAGCCTGAAAAGAGAGACATGGTGTACTAAAGGGAGACAAGAAAGGGCAGAATAGAGAGCACAGACATGAGAACAACAGGAGTGGAAGAGAGCCAGTTGCTCAATTTGATCACGGGAGCACACAAAGCACTGTGCTTGATAAAAGACATTCTGTTCTGAAATTGTAAAACAATTAGGCTCAGGTGCACCTGGCTGCCTGCTTTTTCAGTTATTGCTTTGGGTCCAAATTTTGCTGGCGGAGGGGTAGGGACATGCACACAAAGGCACACACATGCACGCACACGCGCGCACGCACGCACACAGACACAGACACAGACACAGACACAGACACACAGACACACACACACACACACACACACACACACACACACACACACACACACACACACACACACACACACACACACACACACACACACACACACACACACACACACACACACACACACACACACACACACACACACAGACAAGGTAATGAGGACCCAATTGTAGGTCCCCTCTTGTCTTCATGCAGACCGACAAAGACAGAGACAGGACTCAAAATATCTTATTTTGAATAACACAGTAGGCCTACATACAATAGACAGACCCCAGACCACACATACAACAACCTCCCCCTTCCACCCTCCACCTCCCTCATATTCTCCACAACAGCTCCCTATCATTCCCAACATCACACAAAAGAGAGAGAGAGAGAGAGAGAGAGAGAGAGAAAGAGAGAAAGAGAGAAAGAGAGAGAGAGAGCGAGAGAGAGAGAGAGAGAGAGAGAGAGAGAGAGAGAGAGAGAGAGAGAAAGAAAGAAAGAGAGAAAGAGAGAAATAGAGAGTGAAGGCAGCTTCAAAAGCATAGAAAGAGGAAAGTGGAAAGACTGGTGATGAAAGACCTTTGGGAACACAAGAGTGGGTCTTACCCAAATACTGTACCGTAAAACAAAGCAAAACAAAGACCACACTGAAATCGAAGAGCTCGGATCAAAGAGCACGGATCGAAGAGTCCGTTGGGTGTAAGTGCGCAGATGTGGGCTAGGGAGATGAGAGCATCTCTGCCAATTTGATTCAGATGACAAGAGATAGTGCGCTGCGTACGCTACATACAAACCTAAAACAATAATAATATAATAATACATCTGTTTTGTGTAGCACTTTTCACGGCACTCAAAGATGCTTTATAAGAAGTTCAAACAAGCACACACACACACACACACACACACACACACACACACACACACACACACACACACACACACACACACACACACACACACACACACACACACACACACACACACACACACACACACACACACACACACACACACACACACACACACATCTATAGGAGATGTCTGGCACACTCCCGTGATACAATCTCTATATATTTACCATCAACATCAATGCATTTGGAATTATACAAGATTGGATTTTTAGGTAATACTTTACAAACAGAGATTAGAGCACGAACAGAGAATAAGAAAGAGGTAGATGCAGAAAGATTACACACAAACTACAACTTTATTCATATTTCTTCTTTCCTCCTCAGTTCTTATCATTCCTCTGTAAGACAAGATTGAATTGCACAATACAGACGAGGATCCATCGTAACTCCCTCAGTCTAAAAGATTTGCCTACATTTACAGGGAATGCCCTCAGTTGTAAACTTGACACACAGCTGACACACAACTGGTCAGGAATGGACATGTGTGACACACAACTGGTCAGGAATGGACATGTGTGACAAACACAACTGGTCAGGAATGGACACATGTGTGACAAACACAACTGGTCAGGAATGGACATGTGTGACAAACACAACTGGTCAGGAATGGACATGTGTGACACACAACAACTGGTCAGGAATGGACATGTGTGACACACAACTGGTCAGGAATGGACATGTGTGACACACAACTGGTCAGGAATGGACATGTGTGACACACAACTGGTCAGGAATGGACATGTGTGACAAACACAACTGGTCAGGAATGGACATGTGTGACACCAAAATCCTGTGTTGGGGCCATCTGAACACACACACACACACACACACACACACACACGCACGCACGCACGCACGCACGCACACACATACACACACACACACACACACACACACACACACACACACACACACACGCACGCACGCACGCACACACACACACACACACACACAAATATACATACACACACACACGCACACTTGCACACACACACACACACACACACACACACACACACACACACACACACACACACACACACACACACACACACACACACACACACACGCACATGCACATACACACACACACACACACACACACACACACACACACATTCAGCATGCCTGTCAGAGCTGTTCAGTCACAGTGACAGTGGCACAGAGTCCGACAGCCAACTCACTACATACGCAATTTCCTTTAGGGATGGAAAGAGATTATTCACCGCTTTCCCGTCAATTTTACACTCAGACTATAACAGGATTACTTGGTAGTGGAAAGTACAGTACACTTTCAAGTGGGGGAAAAAACGCTACCCTACCAATCTTGGAGGAAGCACAATAACACAACATCTTATCCTGGGAGCAACTTTTACAACTCATTACAACACGAAAAAAAGCATCCTATATTGTAAAGGCAAACCTGGAGCCTGCAGTGGCTGGAACAGATTTCCCCTATAGTTTGGGGCAATAATACGACAAAAAAGGGTCTTTTCCATCAGGCCAGAGAAAATAACTTACCCTTAGGGTCAGAGGGGATTTCTGAAGCCACTAGCCTTTTGCAGCTCATAAAAGGATAACCTTGTGCTTGCACGCACACACACACACACACACTCTCTCTCTCACACACACACTCTCTCTCTATCTCTCTCTCTCTCTCTCTCTCTCTCTCGTTCTATTTCTCTCTCTCTCTCTCTCTCTCTCTCTCTCTCTCTCTCTCTCTCTCTCTCTCTCTCTCACACACACACACACACACACACACACACACACACACACACACACACACACACACACACACACACACAAGCTCTGTATTGAAGATGCTTGCTTCTTCACAGTTGTTCATATTGTAAAAATCACACAGCGAAAGACGGAGGCAAAAAAAATACAAGAATGCATTTTCCTGTAGCACTTGCTCTTTCGGAATTTCTGTTATTTAAGATAGAGCCAGGTCATGTCAAACACTGTAGGACATTGCTAGCAGTGTCCAGCTTTGTGTTATCAATAGCAGGCCAAAATGTTGAAAACATTTGCTGGATCTCAAATGGCGCACTTGTGCACTTCGGGCACTATGTTTCAGTGCGTAACTAATACGCCACACGCACTGA
>NC_085874.1:14139483-14149483 GCF_034702125.1 Engraulis encrasicolus | reverse complement strand
CCAGCCTTTCCCTCATGGCTCGGATCGTCTTTGTCTCCTGCCTGTTTTTTTTCTGTCAGTCTCTGTAATTGCTGAGTGCAGGAGAGGGAATCCAGGACAAGAGTATTTTATCTTCCACTTCTCCTCTCAGTTTCATTCACTATAGCCTCCCTCCTTGTCTTCAAACTCTGACTCTTCAAACCATCACCAGCAGTCCCAATCCTCTATCAAAACACAGACACTCACTGAGGCCATTCTCCACACAAGTTCTGTTGCTTCTTTTCTTATATAATTAAAAAAAAGATTTAACTGCATTTCTACTTTTGGAAGTGAAGGTGCCTTATTATGTAAATTGAAAGATGGCACCCAAGTCTCTCTCACTTTGCATTTGTTTTTCAGCTCTTTAAACTTTCTGACTGACAGAATGATTGACAGCACAGGCATACAACCAATTGCACGCAAACACATCTACACACACCTACACACAAACACCTACACTCCCTCTACTCTCTCTCTCTACTCTCTCTCTCTCTCTCTCTCTCTCTCTCTCTCTCTCTCTCTCTCTCTCTCTCTCTCTCTCTCTCTCTCTCTCTCTCTCTCTCTCTCTCTCACACACACACACACACACACACACACACACACACACACACACAAGGGATTGTCATTGGCAAACAAACTCCTTGTGGAACCCTGAAAACTATGAATCATTGGCACTACAAGTCTCTTTGACAACAAGTACATGTGATGTATTCCTAAATACATGTGGCGTACACAAAAGAACATTTGTATCATAGACAAAAACCTGTTCCTCAGGAAGGCACAAAACTTTTCTTTCTTTCTCTTTGACCTGCTTTGAGTGTTGTTGGGTCAGTGTCAGCAGTGTGCACAACAGCTGTCACACATGCAGCAGAAGATACAGTAAAGCTTAATGTTAATATCATCCATTTAAAGGGGCTCGGGGGCAAAAGGATAGCGGAGAACATTGATTCATAAAGCATTTATTAATCCTCCCACTGTCACTTCAGCTGTTTGATTTTTCCATCATTCCATATCCCCCTTTCCTTTTTTTTTCTCTCTCTCTCTCTCTCTCTCTCTCTCTTTCTCTTTCTCTTTCTCTTTCTCTCTCTCTCTCTCGCACACACACACATTACTATTATGAAGAGAATGAATCTCAAAGTTATGGGAATGGCAGATAGAGAGAGTCTAACTGGCTGTCAAGATTTGCTGCCTCTGGAGTGCAAAAAAAGAAATATTTACTCCCAAGCATTGCCGTACACGCTGCTTTACAGTCGTCTCACACATACAAACACACATGTGAGAATTCATACAAACTTCAGAATCCATGCAGTCACAGTCACTGGCACAGACACACACACACTTGAACAAACACTCACACACACACATTCACGCATGCACACACACACGCACATGCACACACACACACGCACACACACACACACACACACACACACACACACACACACACACACACACACACACACGCACACACACACACGCACACACGCACACACACACACATTCACACACGCACACACACTGCGGTAGATGCACCAGCTGTCTGCTGCTCAAGCACAAACAGGCCACAAACAAGCAATTTACTCTTTTCAGAGGAAGAAGAAACTATCTGTGATGAGCTTTATCATTGTCTTGCCTCATGCCTCGCCGGCCTCGCTCTTGCTTTCCCCAGTTTCACTTTCAGCCGGTCACAGCTGGCTCCATCACACAAAGCGAAAAAAAAAGCAGATGATACTGAACAAAAACAAGAACACAAGCACGCGTGAGAGTTGTGTAAACAGCCATAATTAGAGCCTGCCATCCAGGATGGATTACTGCACGGGGCCTACTGGGCCCAGTCCCAGGGGCCCAAGAGAGCCAACGTGGCGCTTAAAGGGGTATGCCACTACTTTGGGGCTTAATACAGTTACAATCTTTGGCTGGGGTTTATAAAGGGGGTAAAGTGTCTTATTTTTCATGTAAACCGTTGCCTTGCTTTAAGACAAGTTAAAAGAGGGAGCATGTCGCTAAGCTAGTGAAAGTCAATGGATCCGTGTAGCATGCTACAATGCTACACGGATCCATTGACTTTCACTAGCTTAGCGACATATTCCCTCTTTTAACTTGTCTTAAAGCAAGACAACGCTTAACATGAAAAATAAGACACTTTACCACCTTTATAAACCCCAGCCAAAGATTTTAACTGTATTAAGCCCCAAAATAGTGGCATACCCCTTTAAACCCAAGCCTCTACATTTCCATTCCTGCATTGTGTTAAAATTGCAACTTTTAACAACTGTATTTCCAAACGTTCCCGAGGGACCCAACAATAGGGGCCCTAAATGGCTGACCCTTTTTGGAAACTAACCCTAGAGGGGGGGCTTTGTTGTTGTCTGGCCCAGGGGCCCAAGGAGTAATAGTCCGACCCTGTCTGCCATAGTGATCTCCCCTGATGATAAAAAAAAGATGCTCGCCACTTGACTCGTATATTCTTGTTAAGAGCTATAAATAAATGAGCAGCAAACGCTTTTATCCTGGGCCTGCCTCTTAGCTCATTTCTCCTCTTCCCATGAGAGGTAAACGAAAGCACCTCCATCAAAGTTAAGAAGTCACCTCACACTCAACTCTCACAAGTGCCATGAGGGAGAGTATGGACCGTAGCTGGAGTACGCTCACAGCTTTTAGAAACGTATCTTTCCACTCATAACAAACGCCCATATAAACACATGTGCATAAATACACAGTAATGTGCTGTGAAGAAACAGAGCTACTGGAAACAGAGCAAGTACATGCAGTACACTGACCCGCAATGTTTCGGATATACCCAGATTCATTTGGAAGTGTAAGATACACATACACCTGAGTGCAATAATAGTTTGCTCCTTTGAATCACATGGTTATTCATACTGATGACCTGTGGCACAGCACTTAGAGACATCACATTTTCAGGTAGCCTACATGGTGCCTGGTGTGGGGTAGATAGATATTGAAATATACCCCTTCTGTATCGCTACACTCAAAACCCTCAGCATGGAGTCCGCAGCTAAAAGGCACAACAGGAAATCTTTACCTCACTCAACCTCAAAGTGTCATGAGGGGGGAGAGCATTTTCTGCATGGCCACACCCAAAGCCTTCAAGCATGGGGTCAGCAGCAGCCATGCTAAAAAGTGCGACAGGACGTTTATTCGTGCCTTGGAAGCTTTAAAAAAGGGGAGCCCATGGGGGACCTGCCCTTTACAAGAGTCTCCCGTAGTCAAACATGCATTAAACATGGCTGGGCCCTCATGCTAGCCGCTGGGCGCTGCAGACGGACAAGCGATGTCTTTCACTGTGGGAATAAACGTCATGCAAGTTCAAACCTTGGTAGTGTGAGTGCACTTGAGTTGAGGAAATTTGTCACAGGACTGAAAGAAATACCTCTATGGTATATATGTACATTTTCAACCAGTTTATTTTATGGGGGCATTCACGCCCACTGTCGTAAGTACTTACAGAAACAGTACGTGTTGTCTTTTGACTAGAACCTTAGGTGGGTATGAGCCATTGACAGTAAATAGAATGGACGCCAAATCAACGCTATTTGCCATTCAACGCTTTGAAGCCAGATTTGGGAACATTCCAACTTGCATTCCACCTTAGCAACGCCAAACGCAGGTGCTGATTGGACAACAACAAGACTTCTAACGGTCAATCAAACCATGTTCTGATGCTCATTGGTCAATTTAACTTTTAATATCTCTCTAAAATAAAACATCACCACAAAAAAATCACCACCCTGGTAAGTTGGAGAGCAAGGGGACCTACTAGTTGAGCGAAAAATGATCCCCCTGGAGTGGCATTTAAGGGAGATACAGGGTTTTATGTCTCTCATAGGAATGAATGGGATTTGGCCATTTTTTGGTCTTTTTGGGTCCAACCTTGGCTCCAACTTGGCTTCAACAATGAAATAGAATTTTGGCCTCCATTCTATTTACTCTCAATGGTATGAGCTTGTTAAAGAATATACTATGTAGTAGTGGCCTCTGCCTTGTCTCAAACGGTTAAGGCACTGTACGGTGGACCCAGATGACATGCTTTGTAATCTGAATATCGTAACTGGTATTACGGAGGTGGGACCTCCCTGCCAATTTGTCAGGTAAAAGATAAAACTTGTCTGAAACAAAGGAAACAAATGACTTGACAATTCAGTGTCTGGTCGACATAAGCTGTAGCAGATGCTGTGATTTGACAGGAGACAATTAAAGACTTGATACTTT
Organism: Engraulis encrasicolus; assembly: GCF_034702125.1. NCBI lineage: Eukaryota > Metazoa > Chordata > Actinopteri > Clupeiformes > Engraulidae > Engraulis > Engraulis encrasicolus. The sequence goes on along the minus strand of NC_085874.1, from coordinate 14,145,232 downwards.
TCTGCCTGATGCATGAATCAGTGGTTTGAGGGGTTGCATCAGCAATAAGACACCAACTCAGCCACAGCAGGAACACCCTGCTGCTTGCACTCACTCTTCATTGAAGATTCACCACATTATTCATGGTTTGTAAATCTGCTCTTCCGTACAATGTTCCCCCAAATGTATCGTATAATGAGCCCTTTGGTAATGGATGACTCATGGCACATTTAGGGACCTGGACAAATGATAAATTCAAAGAGTCTTTGGCGAACAAGCCGGGAGTTTTATTCGCCATTATTAGCGTTCTGTTTATTTAGAACGTCGGTAATAAATACTGCCGCACCTTGCCGTGCCTGCTAATGACTTGTAATTCACTGGGAAAAGCAGAGAGCATAAATCTTAGCACTGAACAATGAGCACTAGCGGGCCTGTGTGGCCATGATAGGGAGGCACAGGGGGAACAGGACTGACATGATTCAGCAGGTGACGGATGTGAGAGGGAGTGAGGGAGGGAGGGGAGAATCTCCTCTCATTAACTTACTGCTCCACAGAGCACAGAGGAAAGAAAAGAGGCATCACACGTCAGTCAGAGCGTATCCGTCTGTATTTAGCAGTGTATTCCATCATATTTTCTTCGCATTGACCAAACAGCTGTGTGGAAAAAACTGATAATTTAGACATCCCCATAACGTATTGTGCTGTATGTTATAGACATTAACTCTTGGAGGCGTGCTGGACAAATCCATAAATGCAACTCATCTTCTCTCAGCCACTGCCCTCAGCCTTGATTTCACCATTATTATGTTCACGTCTTCCGAGTAGTGAAATAGACTTGAAACACAATTTGACCCGTATAATCTGATTCTTGCCTGGAAGCCCTGATCCAAACATGCGAAATGAACAGATCACTTCCATCACAGCAGCATAGAGGCGAGAAGGTGAGGTATTTGTTTTGGACAAGGCACTTAATCAGACACAGCCATAAAGGCACAGCACAGACATGCACACAAACAAACACACTTCCACACACCACAGTGATCACGCTGAAAAAGTGGCCAGCCATTTTGTTATTGTGTGTCTTGGGAGCATTTGAGGTGCAGCTGCTCAAGGCTACCTCGGCCGTTGTTAAGGAGGAAGGCAAACAACATCATTACTTCCCTCCAACCACCCACATCTTTCACCTGCTGCACCAATAACAAACAGAATTTATGGCAGGTGAGTAGTGGCAGGTAGTGCCACTGACAGTAATTCTTCTTTTCTTTTCGTTTTTGTACACCCTGTTACAAGGCAGTCGGCCATGTCTGTTAACCATCTGAGGCAGGACGAGTCACGCTCTTATTGAGCGTGAACTCACATCTATTGTATAACTGTGATACAATTACAGAACAGAGCGGTCCTGCACCCAGAATAGAGATCTAAGCAAGGTGACAGCAATTTTCAGCAGACATCAAGAGAGAAAATTTGAGTTATTTTTAGTGGAAGAAAATAGGTTACTAACAACAACCACCACATTATTTATATGGCTTTCACTACATCACTTATCAGTAACGAGTAAATCTCTGCAATTTGAGATGTGTGCAGGGCTGGGCTGGCACGTTTTTTTGGGGCTGGGCATTTTCCAAGTTAGAACGCAAGTTAGGGCGGAAAGTCCATCTTAACTCTCACACTCGACGTGGCTAGTTTCAAACTAAATGTGTTCTAAAAGTCAGTTGCACCACCACACCTTAAGTTTTAACTTTGTTAGTAGTGCGTTAAGTGTACCAGTGTCACATTTAATGACGTTTAGATACTAAACTAGAAACTAACTACTTCCCACCCAATCATTGATAGCCAATAATGTAAACAGGAAGTAGGCTACGGAATGATTTTATTGAAGACGCAGCGGTCACAACGTTAGCACCAAGGACAGCGGCTGTCATTTATTTGTTCATGGTTAGCAGAACCCAAATGAGAGGACAAAAGAACAGTCCAACATCATTTACCCTCTGATATGAATCCTCTGATATCGACTTTATAATAAATTACAGCCCATTGGGGTTTGTAGCCTAGTTATGCTTTGTCATGTGTTGTGACTTTTTTTTCTTAATATCTGCACGCTGTAGGCTAGTTGTCACAGCAGTAAAAGCAGTCAAAATAATTAGCGAACAAGAAGAAATGGGATGAATCGGACGGCAAAGTTTCCAAGAAAGTAGGCGAGACGATTTTGGAGTTATGGATGTTAGGCCTATGTAGGCTAGGCTAGCCTCACTAATATTTTACAATGTCCAACAATTTCGCTTCACGACTGGTGTTTAAAAAAAAATGCAGCCAGGATTAGGTAGCGAAATAATTCCTTAACATGTCTGCGTTGGTCCTGTGTATTTGTCTCGACGGAATTTGTGTCTGAATAGGTTCTTGTTCAGTATTTTTTTCAACAGCTTTGTGGAACAAACTTTGAGAGGAAAATTCAAGCCGTCTGTCAAGTCAATTTGCTGGCTAACTAGCAAAATCTCAACAAACTACATTACACGATTTGCAGCAGTACCTGCGTTTCATTTTGCTTTGCCTGTCGCTATTAAATAAACTGTATTTGGTAGGCTAATGAAAATACGGTCCCTTTTTAATCAACATCATCATCATCCCTGTTTTATGCCCCACTGTTTTAAAAATGTTTTCCATCTTCATGACTGCTATTTCAGTCAACTTAAGTGTTTTAAATAAAGGATGTTTACTGCTTTTGTCACCTAAGATGGAACTTGCGTGGAGGTGTGGAATTTAAGTTCCAACCTAATGTTACGTTGAAACTATCTGCATGGTGCAACCCGTATTTTTTTAGTTGTCTATAAACTCAAACGTAGGCACAATTTACGCTCACCGTAGCCTACGTTGGAACTTACAATCAGCTGGTGCAACCCACGGCAGGCCAACAAAGCTCATGACAATACCTATGCACTGTGTATTTGGTGTAATAAAGGGCAGTCATGGGTGAGCGGTTAGGGCGTCAGACTTGCATCCCAGAGGTTGCTGGTTCGACTCCCGACCCGCCAGGTTGGTGGGGGGAGTAATCAACCAGTGCTCTCCCCCATCCTCCTCCATGACTGAGGTACCCTGAGCATGGTACCGTCCCACCGCACTGCTCCCCATGGGGCGCCACTGAGGGCTGCCCCCTTGCACGGGTGAGGCATAAATGCAATTTCGTTCTGTGCAGTGTGCAGTGTTCACTTGTGTGCTGTGGAGTGCTGTGTCACAATGACAATGGGAGTTGGAGTTTCCCTATGGGCTTTCACTTCACTTTTCACTAAACTAAAACCTATGCCATCCACCCAGTTCCATGAAAATACTTGGGCCTACATACTGTACACCAAATGGCTACTAAGTAGGCCCAGTTATAATAACCCGACGCACATACTTTAACTATCACAGGTATCTGTTTGGTATTATATGTAGACTTCTCTCTACCACGGGTCTACGTTCTTCCTGTGTCTCCCATTTCCCTCACATACATATCTTTCTCCTAGCTCATTTCTTATAGCCTACTGATGCACTGGCCTGCCAGACACCTCCCAGATGCAACGTAATTCAAACAGTATTGTATCTGCCCAGAGCACCACCACAGTAGTGTTTGAAAAATAAAAATCACCCTGACAGTATTTTTTTTCCACACGCATTTATATCCATGCTTATATTATGTGTGTGCTAGGGCATGCTTGGCACTGTTGGCTGTTCCTAATCTTTCCAGTAGTGTGTGTGTCATATTGTTGCCGTTCAATGTTAAAACATGACGTTAAGTAGAAGTAAGGGAGCTATTTTGTAAGCACTTCTCATCCAACTGCAGAAAAAGCTCCCAAGTGAATCTCCATTTATATACATGAATAAGTTACTGCCCTCTTCCTACAGTTTAAATCACCATCTAACCTTTAAGTTGTCTTGACCACCAAAAATCTTCCAGTAATCATCTTTGTTTACAAGCGTAGCCAGTACAGCTAGTCAGTCATGCATTGGCATGAGTTAGCCAGCATTCCTGAACTCATTGATTGGACAGAGCGGAACAGAACCACAGAAAGTCCTCTGTATCATATTTTAAGTTTGTTAGGATTTTTACCATTTAAAAAACGCCTGCATATACCCACCATAACAATAATGCGTGCCAACATTCAAGGGTATACAGTATATCACGAAAGTGAATACACCCCTCACAGTTTTGCAGATTTTTGAGTATATCTTTTCATAGGAAAGCATTACAGAAATGTAACTTTGACACAATGATTAGTGACCTTTTAACAACATATTTAACCGCTTAAATTTCTTGTTCACTCAGAAAAAAACAAAATACAGCCATTAATGTTTTAACATGTACTCACAAAAGTGAGTACACCCCAGATTAAAATCCGGTAGAGAAGGGGCTATGTTGGCTCGAATCGTCTCGAAATGAAACTAAATGAAAAGGGATGACAAGGGAGGTCATCAGTGTGCATTTCAACCTTTGTTTGCATTTAACTTTTACATTTTTAAATAGATTGGTGTGAGATTTGAATGCAATCCTATGGAGAATATCATGATCTTCTTCAGTAGTCACAGTGCATGTTGACATGCATGTTTCTTTTAGGTGTATTTCAGATTGCCAATGTTGACAGCATTCATGCATCCCCAAACCATGTCAGTCCCACTACCATGCTTGGCTATTGAGAGGATACACCTTTTTTGTAAAACTCACTTGTTTACCACCACACATGCTTGACACCATCAAAAGCAAATTTGTTTATCTTGGTCTCTTCAGATCACATGACATGGTTCCAGTGATCCATATCCTTGGTCTGTTCATCTCTCTTGAGACCAAGATAAACAAATTTGCTTTAGATGGTGTCAAGCATGTGTGGTGGTAAACAAGAGAGTTTTACAACATGCACTGTGACTACTGAAGCAGATCATGATATTCTCCATAGGATTGCATTCAAATCTCACACCAATCTATTTAAGCCAGATTCAGACTCAAAATGTAAAAGTTCAATGCAAAGAAAGGTTGAAACGCACACTGATGACCTCCCTTGTCATCCCTTTTCATTTCGTTTCATTTCGAGACGATTCGAGCCAACATAGCCCCTTCTCTACCGCATTTTAATCTGGGGTGTACTCACTTTTGTGAGTACATGTTCAAACATGAATGGCTGTATTTTGTTTTTTTCTGAGTGAACAAGAAATTTAAGCGGTTAAATATGTTGTTAAAAGGTCACTAATCATTGTGTCAAAGTTACATTTCTGTAATGCTTTCCTATGAAAAGATATACTCAAAAATCTGCAAAACTGTGAGGGGTGTATTCACTTTCGTGATATACTGTACATCAAGATTCTTTTGCATTATGTCAATGTGGAAACTTCATCCAGCCACACCAATCTCCCTTACTTAAACTTATGTTGAAGTGTATATGGTCCGCTCCAGTAGGTGGGGGTTTGACTTCAATTCTAAAAAGAACAAAAAAAAAATCAATAACACATCAGGCCACCGGGCAAATGGCTGGTATGCAGTATGCTTAGTCCAGCAGTGTGTGTGTGTGTGTGTGTTCTTGGTCTATGACTAATATAGACCTACAGTATGTTTGGTCTATGTGCTCACCCTCGTAGTCATACATACCCACTGGTGTGTGTGTGTGTGTGTGTGTGTGTGTGTGTGTGTGTGTGTGTGTGTGTGTGTGTGTGTGTGTGTGTGTGTGTGTGTGTGTGTGTGTGTGTGTGTGTGTGTGTGTGAGTGTGTGCGCGTGCGTGTGTGCGCGTGCGTGTGTGTTCTTGGTCT
>NC_085874.1:14111983-14134483 GCF_034702125.1 Engraulis encrasicolus | reverse complement strand
GAGAGCGGGGGAACAGGTCTGGAAAAGGGACAGTCTTGCATGTAGACGAGACTGCCATCATGGGCGTCCCCAGACCTATTTTACGGGGGCACGTGTCTAGGTGTGGATCTGCTGTACCCTGGTTTGAGTATCACCAAAAAAAAAACAAATCTACCTTGAAATTTTGCTCAACTTTAGCATACAGAGTAATCTACAGAATGCACACAAAAGAGCCCATGCTATTTTTCAAAAAATATGGGCGGTCTCAGACAAACCAACACTTTCACCACTGGGTAATGAGGTGTGTCAAATGGTAGTGTACTACTGTCTACCTCATGCACTAACCTCTCCCTATCGTAACACTCACATACGTGGACACACGGGCATACACACGAACGGACATACATTTATCCTCATTTTATTAACTCTATGAGGTTCTTGTGTACCATAGCCTTACCGCACAAATACACCAGCCGCAACATGAGCAAGGCGAGCAACGGAAGTAATTGACTTTGTATTGAGTTGCGTGACAAAAGAGATTCTGGAGACTAGAGGCGATTCGCGCGACTAGAGCGACAGTTTGTAGTTGAACTCCTGGGAATGTTATGCAAATGAGCTATGACGTGGTTCGGCGACAAGCCGCCACAGCCAATGACTGTATAGAGGTCAGTGACCATAGCCAATGGGAATGTTGTAATGCTTGCGTTCTGCTTTTAACGGACATTCTCTAGTCGCTGTTGTAACTTTTTTATTAACCCACATTGCTAATTAAGATTATTAGCTGGGCAAATAAAATAGTCCATAACCCAATTTAATTAATAAGACTTAATCTGGGCTATAATTGCCAGCTGCACAAGGATAACGATAACCACCCGCCATCTGACTCGTATATGTTTTACCTATTACCAATTAATACCTAAGCACTTATATTATTGTTATCACTATTACATAGGCCTACTTAGTTATTATTTAGTTCATTGGGCTCAATCAGCCATAAGCATATGTCGCAGGTCGTGAGGCGCTAGCCGCCGACACGATACACCTTGGTTTTTACCCCTGAAGAGCAACTCACAGACACCAAACAAGCACAAGACAAGGGATTGCAGTACTAAGTTCAAATGTTTTATTAAAGGGTTAAAACGGGGGGGGGGCAGTCTCTGTTTTGGGATGTCGAGGGGGGGGTGTCTGGACTGGAGAAGAGGGTCTCGTAGGGAGTGGGCAGGTTGTACTGGGCGGCGGCGGACGACCAACAGCGACAACTGGCGAGGGGGTGGAGTCACTGGTCGTCGCTGGACCAACAGGAGGGGCTGGTTTCGCTGAGCGGCGCTGGCGTGGAGCAGACTGACCTCACTGGGCTGGGCCGGATCGGCAAGCGGGGCTGGTTTCGCTGAGCGGCGCTGGCGTGGAGCAGACTGGCTTACTGGGCGGCGCTGATGTGGAGCGGGCTGGCTTCACTGGGCTAGGCCGGAACGGCAAGCGGGGCTGGTTTCACAGAGCGGCGCTGGCGTGGGGTGGGCTGGCTTCACTGAACTAGGCCGAAATGGCAGGCGGAGCTGGTTTCGCTGAGCGGCGCTGGCGTGGAGCGGCTGGCTCCACTGGGCTGGACCGGAACTGCAAGCGGGGCTGGTTTCGCTGAGCGGCGCTGGCGTGGAGCGGGCTGACTTCACTGGGCTGGGCCGGAACGGCAAGCGGGGCTGGTTTCGCTGAGCGGCGCTGGCGTGGAGCGGGCTGACTTCACTGGGCTGGGCCGGAACGGCAAGCGGGGCTGGTTTCGCTGAGCGGCGCTGGCGTGGAGCGGGCTGACTTCACTGGGCTGGGCCGGAACGGCAAGCGGGGCTGGTTTCGCTGAGCGGCGCTGGCGTGGAACAGGCTGGCTCCACTGGGCTGGACCGGAACTGCAAGCGGGGCTGGTTTCGTATTCACTGAATGCTGGGAGAGCAGGGGGCAAATCCTACTAGAACGAGTCAGACTGGTTGGGGGCAGACTTGACACCACTGTACCTCTTCTCGTGGGGGCCTAGTATCACAGGCGGGAGACACTCACACACAGCACTGCAAACGTATCCTGTTAACACAGCAAGCGAGGTTACAAGGCAAATGAACTGCAAGCCACACCACAAGTTATTAGTGGCCCAATGGGCCAAGACTCACATGTGCAAAGCTCCGGATGTAGAACTATGGTGGTGTTCGGAACACGCCCTTGGTCTCAGTCTTCGGTCTCCAAGTTCCAGTCTCCCCGTGGACAGCGCTAGGATCCTCCGGGAGTTCACGTTGTCGCAGCAAGCACACAGCACAGCAGTCGGGTATTCACTTCAAGCACACAAAAAGTAGCAGAAAGCACCCACATGAAGGTGGCACACCACACAATATTTAAGGCTGCGACTCACGGTATCCCGGTATCCCGGTAGATAGCGCTCCGTGGAAGGTGAAGGAAGTTCCCAGCTCTCAGATCCCCGGAGGGAGGATGGTAGGATAGTGTCAACCAGCCGGCACGTTCGGAGCGAGCTCACTCCTCCTTGACAGTGACACGAGTGGAGAACACACTCATTAGATCGACAAAAACGCTGGGTCCAAAGCGTTGAAAGTAAACATACAGCCCAGACCACTTGATACTTGATACTTGATACTCGATACTTGATACTTAGCTTCTCGCTGCCTTCGCCCCGGTCCTTGCGCTTCTCGTCCGTTGGCTCCACCGGTCTCTCGTCTTCGCCGCCGTCTCCCGTACTGTTGAAACCTAGGGCATATAAAGTTCTTCCTTCCACATAACCCTCCAATCGTGCTCCTCCATTCATTAGAGGCAATCATCGACACTTGTAGCACACAGCTGACCCCCATTGCACTGTTAGCTTCACTAGCGTGTTTACATTGGTTAAGGTCCGCCGCTTAACTGGCCCCGTGTGTCCCAGCCAACCTTGCACAAACGTTCCTCCCCCACTCAATTCAGCCACCCGGGCGACATTCTCCCCCACTGAAATGTTCTAGTCCCTAGAACTAGTCAAGAAATCCAATTGCCATACCTGGCTGGGGGCTGCCCTCGAGTGCTCCGTTGGGGCCGTCTGGCCAGGGGTGGGGGGTCTTCGACCGGGAGTCTGGGGTCGGCTGGAATACGTGCCCACCCTACTGGTAGTGGCGCCGGGGGTTCTGGCGTGGCCTCTGCTGGGGGACAGCTGATCGGGAGATTGCGGCAGGGCCGTAGGAGATTGCGATGTAACACCCGCTCTGGACCTTGCCGCCCTTCAGGTCGGACCGTGTAGACGGGCCGGTCTGGTTGCTGCCTGCGAACCACCACGTGTGGGGTGGGTTCCCAACGGTCGCTGAGCTTACCCTTCCCCTGCCGGCGGTTATCCCACACCAAGACTCGCTCTCCAGGTAGTAGGGGTGCCTCTTTTGCTGCACGGTCATACTGGCCCTTGTTCTTGGCTGCGGCCCTTTGCAGATGCGCTGTGACCCGGTCGTAAGCATAGTGGAGCTTCTGGTGGTGTTGGGCGACCCACTCCGTTTGGCTCAGCTCCACTTTGTTCCCCACAGTTCCTGTAAGCAGATCAGCTGGCAGCCGCACATGTCTCCCAAACATTAGATAGGTTGGGGCATAGCCCGTGGTACTGTGGACACTGTTGTTATATGCTTGAAGTAAAGTAGGCAGGTGTTCTACCCACCGGTTCTGTTGTTCTGTCTCCAGGGTTCCGAGCAGGCTAAGCAGTGTTTGGTTAAACCGCTCGCACTGCCCGTTCCCCTGGGGGTGGTATGGCGTGGTGCGTGTCTTTTGGCAGCCGTAGAGTTGACAGAGTTCTTTGATCACCCGGGACTCAAACGCCGGACCTTGGTCGGAGTGCAGAACCTCAGGGCACCCAAAGGCCTGGAACACAGTGGACCAGAGGGCCCGGGCCGTGGTGGCAGCCGTCTGATCCAAGGTGGGGATGGCCCAGGAGTATTTGGTGAACAGATCGGTGACGACCAAGATGTTCTGAAAGCGATCTGTTGGTCGGCTCAGGGACAGGTAGTCCATGGCAAGGATGTGCAGAGGGGCCCTAGGCACAACGGGCACGAGTGGGGCTCGGCCATCCTGTTTGGCCTTAAACAAGAGGCAACGTTCGCAGTCCCGACGGAAGGTGGCGATGGAGTCCTCCATCCCGGCCCAGAAGAAGTTCCGACGTAATAGGGACAATGTCCGCTCCTGCCCCTGGTGGCCTAGTTGGGAATGGTACGCCCGCAGCAGTGGCGCTGTCTGGTGAGGTGGCACCACTAGTTGTATCAACTGGGCATGAGTAGTGGAGTCCAGCACAGTTCTGCAGATGACCCCTTCCCGCAGGCTCAGTTTGGCCCAGTGACTGAGTAGTCGTCGCCCGGCGCTGGACAGTCTCTTCCTGACCTTGGCCGGCGGCAGTGCGCGGCGTTGCAGGTATTCCCGTACCACCAGGAGATCCTGGTCTTGGCCTTGCAGTTCTTTCCACCTGCAGGGGTCCCACCCCCAGCTAACTGGGACTGCCTCCACCTGAGCCCCTGGTGCCTCTACCGCTGCCACCAGCAATTGTTCTTCGGGAGGTGTGACTGGCGCTGATGTCTCTGCTTCGGTGGTGGGATACCTGGACAGTACATCGGCATTCGTGTGTTCCCGACCCGGACGGTACTGGATCTGGTAGTCGTAATTGGCCAGCTGCTGCACCCAGCGTTGTTCGACCGCTCCCAATCTCGCCGTTTGCAAGTGCACTAGGGGGTTATTGTCGGTTACGATGGTTACCTTGGCGCCCCATAAGTAGTCCTTGAATTTCTCGCTCAAGGCCCACTTCATCGCGAGGAGTTCCAATTTGAACGAGCTATAGTTCGAATCGTTCCGTTCGGCTGGGTGGAGGCTCCTGCTGGCGTAGGCGATGACCTTCTCCACGCCCTCCTGCTTCTGGGCTAGGACGGCCCCAAGACCAGAGTTGCTGGCATCTGTGTACAAGAGGAACGGTTGGGTGAAGTCGGCATAGGCCAAGATGGGTGCCTGCAGGAGTTCGGCTTTCAGCTGTTGGAAGGCCTCCTCGCACTCAGGGCTCCAGGTAATGCGAGGGGAAGTGTGTCTTCGGGGGCGTCCCGTGCCAGCCAGCAGCGCGTTAAGTGGTTTGGCGATCTTGGAGAATTTTTTAATGAATCTCCTATAATAGCCGACGAATCCAAGAAATGCCCTTACATGGCGAACGGTCTTTGGGGTCAGGAAGTGTTGGACTGCAGTCACTTTGTCGGGGTCCGGTGCAACGCCCTGGTAGCTGACACAGTGCCCCAGGAATTTCACCTGTCTCCGCAACAGCTGGCACTTTTCTGGCCTTAGTTTGAGGCCGTACTTCTCCATGGCTTGGAATACCTCTTCCAGGTGTTTCAGATGTGAGGCGAAGTCTGGCGAAAACACGATCACGTCGTCAAGGTAAACCAGGGTGGAGTCGACCAGCTGTCCGTTCAAGCAGCGCTGCATCAGCCGCTGGAAGGTAGCCGGGGCGTTGCAGAGGCCGAAGGGCATGCGTTCCCACTCGAATAGGCCGAAGGGGTCCTCTTCGTCTACCCGCACCTGCCAGTACCCACTTGCTAGATCGAGGGTGGAGTACCAAGCGGCGCGCGTCAGGCTGGTTAGCGAGTCTTCAATTCGTGGGAGGGGGAACGCATCCTTCTTAGTCACCTGGTTGAGCTTCCGGTAATCGACGCAGAACCTCCAAGCCCCCGACTTCTTCTGCACAAGCACTATCCCAGCGGCCCAAGGGCTACTACTCTCCCGAATGATGCCTCCTTCCAGCATACCCCTCAAGAGGGCGCGGACCTCATGGTAGAGGGTGGGCGGAACAGGTCTGTAACGTTCGCGAATTGGGGCTGCGTCACCTGTGGGGATCCGATGTTGGATGACGTCGGTGCAGCCATAGTCTTCGTCGTGGGTGGAGAAGATGTGGTGCCATCTGGCCAGGAGCTGGCGCAGTTGCCGTGTCTGCTCTTCCTCCAACGCTTCACCCGATAAGGAGTCGCCCTGCATATGGCTTGGCAGTGTTTCGCTGGGTTGGTCATCCCCTCGGCCAACGTGCATGATGCCCACCTCTACAACCGCCTCAGCCACTTGGTCGAAGTGCAGGTCTCTTCCGCCTTGTATCTGCTCTAGGCCCACTGCCGTGACCCGTGCCAACCCTTGCCGTCGATGGAGGTAGACTGGGTAGGGGAGAGTGTTACGCACCCTCACCGGGACGCGGCCCCTACGTACCGTTGTAAGGGTCCGGGCGACCTCAACGTTTGCACAGTCTCCGTGTGGTTCCACCAGCACCCAGTTTTCTGGCCCATAGTTCCGTACCGGTACCCGCGCCAGCACCATAGCTTCGCTTCGGGGGGGGGATGGAGATGGCGTACTGGCAGGCGACGCGTGCAGTGTCCTCCTGCTCCATCTGGGCCTGACTGGATTGAATTCGATGGCAGTCTGCGAAGACATGGTCCCATTTCTTGCTGTCTGCGGTGCGACGGGTTTGAGCAGTGGAGCTTTGATGGTCTTTGAAGAGCGCCTCCCAGCAGGCTGCGATGACATTCATGCCCAATAAGGCCCGGTGGGCCCCCAGGCATTGGTCCTTGACAATGACAGCCCCTTTTTCTGGCACTTGGACACCCCGAACGTGGAAATCCGCTACCATGTAGCCGACATATGGTATGTCGAGGCCATTTGCTCCTCGCAGGGTCAGCCACGGTGCCTTAGTGTCTGGTAATTCCTGCGCACCAAAGAGTTCGTCACACAAGCTTTTGGACAAGAGAGTGACTTGGGAACCGGTATCTACAAGACAGTTGACAACGTGCCCATTAATGTGTACAGGAACCACCGGACACTGACCAATCAAGGCATCTCTGGGGACAGGTGGGGCACCATTTTCAGGGGATCCGACTACTTGGGCCGCAGTAGTCGGAGTAGCTAAAAACCCCCTTGGGAGGCACGGCGCTCTGTACAGAATCGGCTGATGTGTCCGGCTTTGCCACATCGAAGGCATATCGGCTTGCCCTGCTCATCCCATTGTAATCTGGAGTTGGGCCTAGTTGGGTGTCGTTGTGAGTCGCGTCCCCCATCCGAATAAGCCCTCTCTCGTGGAGGAGGGTTCGCCGGTCGGACTTGGCTGACGGCCTCGATCAGTTGTTTAGTCAACTCCTGCATTTGAGCACGTAGCTCCAGTTTCCAATCTTCTGGTGGCGGGGCAGTTGCCTCCACTACCCTGTGCGCAGCCATGCACACGGGTGCTTCTTCACTTCCGGCATAATCTTGTTCGAGTGCTATAGCTTCACTTCGGATCTGTTCGAACGTCATGGCTGGATTCTGGCGGAGCTGTAGCCTCAAGTTCTGTCGGATGGGGCCTTCCCTCAACCCAAGGATGAACTGGTCTCTGATTAGGGTTTCACCTGCGCCCAAAGAGGGGTCGCTGCGGTGCCTCGTTTATCTGCGGGCGCTGCCTGTACTTCCCTCTTGGCTTCGCCCTCCAAGGACCCCAACACGAACCCCAGGCATTGTGCTTCGTTCAAGCCTTGTAATCCAGCCAAGTACTCTACTTGTGACTTCCATTCTCGAAAGGTCAGGTTTGAGCCAGGTCCTCCATACTTCTGCGCCCACGGCGCTCCCATAAACACCGGCATCACTTGGGGGGCTGGTGTAGCGGGTCGAACCGCTGGTACATCGTCTTGTGACATTGTTAGGTGGGTGCTAGTTGCTCAATTCAGGGGTAGAGGAAAAATCCTGCCGACTACGCCAAATGTCGCAGGTCGTGAGGTGCTAGCCGCCGACACGATACACCTTGGTTTTTACCCCTGAAGAGCAACTCACAGACACCAAACAAGCACAAGACAAGGGATTGCAGTACCAAGTTCAAATGTTTTATTAAAGGGTTAAAACGGGGGGGGGGGGGGGGGTGCAGGCAGTCTCTGTTTTGGGGGTGTCGAGGGGGGGGGGGTGTGGACTGGAGAAGAGGGTCTCGTGGGGAGTGGGCAGGTTGTACTGGGCGGCGGCGGACGACCAACAGCGACAACTGGGGAGGGGGTGGAATCACTGGTCGTCGCTGGACCGACAGGAGGGGCTGGTTTCGCTGAGCGGCTGACCCCACTGGGCTGGGCCGGAACGGCAAGCGGGGCTGGTTTCGCTGAGCGGCGCTGGCGTGGAGCAGACTGGCTTACTGGGCGGCGCTGATGTGGAGCGGGCTGGCTTCGCTGGGCTGGGCCGGATCGGCAAGCGGGGCTGGTTTCGCTGAGCGGCGCTGGCGTGGAGCGGGCTGACTTCACTGGGCTGGGCCGGAAACGGCAAGCGGGGCTGGTTTCACAGAGCGGCGCTGGCGTGGAGCGGCTGGCTCCACTGGACTGGACCGGAACTGCAAGCGGGGCTGGTTTCGCTGAGCGGCGCTGGCGTGGAGCGGGCTGACTTCACTGGGCTGGGCCGGAACGGCAAGCGGGGCTGGTTTCGCTGAGCGGCGCTGGCGTGGAGCGGGCTGACTTCACTGGGCTGGGCCGGAACGGCAAGCGGGGCTGGTTTCGCTGAGCGGCGCTGGCGTGGAGCGGGCTGACTTCACTGGGCTGGGCCGGAACGGCAAGCGGGGCTGGTTTCGCTGAGCGGCGCTGGCGTGGAACAGGCTGGCTCCACTGGACTGGACCGGAACGGCAAGCGGGGCTGATTTCGCATTCACTGAATGCTGGGAGAGCAGGGGGCAAATCCTACTAGAACGAGTCAGACTGGTTGGGGGCAGACTTGACACCACTGTACCTCTGTTCGTGGGGGCTTAGTATCACAGGCGGGAGACACTCACACACAGCACTGCAAACGTATCCTGTTAACACAGCAAGCGAGGTTACAAGGCAAATGAACTGCAAGCCACACCACAAGTTATTAGTGGCCCAATGGGCCAAGACTCACACGTGCAAAGCCCCGGATGTAGAAGTATGGTGGTGTTCGGAACACGCCCTTGGTCTCAGTCTTCGGTCTCCAAGTTCCAGTCTCCCCGTGGACAGCGCTAGGATCCTCCGGGAGTTCACGTTGTCGCAGCAAGCACACAGCACAGCAGTCGGGTATTCACTTCAAGCACACAAAAAGTAGCAGAAAGCACCCACATGAAGGTGGCACACCACACAATATTTAAGGCTGCGACTCACGGTATCCCGGTAGATAGCGCTCCGTGGGAGGTGAAGGAAGTTCCCAGCTCTCAGATCCCCGGAGGGAGGATGGTAGGATAGTGTCAACCAGCCGGCGCGTTCGGAGCGAGCTCACTCCTCCTTGACAGTGACACGAGTGGAGAACACACTCATTAGATCGACAAAAACGCTGGGTCCAAAGCGTTGAAAGTAAACATACAGCCCAGACCACTTGATACTTGATACTTGATACTCGATACTTGAGACTACTTAGCTTCTCGCTGCCTTCGCCCCGGTCCTTGAACTTCTCGTCCGTTGGCTCCACCGGTCTCTCCTCTTCGCCGCCGTCTACTGTTGGAACCTAGGGCATATAAAGTTCTTCCTTCCACATAACCCTCCAATCGTGCTCCTCCATTCATTAGAGGCAATCATCGACATCTGTAGAACACAGCTGACCCCCATTGCACTGTTAGCTTCACTAGCGTGTTTACATTGGTTAAGGTCCGCCGCTTAACTGGCCCCGTGTGTCCCAGCCAACCTTGCACAAACGTTCCTCCCCCACTCAATTCAGCCACCCGGGCGACACGTATGTCACAGGTAGGGGGTGCGCGGTTCTAGGCGGCACCCCGGTTTGATACCAAATACCCCAAGGAACAAACTGCACATCACAAACACACCAGGACAAGGAAATGAGTTCACATGTTGCATTTTATTTTTTCTTCATATTAAAACCAGTCTTTTGGAGGCCAGAGAAAAGGGAGCTCAATGTTCAGTCACATGTGCACGGGCCCACAGTACCAGTTAAAGTTCATCAGTCCAGGTTGGGCCCATGCCGCGGTGTGGGGTAGACGGGCCGACAGCAGCCGAAGGTCCATTTGGTTGCATGTGCGGCATTGTCTGCCAACGACCCCCTCGTCTTTAGTGCAACTGCTGCTGGAGGAACAATGAGAGAATTACCAGTGGGATTGTCTGTATAGGCTGTGGGCACAGCTGCGTGGCTACTGGTCAACACACGTGAGGTCTAGCCTATATTTAAAGCACTGCACACTTTTACCATAAACAGGTGGAGTCACTACAAATCTGAAGCACTGCACGACAAAAAGGAGTAGCCAACTCCACTGGAAGCCAACAGTACAATGGGCAACCCACATAGCAGTCAATTAGGCACAGCCAACGTCTGTACGGACGTGACTAGTCTATGTCAATAGGCAGTGCAGAATCAGAGAGGGCGAGATGGAGACACTGATCTCGGAGGGCCGAGAGGAGAGGAGGGAGAGCGAGATGCACGAGAGCAGCAGATCAAGGAAGGGCTTCTGGTTTGAAGGCCGCAGCAACCAGGTGTGAGAAACTGAAACACTTATCTTGCTGGGGGCGGGCGTCCACGTCCCCCTTCACATCCGTCGAGGCAGAACCACCCGATGCTCTAGTCACGGACCTTCTCCGGGCAACATGCCATCCGCTTCTTCCGTAGACCACCGGGCCGCCTGGATCCCGATCCATAGGATCGTCGCGTGTACCGTTAGTCTCACCACTCTGGTCCTGCCCGCATACCGGCTACAGGCGTCCCCCTCCAACCGCTGCATCTCGGCTGGCCATCTCTCGCAGGCCCGCTCTCCCCCTCTCACTGCAGCAATCTTCTCGCAGCCGTACTTTTTCTCCTGCTCTTCATGCAACTCTGTTTAAATTACATTTCCCAACCCTCTCTGCACCAATCACCCTCCCCTCAGACACCTGTCATCAATTACATTCAATAAAAGCCCATTAGCACAAATGGCTCTGCAACTAGGCCTACTGAAGCTGCCATCTTGTTTACATTTTCCCCCCTGCTCCCAAATGTCCGGCGCTAAAATACCTCCCCACAGAAACAGTCACATGTATTTTTGTTCCCATTCCTAATTAAACTAGTCACCCCCGTGACACATACAACCCATCTTTGTGCAGGAGAACAGTGAAGGAAGCAGCCATAAAGTCACTCAGGAGAAGGAGTCCATTTGCCAAGAGATTTATTGTACATAGCAAGTGAGAGAGCATAGTAACTACGTTATTACAGTTACCCATAGCATAACCATGGTGGCCAAATGCCCCATGTGTCCCAATAGCATAGCATAGCGATCCTCTAAGGCCCAGGGTATCCCCAAAGCTCTCTCCTAAGTGTGAGAACGGCTTGTTCTGAGCAGAGCACGAGGCTCTGCTCAGAACCTGACCTAACCTGTCCTTACCCCAACCGTTCTCTTGAACTGCATCTGAGAACAGTATTTAAACCCCACAAGTGTATTACATCATGTAACA
Organism: Engraulis encrasicolus; assembly: GCF_034702125.1. Lineage (NCBI taxonomy): Eukaryota > Metazoa > Chordata > Actinopteri > Clupeiformes > Engraulidae > Engraulis > Engraulis encrasicolus. Next base: position 14,123,117 of record NC_085874.1, on the reverse strand, counting down.
AACATGGTCAAAGCATCAGTGCAGCAAGAATATACCAGAATACATTCTAAGTCAAATAAGGAAATGGTCACTCCTGAGTGTTACCTTCCCTGTGGCCAGTGGGCCTGAGCTACTCGGCCAGTGGGCTGTGATAACCGACACCCCTGAAGCTAAGTTTTACGACAGGGCAGCTGTCTTCTGGACTCAGCTAGGCCCCAAAAGTCTATTGCTGGCAGAGAAGCACATTGAAGAGTAAATTACCTCTGAAATTAAGATATTCTACATATTAAGATATTATGTTAATTTCCAATAAATAATTGCAAATATTAATGAAGAAATGTTGGCTCAACTTCGACATCGCTTCAATCGATCGTATCGCTCTTGCTGCAAAGAAGCCATTCTCTGTCGCTTGAATATCGTCGTGGCCGGTGTACTCGCCCGGTTACTGTGCTTTGAGCTCTGAAAGTTTCTCCGAGTTGTTCAGACCAGGACACACCTCTCTCTTATAGATATCACAAGGACCCGCATCAGAGGCTAAATGGGCAATGGAAAATTCATGAATCATTTCACAGCACTGAATGTGAAATTACATCCAGATGTCATAAGTACTTTGAAGATGGCATACCTAGTTTGCAGAATTTATGGCAAAGGACTGCGAATCATGAGAAATACTAGTTTCACTCATTTGCTTGCACCACATGCTGTTGTATTCTTATAAGTAGTTTTATTTCAAAACGCATTATTCTGAGGCATTACTCATAATTCAGAGGCTTCTTTCCACCTTCAGTTCTGCCATTTCAACTGCAGAAAAATCTATTTTTATACTACCTTATACAAGAAAGATATAGATATGCGACCTGACTAGCTCCCTGCATGGGAAAGTGGTGAGGTTCAAGAGGGCATTCCTTTTCCCGGGGGCTCGGACTGAATGAAGTATAAGATGTGTCAACAGAGGTAGACAGAAACGTAGACCGTAAAATAACAGTGGAGGACTGGGCGGTGTTGAGAGGAGAGTGGGAGACAGAGAGGGGTGTTGAAGAAAGCAAGACACAGTGGCACAAAAAGACATAGAGAGCAGAGAATAGAGAGAAGAAAGAAAGAGAGAATAAGAGAGATACGGTATGAGAGAGAGAGACAGACAGGCAGACAGACCAACTGAGAGAGAGAGAGAGATACGGTAGAGAGAGAGGGAGAGTGCGAGAGAAAGAGAGAGAGAGGGAGAGAGAGAGAGATGGTGTATTCTGACATTAGCATGCTGTCTGCAATGTGCTGCATCTGTTCTTGCTTTCCCAAGATACATTTTTCATCAAAGGAGAGCTCCTGTCCTTGTTGAGTGCCAGCCAAAGACAGGCTACAGGAGCTGCTGCCATCCACTTTCCCCTGCTGGACTCCTGAACGCAGTCCTCCCCTCCTTATCCTCATCCCCACTACTACCTTCTTCCCTCCTCTACTCATCTCCTCTCCTCCACATCCTCTCCTCCCTCCTCACATCTCCTCTCCTCCCTCCGTTCGTTCCCGCTCCTCTCCTCTCCTCTCCTCTCCTCTCATGTCCTATCCTCTCCTCTCCTCTCTTCTCCTCTCATGTCCCATCCTCTCCTCTCTTCTCCTCTCCTCTCCTCTCCCCTCCTCTCCTCTCCCCTCCTCTCCTCTCCTCTCCTCTCCCCTCCTCTCCCCTCCTCTCCTCTCCTCTCCGCTCCTCTCCTCTCCCCTCCTCTCCTCTCCTCTCCCCTCCTCTCCTCTCCTCTCCTCTCATGTCCTATCCTCTCCTCTCCTCTCTTCTCCTCTCATGTCCCATCCTCTCCTCTCTTCTCCTCTCCTCTCCCCTCCTCTCCTCTCCCCTCCTCTCCCCTCCTCTCCTCTCCCCTCCTCTCCTCTCCTCTCCTCTCCTCTCCTCTCCTCTCATGTCCTATCCTCCCCTCTCTTCTCCTCGCATGTCCTATCCTCTCCTCTCTTCTGCTCTCCTCTCCTCTCCCGTGACCTCTTTGTTACCCACTATGGCCACTAAGATATCTCTTTCTGTTCTCCCTTCTCTCTCGTCTCTCCTCTCTTTCCTCCCCTCCCTTTCTCGCTTTGACTTGTCTGTCTGTTTGCCTGTCTGTCTCACACTGTCATGTTCATGGAGTTCAGAATCACTCTCTCTGTCTATAGTTTGTCTGTCTGTCTCTGTCACTCACATCAAACTTCAGTCATTGAATATTCCCCCAAGCACACTGCAGACACATGCACATGCACACGCGCGCGCACACACACACACACACACACACACACACACACACACACACACACACACACACACACACACACACACACACACACGCACGCACGCACGCACACGCACACGCACACACACACACACACACACAGTACACTCTAATGATGAAAGTGAGTGAGAGAGAGAGTGTGTGTGTTTGGGAAGACAGAGAAAGTAAGGACTCATACAGATAGGAGTGTACTAGAGAAACACATGGTTTGAAAGTTTACATCTCACGACTTACGTCCTCACACTATGGGAGCCGATGATCATATGCGAGCAGAATGCCCACTCACACTGTACAACACAATAGGCTTGTTTTCCGGAACTGCAGACAAAAATGTGGAAGGGAAACGAGCACCTGAGGTGGAGGCAGGGATGCGCTCAAGAGCAAACTGTGCTGCCCTGGCAATTTGTGCCTTTTTATGCATGTGTCAAATCAGGTCATAGCACTGCTTCAACTGTACGATGCTAGGCTTGTTGGCGTGAGAGTCAGAACACACCCACAACCCTAGTGATGGTCACTCCATCACACAAATAGTTTTGATTTTTTTTGCAACCATACCATTGGTGATCGCAAGCTGGTCATGAGGCGAAATCGCTTGGTGTTACCCCATGAACACCACATGATGCAAGACTCATGACTTAAATCCGATTGAATAAGAAATCAGCCCGATTCCCCCGAAAGTCGTGCGACTGACAAATCATGCCAAAATTGGGCCAAAAATTGCACCGTGTATGCTTGCCATAACTTCGAACAGCCCAGCTTTCACACCAGTGATTTCATTATTTGGTCTGCATCAGGAAGTAGAATCAGTTACAAAAACATTGCTTTGAAATCTAATAGCCTACTTGTGCTTTTGACTGTAATCAATGGGAACGCAACACTTGGGTGCTGGAGTGCAGGGCTGGGTGAAAGCCTTGGGCTAGCTCTTGTCTTTAATGGAAATGTGCCATGATCCAGTGCCCCCTAGACATTTCAATGTTCCATGAGTCACAGCATGTCATCACTCACAAACACATACACATCTACTGTACACATACACACATGCACACACAGACACACACAGAGACACACAGACACACACACACACACACACACACACACACCAAATAACATCAACAATCTAACCACCGCTGGCCAAGACCCTGACATTTATGTGAAAATGTATCTATTATACAGTATTAGTATATGCAGAAAATAAAAGGACACTTTTTTTTCCTATACACACATTAAGCTTATAATCACCTAACTGACTAATTAAGTATATGCACACATTGAAAATGTGCCAACTACAGCTCTTCTCTGGTATTCACCAAGCCCTGGAGGAGTGTGTGCTTTTATATCATTCATGTTCAGCTCAACACAAACACAAGAATCCCACAAAGAAGGAATTGGATAGTTTATCAGGCAGCTGCAGAAAACAACAATACAACATGCTGCCACTTCTTTGCCATCACTGTTGTTTGAAGTCTGTCCTCTGTGGGATGGCTAAATAAAGTTCAGAACTGCTGGTGGATGAATGCTAGAGGCATAGCTTTTACTGTGATACCGTAGATAAAACTGCCATGTGTTTCACTTAAAATAACAACCCCAAAACAAAAAAACTATGCTTAGTAAGCCTTATCAAACCCATATTCGATCAAGGTTGTGTCAGAAGTATAGTTGGTACAAGTCTGGTTATACAGATTGCTGCATCCGGATAGAGGGAGTGAGCAGCTAGTCGTGGGTAGGAGCATGTATTTGTCTGGCTCTGTTGAGCCACATTTCTGTAACCTTTTACTGCAGATGGGGTCACAGGCGGGACTACAACTACATCATAACAACATTGCTATGACAGTACCAAGAGCGTTAAGTAACATAGCCATTACAATTGATGACAGTAAGATTAGATAAGATGCGCTACCGGGTTAATACATGTTAGCAGACAGCACAACAACCAAAGCTCACATATCTCAGTTGGTACTCGGAGGAAAATGTAACCACGACTTGACTATTCCACTATCCCAGCGTTAGAGCATAAACAGAGCCACTGCAGCAGAGATTCTTTAAGTATATAGAGATATGCCAACATAATAGGTTTCTATGGGCACCTAACATGACCAGGTTCCGGTCTGCCTAAAGGGGCGTGTCATAATGCTCCTAGAATGAATAGAACGGTCTTTAGGTCTGCCTAGGTCTGCCTAAAGGGGGATTCCCCCCCCTCCCCCTTGCAATAATAGAACCCGGAAACAATGGGCTCTCTCTCTCTACTCTCTCTGACTGCAGTCACTCAGCTCCATGAAACAAAACTGAACTCCCTTGAGTTGCCGAGACAACAGCACCCCCCTCAGTAACTCGGTGGGTGACGAATTCCTGGTCTGGCTGCGAGTGGTTGGAAGTGGTGAATCCCTGATAGCTCGGATCGCCGCTTAGCTTTCGTTTTTGTGACGAGCGTGCAAATGTTAGACTTCTTTAACATATATACGACGGAACAGTGAAGTTTCAGCAGTAGTACACGTCAGGGCAGTGCAACGACAGCCAGTGCCACTATTGTAAGGATTTTTTTGTTTGTTTGTTTTTAGTGGACTATCTAAGAAGCTGTGTGAGTGTGGAGTGTGGCGTGTGAAGAAATAATACTACCGACATCTGCTAACCAATTGCCTGGTTCACATCAGCTCATATCACAAGTGCGATATGGTCTGGTGACTGCACACTAAATTTCTTGTAGGGGAGGAGTGGTTTAAAGATTGCCAATGGCCATTGATTGGCCTTTACAAATGTATAATTTGAGGTATACCTAGCCCATCGTGTCAGCCAGGGCAGGAATTTCGTGAGGGCCATGAGGGCCATGGCCCTCGTGCCCTCCCACTTTGGCCTTGTGCCCTTGAAAAAAATATCTGCCATAAGGCCACAGTGGCCTTGATGCCCTCTCTGACGCCTTATTGGTTAAAATGCATTAAAATGCATGAAGTTGCATCTAAGAAACACAAATTTTCTTGGGGGAGGGCCCAAACCTCCCGCCCAAGAACATGTCCTTCTTTTTTCTGGCACGAACATGGTCATACCCTTCACACAGTCTTGTTTTTTGCACTTCATTTGCTCTGAATTAACACCAGCCAGCCTGATGGATACTGGTTACATTTCAATTTGACTGCTAGAATTTTTTGTTTTAATGTATGACCTTGGTGCCCCAGCTTTTGGCCTTTGTGCCCTTAAAAAATTGATAACTCAAAAGGCCAAGTGGCCTTGCCCCTAACATGACGAAATTCCAGGTCTGTCAGCTGTATTGAAACAAGCTGCAAGCTTCCATTTGTCGAGTAAAATGCACCATTAACTCCCCGCTCTTGGATTGGCTACCTACCCCAGGCCAGCACTTTGGGACGAGTATCCATACTGTCTTTCACATACGAATGATTGAGCAAAGCAGCATCGGATTTGTAGGCTAGCTAACCAAAGTCTATGTGCAGCATTGCTGAGATCTCCTTCAGAATGAGCGTGCTAACTGACCTGCCTTTCCCTGCTATCCTGGAAATTGCAAATTCGTTTTTCTCTGCCATTAAAGGGACACTGTGTGAGATTTGTAGTTGTTTATTTCCAGAATTAATGCTGCCCATTCACTAATGTTACCTTTTTCATGAATACTTACCACCAGCATCCAATTCTAAGTATTCATTATGACTGGAAAAACTGCACTTTTCATACATGAAAAGGGGGATCTTCTCCATGGTCCGCCATTTTGAATGTCCAAAAATAGCAATTTTTAGCTGCGAAAACTACTGTACTTGGACCATACTAGAAAATATTTGTTTAATACTTAAACTTTCATGTAAAGATCAAATTTGGCAATAGGCAGCCCAATTTCAATAAGCATCATAGTTGCAGTACCTTTTTTGACCATTTCCTGCACAGTGTCCCTTTAAGGGATTAACAAAATTGCTAAAATGGTATAATGTTTAAATGGCTGTGGTTATAAAAGTGTTCTAATGGCGGGCATTACAAACCAGATGCCAATTTTGGTAATGCCCAATGGTTGGTGCATTACCAACCAGAAGGGACTAATCGGAAAATCAACAGGGGGTTGCCAAAAACAGACGTGTACAAAGTACTTACAGTAATGCATGGAAATGTGCTCAAGGCTTCATTGCTGGAATCCCTACATAATAGTTTCTTTGCATTGCTTAATTTCATACGCATTTCCATTACAGTTGTTGTGAGTGAGGCACAGCTTGCGATAATGTGCTATGGGAGCGGTGGAATGCCTGTATCCACCAGGGCTCCATTGACATGTTCCTCATTTCCTCGTCTTGTGCCCATTTGCTCCTCATAATGCTGTTCCAATCCCTTTACATCCTGTGCACAATATCATCTTATTTCACTGTATTTTCTTATTGTGGGGCGCGAATGATTGTCTTTCATTCATGTGGGGGTTGGCACAATTGGAAAGGGTGACAAAAGAAGCATGATTCGATTTCTTTTCCCACAGCTGCTATACAAACATGGAAATGTGGAGATGTGTGCTGCACCCATAATAGTGTGTGTGTGTGTGTGTGTGTGTGTGTGTGTGTGTGTGTGTGTGTGTGTGTGTGTGTGTGTGTGTGTGTGTGTGTGTGTGTGTGTGTGTGTGTGTGTGTGTGTTCGTCTGTGTGTGTGTGTTCGTCTGTGTGTGCATGTGTGTGCGTGTGTGTGCGTGTGTGTGTGTGTGTGTGTGTGTGTGTGTGTGTGTGTGTGTGTGTGTGTGCGTCTGTGTGTCAGCTGTGTAAAATTCCATTAAAGTACACGCAGAAGCATAGTAAAATGAGAGTGAGACTGGTGGCAGAGAGATTTCCAAGAATGTGGCATAAATTCCAAGTTTTATTACAATGGGCTGTGAATGAGATTGTGTGTGTGTGTGTGTGTGTGTGTGTGTGTGTGTGTGTGTGTGTGTGTGTGTGTGTGTGTGTGTGTGTGAGAGAGAGAGAGAGAGAGAGAGAGAGAGAGAGAGAGAGAGAGAGAGAGAGAGAGACAGACAGACAGACAGACAGACAGACAGACAGACAGACAGAGCGTGAAATAATGGGAGGGGCGGGAGCAATAAAGAAAGAAAGTTCAGCTGAAGTTCAGAACTCGGCTACTATGCTCGTCATCACTGAGGCTTCTTTGTGTGTGTTAAAAACACACAGCATAATAATATTAATAATAATAACAATAATAATAGTAACTAGATTGCATTCTCACAGAAAATGCTGGAAGCGGGCTTGCCTTTTGGGGCAGAGATGAAACAAAGTACTATTGAGAAAACAAAGCTAATAGAAATGTTGGGAAAAATCCATCCACCCAGTCAGAAGTTATGGGCCAAACAATTCAGCCATCTTGGATTCAGCCATCTTGAAAGTGTTGTAGCTCTGCGTTTTGGGGATATACTAAATGACATACATGGTATTTTAAGTTGGCTAAGGAACACTGCATATGATATAATTTTGAAAATCAACATGGCTTCGAGCGGGATTCGAACTCACAACCTCCATATCTGTAATCCAGCCCCTTTGCGATTGATATTAAATGACATACAATACATGATATTTGAAGTTGGCTAAGGAACACTGCATATGATATCATTTTGAAAATCAACATGGCTTTGACTGGGGTTCGAACCCCCAACCTCCATATCTGTAATTCAGCACGTTTGCCATGCATACTAAATGACATACATGGCATTTTAAGTTGGCCAAGGAACACTGCATATGATATAATTTTGAAAATCAACATGGCTGTGACTGGGGTTCGAACCCCCAACCTCAATATCTGTAATTCAGCACATTTGCCATCCATACTAATTGACATACATGGCATTTTAAGTTGGCCAAGGAACACTGCATATGATATAATTTTGAAAATCAACATGGCTTCGACTGGGGTTCGAACCCCGAACCTCCATATCTGTAATTCAGCACATTTGCCATTCATACTAAATGACATACATGGCATTTTAAGTTGGCCAAGGAACACTGCATATGATATAATTTTGAAAATCAACATGGCTTCGACTGGGGTTCGAACCCCCAACCTCCATATCTGTAATTCAGCACATTTGCCATTCATACTAAATGACATACATGGCATTTTAAGTTGGCCAAGGAACAGTGCATATGATATAATTTTGAAAATCAACATGGCTTCGACTGGGGTTCGAACCCCCAACCTCCATATCTGTAATTCAGCACATTTGCCATTCATACTAAATGACATACATGGCATTTTGAGTTGGCCAAGGAACACTGCATATAATATAATTTTGAAAATCAACATGGCTTCGGGTGGGGTTCGAACTCTCAACCTCCATATCTCTAATCCAGCAGCATGCATTCCCATTATGCCAAGCAGCTAGCTGTCATGCACAGTCCAGCAAGACTATATCACATTGCATTGAAGAGCTGAACAATAGACTTCTAGAATGGCTGCTCGCACCTGCTCGTTAAGAATAGAATCTTGAGACAGTGGCAGTTAAGATGGAACCCTTCATTGGGAGCACCTGTTCTGATACTAACTGACAGTTAGTATTGAGCCTTAAACAGGGGAGAGAATGAGAATGAGTTTTTTGTCTTTACAACATCGTTGTAAAAAAAACTAAAAGGAGTTGGCACGTGTCCTTTTCACAGATCGGAGTCATGCTTGTGATCTCTCTAACAGTCTTTGAATGAAGTTTATAGGTTAAAGGGTTCAGGCACAAATGGACCTCCGTGTGGGACATGCGCTGATCTCTTGAAAAATGCATTTTTGGAAAGACTGGGATTCTCCATAGACCCAGGCCTGTTTTTTTTACAAACCTGCCATTTAAAAAGTATTGGGAGTTGGGAGATGAAACTTTGACAATTTGGAGACATCCCATAGAGCTCGCTAACAACGCGCCAACTAAACTTCTAGGTGAAAGTGTTGATGTTTTATGACCGAAAAAGCCTCCTACACTCTAATCTTTAGAGTGGCGGAACTTTGGTTCATGGAGGTTCCACCACTGTTTTCAATGGGGACCCAGGCTTTCACAAAATCGCCAAAAACGGGAAAACGACAAGAGACACGGAAAAGCCTATTAATATACGCGATCTCCAAGCCGAGCCGGTCGTTTTAGTGTTTGAACGGTGTCTCTATCTCGAAAGGCCTAGGAGGAGATCCATTTTCTATTTTACTGCCCTGCACAAGACCAATAATAAAGAAACAGGACTTAGAGATTACTATAATCGGGCCTTGCTCTGCAAGGGCCATGCTCTGCATGGTCCTTGCTCCGCAAGCCCGCTTAATAATACATTTTATTTAAAGCACCTTTGAAGATCCCAAGGACGCTGAACAATAAAAGTGTATAAGTAAAGACCAGGGCTTTAGATATAACAGGGTTAGCCTATCACACACCACAGCAAAGCACCTGATCTCTGGTCACACGGTTTGATGCTAGCCTCGAAGGTTTTGGGTGAACCCATCTTTGCCATACGTTTGTGTTAGCATGGCAGGCACTAATTCTACAAAGTTAGCTATTCTACTATTGTCCTGACATAATTTGCAATTTAAGGCAAGTAATTGCACAGTCGTGTGCTTTATGGAAAGGAACGGACAATGGATAAATTGTGCCGCCATTTTTCACAGTGGGACCACATTGATATCATATGGCAACTGTGTAACGATGCATATAGATGTCTCTGCTCAAGACAAAGCAAATTAAGAATAAGAACCATTGACAAAATAACAAATAAATGAAACGAATGGGTATTGATATCAATGGGATGTTGTGTCCATACCACCACAGCACCAGAACATGGTACAGTCTATATGGGGTATAATCGAGCGGGAAAAGAGGGTGATTATCAAGCAGCTGACAACAAAGCAATGATATCTGGGCTTCCATAACATACATAAGGCAGTCATGGGTAAGCGGTTAGGGTGTCAGACTTGTAGCCCAAGCCCAAGTTGCTGGTTCGACTCCCGACCCGCCAGGTTGGTGGGGGGAGTAATTAACCAGTGCTCTCCCCTATCCTCCTCCATGACTGAGGTACCCTGAGCATGGTACCATCCCGACGCAATGCTTCCGTTCAGGCGCCATTGGGGGCTGCCCCCTTGCACGGGTGAGGCATAAATGCAATTTCGTTGTGTGCAGTGTGCACTTGTGTTCTGCGGGGTGCTGTGTCACAATGACGATGGGAGTTGGACTTTCCCATTTGGGCTTTCACTTTCATAACTCCCATGCAATGCCACTGCCATTGACTTCAATGCTAAGGCGCATTATGTCAGTATTGAACATTGCCATGTAGACTACTTTAGAAAGTGCCACATTTCAACTGATTTGATGAGATCCAAATTTCTTTCTTTCTTTCTGAAGTAAATGGTGATTTTATCACATTAATTTCTTAAAATCCAATATGCCTTTTTTAGCTGAAAGCCCAACATATGTAAGAACAAACAAATTAATCATTGGAATAGTTTAAAAAGTGGGTCATGAATCTATAATATATGACAGTTTTGAATGGAAATTTGAATGGAAATATATAAACTTTTCCATGATATTCAATTTTTTTGGGAAGGAGCTGTATATACTTACCTGACTCCTGCCCACTGGATATACTTCGTAAGCCTGAATCCAATAACTTATAACTGACCCTTTTGTCCCTGTCAGCTTCCTTGATGATGGAAATGCCATTCAAAAAGACAGCAAATGAACATGTCCCCCTCTGAGACAACTGAAGGAGGGGAGGCCTGCATGTCCTGGCTATCACCATGCCAACAGCCAATTCTTATTACCAAGCTCCACACGGCACACATAGCATCACATCATTTTTATTCAAAACACATACCAATAGACACAGAAACACACACGTGCACACACACAGGCACACACACACACACAGGCACGCACACACGCACGCACGCACACACACACACACACACACACACACACACAC